>NW_021703769.1:39025588-39303943 GCF_005190385.1 Monodon monoceros | reverse complement strand
AGTTGTTTTGTTGTCAAAGGAAGGGGAGGAGAG
Organism: Monodon monoceros; assembly: GCF_005190385.1. Lineage (NCBI taxonomy): Eukaryota > Metazoa > Chordata > Mammalia > Artiodactyla > Monodontidae > Monodon > Monodon monoceros. The sequence goes on along the minus strand of NW_021703769.1, from coordinate 39,303,910 downwards.
TGGTTATTAGGGAGGTAATCTACAATGTGTAGCGTAAATGGAGAACTTTTTTGATCGTCTTCTTCTGCACAATTAATATGTCCCTTGTTGCTACAAACCAGTAGTGGGTTAAGCAGCTAATCTACCTATAAACCAAATAAAACACATTTTGTCCTCACTAAGAATACATGGGTTTTAAGATACAATATTAAAAAATAAGGAATAAATTCTGAGTAACTGTCTATTCTTAATAATTGACATCTCTGTTTCATCCATGCTTTTTTGGTGTGACTTAGAGGGAAGACATGCTGGAGGAGGAAAAGATTATTATTTACCTGTAGTGCTGTGTAATATAAAAGTAGTAGTTGTTTATGCTCTATTCCACTCCCCTATCTGTGTAGACCCAACTGTTCTGGATTTTTCTTTACTTCTTTCTTTCCCTTGCAGTGTATAGATAGTCCACACTTTGCCTGGTAGTGCTGGACCATAAAAATGACTGTGCAAACCGATCTTAATGGCAAAAAATTACACTTTTTCCATGACCTTTAGACATTTTTGTCAAAACATTAAAAACTCTTTTACTGGTGGTTATAAATGTGTAGAGAAACAAACAAAAAAGCAATTAAAATGAGTATTTATTTAGTACACTAGTTTAAAACATCAGAATTAAAGTAGGTTTTTTCTGTCCAAAAACCCTTTATCAAGAGTAGTTTGAACAGTGCTTGCTTTCCTGTCATGTAAGTTATGATATGGAGTGAGCATCTGTTTATGTCATGGTGAATCGTCAAACTCTTTTTAATTTTGGTTCAGCTTTCAACAGTTTATCCTTTGCTCTTTCCATGTTGTACAGTATCTCTCAGCGTTCCTTTTATGTCAGCTTTTTTGCCAGTGTCACTTCTTCTGGGGCATCTTCATCCTTTTTGTCACAACTACATTCCTTATTTATGTTGACAGGTTTGTCTTCACTAAGTTCCTCTGACTGAAGATCTCGAGTCTCTTGAACGGTGGCAGTGTTGAAAATTCCCACAGTCAATTATTTCTTCCATAACGTCACTTATTTTTTATTAGAATTGCACTTCCAACATTATCACTTTTTGTTTCTTTGCTTCACTTTCATCTTAGTTGGCTAGTGCCCTTTTTTGATGATCGATATTTGTAAAATGTCATGTGGACTTATCACTGGGAGACAAGGAGGTAACACAGCTACACACTTAGCTGTCTGTGCACAGTGACCCATCCGTGACAGATGTTGAGTGAAATGACATGATTGTTCACTGATCATAATGAGCATCTAACGTTTACATAGTTTACATAGTGATCTTTGAACTAAAGACCTAGTAGTGAAGTTTATACTTTATTCAGTTACTCACAGTTACTATACCATGTAATTGAAGTTTGAACCAGGTTGTTGAGTGACTGGTATTATTTAACTGAGCTGTGGTAACTGACGTTTGTCTGTGTCAGAGCTAGGCAAATCGAGAACTGTGTTTGTGAAAAGGAATGGTGCAGTTCAGCATGCTCCTCTGTCCTTTGTAGTTCCCACACATGGGCATCTGCATTCTCCTCCTGACAGGATTGCCATGGACTCTCATTGTTGTTAGAATATTTATCAGTAATTCTTGTGTTGTATGTGATGAAGTGATACATGTTTTAAGTTTATCTTTTGTTTTGATACAAAAAGTAAAAGGTAGTTGTGTTAGTATTAAGCATTTTTGAAAAAGAAAGCTTTCTTTTGGAATGAAGTGCTAATAAACTCATTGGCCAATGGAGGTTCTTAGCTCCTGCTACAGAACTGGCTGAATTGTTACATAACAGAAAGAGTTGCTACAAAGAGGAGATACTTTGGGAAAACAAACAGACCCAATGCACAGGATAATCTAGATTTCATAAATATCAGCTTCAAACAGCTAGCCCTGGATATTACTAGAAGGGGCTCTTTTATTCTTAGAGTATTAAAAGAGGTTGGGGGTATTGTTTGATCTCAGCATTTTTGATGTTTCAAGCCTTTTTTTTCCCTTCATTTTTCACAAGCATATTGTTGAAATAGTTTCCATGTCTTTTTCTTTAATAACAGAGTTTACAGTTGGATGTACATGAAATTCTTTGCCTTGTCTCACCACTTTTATGAAGTAATTTAAGTTTTCAATTAATTTCATTGGTTTTTAGGTAAAGCAGTACTTGTGTAGGGTGGTGAAATGAAAGATAATCAGACCTTTTCCATTGTGTGAATCTTTCATTCTTCAATTTCTAATGAACAAGTTTAGAAAATCTTGCAATGCTTTGTACAGTGTTGTGTGTTGAAAACCACTCTAAAGAGATTCTACAACTTTTAATTTTGTGTTCTTTAGCCACCACATAGGGACATCAAATTGGCCACATGTTTCAGAAAGAAAATGTTGGGCCTTGCGTTGTGTGCTTCACATAAATATATTCTATTCTTTTGAAGTATATTGTGGGTAACATTTTTCCCTTTTATCCACCATCTTGAAATTATTATATAAACGCTTAACTGTATCATACTAAATCACTGTTATTTTTTGGGTGAGAGGTAGGTTAAGATCAAAGGAAATAAATGCACAGAAAACAACATGTTTTCATCAGATTGTTCTATTTGTACTTGTGTACATGTTTATTATGTGTGCAAAGGAAGGAGTAATTAGCCTTATAGACATTTACTTGATCTGGAGTCTTTCCGTGTTTCTCAAAAAGATGGTTAATGCATAGATATATGAGTAAACAGAAGTAAGAAACTTCTTTGCCTTCTTTTCTACATAAAGAAATATACTTTATATATTTGTGGGTTTTTTTAAAATAAAACTGTAAATTCATCCTGTGGAGTGATTATCTTCCATTTGAAATTATTTCTTTGAATTGTAAGTAATATATTAAAAATTATATTTTCCTGTCCTAAGGCTATCTTGATTACTGATTAAGCCTATAAGACTTAACTTGTAAATCAGTAAGTCAGTAACTTAAGTACTTGTATTACTAGATTACCACCACCTCATGCATTTATGTAGGTTATACAGTCTGATGACCATTATTCCTTTGCAATATAATTTGATGGGGTTTATTTATTTATTTATTTTTCCATTTCCTTAAATCACTTTTTATTTTCATTAATTAATTAAAGCGAAAGCAAGTTTATTTAGATACACGTTCCATAGGCAGAAGGTGGACTCTTTTTAAACCTCTTTTTCAACTTTGAAGTTAGTCTTTTTTTTTTTTGTTTTGAATTTTATTTAATTTATTTTTTTTATACAGCAGGTTCTTATTAGTTATCTATTTTATACATATTTGTGTATATATGTCAATCCCAATCTCCCAATTCATCCCCCCGCCACCATGGGGTTTCTTTAAATGTCTGTGGTTTGCAGCACTTTATGTCAATTCATCAGTTATCCAAATCCAGAACTTTCAACCCCTGATAGCTGGACAATTGCAGTATTTTTTTTTCTTCTGTTTCAGAAAAAGTTTCTAAGTTCTCATATAAAGATTCAATAGCTAGTAGGTTGGATTTCTTCCCGAGTCTTCCTTAAACCCTTACGAAGCTATGCCTTAAATTTATACTGAGTTTTAAAGTTATAAGTGAGATAAGAGTGAGGCAAGAAATCTGTTAACAGACCCTAACTGCTGTTTTTATTTTGTAAGGGAAGTAACCTGTGGTTTTCCAGACTTGTTATAGGTTGACATCATCTGTTCAGACTTGTAAATCCTCCCTCCACTTTTACTATTCATCAGCTCTGTAGAGCCTCCTCTAAATTTTGGTGTTTAACAGAATCAATGGAGGGGAAAAAAGAGCATTCCTTCATTATCATCGGGATAATCTCAGCCGATCTTGTATATAATGTGCAAATCACCATATTATAGCTTTCCTAAAAGGAAATGCCTCCAGTGAATGGAATTTCATTGGAGCTACAGATAGAAGTCTTCCTGTCTGGGAATTGGCTCAGACCATGATGTTAAGAGCATCAGACTCTAAGTCAGGACTTTTAAATATGTCCTCCTATGATATCACCATGTACTAATGACCTGAGTTGACCCATCACAGATGTAGTAGTGTAGACACATGTGTAGCTAATAAGGCCAGCAGAATAGACCAATATATGAGAAGACAAATGTGTATACACACACACACACACACACACACACACACACACACACACACACACACACACGGATCAATAACTAGGATGTTTTAAGATCAGAAGATAAGACCCACTGCTTAATTAGGTTGAATGAAAACTGTCTGGAGTTTTCAAAGGCCTGATTGGCCCACCTCTTCTGCAATCAGCCTAGAACATTTTGAATAAAAAGTCAGATGCCAGAAACTATTCAGAATTCAAGACCTGGACTGGGATTACTTGAGGAGCGGAGGAAGTAGGGCAGGCTGAAATGGGGTGCAGTAGACCAGGATTTCTAGTCTAGGTTTGCTGTTAACTAGTCCAGAGACCTTGGGCAAACATGGAGTCTCTCTAGACTTCAGTTTCCTCAGCAGTAAAGTCAGCATGCTGGACCCAGTGATTACCATCATTTTTTCCAGCTTGATAATTCTCTAATATATTATCATTGGCAACATGGAGTTTGTCCAAACCTCTTGATCCTCTCATTGAGAGATCCTTTATTTTAGTGTATGCTAAACCTGGCTGGCCATTATCTTCATCGGGATAGTTGTAAAACTCAATTTTTAGGCTCTACTCTCAATATACTGATGAAAATCTTCAGCGGTGTGTGTGGTATTGGGCCAGCATTTGAGACTCATTACTTTTTCTGCCTAATTTATCACAGTGGGCCTAGAAAAGCTGCTGAGTAATCGTTGCTTAAATGAACATAGAACGTTCTAGAGGAGTTAGTAATTATATACATGATTGCATTCAGTTAATAACTTCATGTCCAGTCTTATTCATTTAGCTCTCTTGAAGGTACCCTAGAGCTCTTTTCTCCTTTCTCCTTATTCCAGAATTTGTCTCCAGGTCATTGTCATTTTCCACAGGTACCTGACACAGTACCCATTTAATGAAACTGTGTTTGAATGGATGAATCTAAGTTTTTATTACCACCCCCCTCTTCAGGCCCTGAACTGTTCCAGTTTCTTATTATACATTTCATGTCATACCTTAGCTCAGCATGTCTAGAATCAAGCTTCATCACTGTCTCCTGGATGACTGCAGTAGCATCACAACCCTTCTGCTCTTGCCTTTCCAGTCAGTTCTATACACAGCATTTGTGGAATCATTTGAAAGTGCAATTTGATTTTGTCATGACCCTGTTTAAACTTCAGTGACTTCCAGCTGCTCTTAAGAATAAAGTATAGGCCCCTTAACAGAGCCCACAGGACTCGATAAGAACAGGCGCCTGTCTTTCTTTTCAGTCTTTTGCTCTTTTACTCTCAGTCTGGGTCACACTGTCAAGATTCTGCCTGAGTCAGGTCCTTTGTCCCTATGATTCCAGATCCCAGGAATATTGCCTCTCCCCCTCCCACCTGTCATTTAAACTGTCGTGCTGCTCCAGCTGCCTCTCTGAGTGTGCTTATTTGATGTCTTTCTCTTTCCCTAGAGTGCAGGTTCCAGGAGGACAGGGATTATATCTGTTTTGGTTGCCATGGTTTCTCAGCTTGGCATATAATAAGTACTCAGTTGGTTTAATGAATACAGGCACTAGTTTTTGTTTTGTTTTGTTTTTGCTTGCTTTTTTTTTTTTTTTAAAACATCTTTATTGGGGTATAATTGCTTTACAATGGTGTGTTAGTTTCTGCTTTATAACAAAGTGAATCAGTTATACATATACATATGTTCCCATATGTCTTCCCTCTTGCGTCTCCCTCCCTCCCACTCTCCCTATCCCACCCCTCCAGGCTGTCACAAAGCACCGAGCTAATATCCCTGTGCCTTGCGGCTGCTTCCCCCTAGCTATTTACCTTACTACGTTTGTTAGTGTGTATATGTCCATGACTCTCTCTTGCCCTGTCAAAGCTCACCCTTCCCCCTCCCCTGCTTGCTTCTTTTTGATATATTTACCACCCTCAAGTCTATACCTTTTTACCTTGGTGGCTGGATGGTTGCAGTATCTTTATAACTGGCTTCCCTGGTTCTAGCCTTTTTCCATTCCTTTTTAATTCTGTGTATTATCCCAAGATACATTTCCTTAAAAATACCTTCATTGGTCTTGTCCTTCTTCTGAGAGAAACTTTAATAGAATCTTTACTATATGTAGCTTAAAACCCAAAGTTTTTAGAACTGACTTTATGAACCCTCTTGAAACTTGAGCCCAGCCTACTCTTGCATTATTTCTTTTCTGAATAATCTTTTCTCTCTTACCAACTACATTTCTGTATTTGATTTTTCATGGAGTTGCTGAAAGTTCTTATTTCTAAGTTTTTCTCATGTCTCTTTCTCTTTGTGGAAGAAATGATAATTAATAATGAAATACCAGCCACTTCTCCACCTACTGAAATTCGAATCCAAGTCCTCTGGATTAAGGACCAGCTCAAATGCCACCCAGATCAAAACCCATTCCTTTCTTCTACTTAGTACGTGTAATGGGCACTCAATAAATGCTTGTTGAATTGAATTATCTACTACCTTTGACATTTTGAGATTGGTGTGTGATTATTTTATCATATCTATGCAGGCATATGGAAGCATGAGCATTTTGTTTTTTTATCCTTATCACAGTGCCTAGAAACAATGCCTTTACTCAATTGATATTACTAACTTAAACATCTACAGCCTATGATTCTAATGTTAATTTTGAGAGAGCAAAGTGTATGTTATTTTCTTCAATTTTAAGTCTTAGGGTCTTTCAAGATAAGTTTGAATCTTTAATTGCTTCAAGCATACATTAGTTCAAAACTGTGTCTCACTTTTAACAAGCTTGTATTTGGGGATGTAATGAAAGAAGAGTTTGGTTATCTGAAATATTACTATTGATAATAATATTATTGAGTAAGTGAGGGAAATAATTTCTTAGAAACAGCTCGCAGTTGCAGCTGACCATTCCAGAGGTGAGTCAGGAAGTGTCCACAAGGGGGCGTGCCCATCTAGCCATCTAGAGAAACGTGACCAAGTCCCTCTCCTGTTATGCAGGTAAAATGCCTGTTTTACAAGTGTACTCCTAGACCATGTGTCATTTTCTAGGAAAAAGAATAGACCTTCACCTTAACAAACAAAAATTCCTACCCATTTTCTAGCACCTGTTTATTTTGGTGGTGTGATTTTCTGAGGAGGGACGGGGGACGGAATGGAAATGGGGATTGCCTTGCAAGCTAAGACAAGTCTATGATGCTTGTGATTGTGCTTTTTTTTTTTTCTGTGTTGAGAGCATTTTTATTTTACAAGCATTGCCATCTCTTCTGCGGTCATCGTATGTCGTTTGCTCAAGGGATAGGCAGTGCTCCATTTTCATTGCTCCATTGATTTGTGTCACCTGAGGTTATGAGGAACTAGCAAGTGACCTTGAGGAGTGCACAGGCTTTGAGTGGAGTTTCTACCAGAGGTCATGGCCTCATGGGAACTTCAGTTTTTGTTTTTGTTTTTTTTCCAGTACCTATTTTACCTTGACTTCAACATTATCACCAGCAAACATTTATTGAGTACTATTTATATACAGATTTTTAAGTAGGCTTTAGGAGTAAATAGAGAGGCCCTGCCCATTTGGTCCAGAGGAATTAAACAATAAAGGGGAATCATACCATTTGGTATGTGCCAGAAGAATGAAACCATCCGTGAGAGCTGCAGGGATTACCAGGATGGATAAATTACCATAAGCACCTGGTAGGCTTTATGGAAGAGGTGGAATTTAAGCTGGGGCTTGGATAAAAAGTAGGGCTTACATAACTGTAGAGAGAAAGAGAAGAAGCCTGTGAGAAGCACCACAGAGTTTCTGCAGGACAGTGGTTTCAAACCCAAATGCTTATGGGGGCCAGGCAGGTAGCCTAAATATGTGAGACCATCTAGACGGGTGGTGGGGGTGGCAATACATGTTCCATTTTTAGGTATTCAAAAACCAAAATAGTGCACTTTGCTGGTCAAACCAAGCTCTATTTTCGACAGCCTGTAATCCCCAGTGGAGGCACGACAGCCAATAGGATTCAACTGTCCACAGAATTTAGCAAAGTAAAATAGACCATAGAGGAAGTAAGTACACAGGCAGAGCTGCCCCTGAACGTCTGTTTGCAATAACTGTACTTAGAAGCAAATGAGGAGAATGTTTTGAAACATAGTATGTGTGAGTGGGGCCTGTCCTGGTGGTTATTTGCATTAAACACAGGCTTTTGAGTGTTGGGAATCTCTGAAAACATCATTGAGGTTAATTTGAATGGCGTTAGAATTTCTAAGATATAGTACTATCATGATTAGTTTAGATTGTATTTTACATCCTAGAATATACTTAGCTCCTTCCTACTCTTTGTAATTCTTTGAAATCAAAGAATTATCTCTGATTTCTAATAAGATTTTAATCTGCTGAGGAACAAAAATAAGTATATGGGCATTTTCTGGCTCCTTTTTGCTTTTTAATATGCTGATTTTTAGTTGTTATATATTTATGATTTTGAATAATTCTATTTTTGTGAGTATACTCGTAATTATACGGTCAAATGAATATTGCTTTAGAAATCTCATATCAAATAAAGTAACTTATTACTGTGTTATTAAGGTCGGTGTCAGTTATTGTTCTTCAGTCTGGGGAGGGTGGAACTTAAATCCAGGTTAATGACCCATCCCAATTGTCATGGTGTTTCATTGGCAGGAATAGACTCCAGATTGTCCAAGTTACCTTCGAGTCCTTTATCTGTTATTCCCCACTGCTTTAAGACTCAGTTCAAAGGCCATTGGAGCTCTGGAATTTAAAAGAAAAAGTGTAATTTTATCCCGAGAAGGTAAATGTAAGCTCTGAAATGAAAGACCAGAGGTCCAGACCACGGCCAGGTGTTCCTGGAAAGAGCCAAATTGGACAACTAAATTGCAAAAGGTTGCCTGCTATTATTAAAGAGACTTTGTTGCTGTCTATTTAATTAGCAAGGTCTTAACTCATTTATTTATGTGTTTTTTAATCTGCCCAGGTAATGACATTCATAGCCTATTAGTGTGTGTGCTGGTAGCGTGTTGTGCTATCTGTGTGGTTGAAGTCCTCTCATATATGCGCCTCTATGAAGTGAAACTGCCAAATAATCTCAATTCCCTCCTCCCTTGAACATGTTTCCCAGACGGCAGTGACTGAGTTTAAGATAGTGAAGGATGACCAGTGGAAAAAGTGAAGTTAAGACTCAAATACTGTATGGGTATTAATTATTTAGAGCTTTTAGGAAAGCAGTCTGGAATTAAAGAAACTGAATTGGTTAGTCAAAAACGAGGAGTGTGGTCTGGTGCCAGATGATTGATTTAAGGGGTTGGGAAGGCAGTAAAGAAGTGTTACCAAAAGAAAACATTGAACGGAGGAGTGTGTGACCAATATAAAGATATATCATTTCTTTATAGATAAAGTGAGAGGCTTAGTGTTTGATGGTAAGAGCCTTAGAAGTTTGTTTTGAACAGTAGACCAAAGGGCATGCACAACGTCCTGAAATAAAGATCACTTCCACATTGTGAGAAACGAGTCTGGACTTTAGTTTGGTTACTATGGGACGAGTGAAAGGTTTCTCAGCAGTTGTTTAAGGATGTGCTTTTGAGACAGAACCCATTTAGGAATGATGTGCAAAAGCATTACATTCAGGGAATATCTAAATATGAAATAATCAGAGAAACGTGAGGTTATAGGAAAACTACTTTGGATAGGCTGAGTCTGGATTGTGCATAAAAATTGAGCAAGATGCAGTTTTCAGAGGTCAAGAAGTTTGAGTTATTGATGAGGTTCAATTAAAAAGTATTTATCTTATGACACTTTGTTAGTTGCTGCTTCCAGGTGGAAGTGGGGGAAGACAAGCCACCAAAGAGCTTAGAACAAGCCAGTGTATAAAAGTCTTACACACAGGGGTTTAGGTTGTACTTTTAGGGCCAGGGCCCCCATGTGGATGGGAAATGATTCAGGAGACCTTTTCTGGAGTTACTGAGGCCCTGGGACTTGAAGAAGGGCAGCGTTTTGATGTGGGGCAAGGGTAGGGGAGGAGAGAGCAATATTTGCACTGGATGAAGTGCAAGCGAGTCAGGATGCCATCTATAGTGTGGAGTTTAATAGTATCTGCTGTTACTCCGGAAGAGCCAAGGCTCATACTGGAGGAGAAGGCAGGAGGGCCAGGCCTTTGCTGAGGTTTAAAACAACAAATTGTTTTGTCACAGAATCAATTTTGCCCTTCTTTTTCCTTTTTATTTATTTTATTCCTTTTTGGATCTTTTCACCTAGTGTTTATTCCTCTTTCATTGATTTTTCATCTTATCTCTTTTTTCTCCTTGTGTTTATCTTATTCTCTTTCTAACTTGTTTAGTTGGACACGTAGCTTATTATTTTTGTTTCCTTTTCTAATATCAATATTTTGGGTATTAATTTCCCTCTAAGTGCTACTTTTACTATATCTCTCACAAGTTTTGAAATGTAATATTTTTATTATCATTCACTATTAAATATTTTTGTTTCTATTTAGATTTCTTCTTTGATCCATAAGTTATTTAGAGGTACTTTTTTCTTTCTTAATTTTTAAATTTTATTTACCTTTATTGACTCCTAACTTAATTGTATTGTAGTTAGAGAGTGTATTCTGTTCGATAATGTTTCTTTTTCTTTTTCTTTTTCTTTTTTAACATCTTTATTGGAGTATAATTGCTTTACAATGGTGTGTTAGTTTCTGCTTTATAACAAAGTGAATCAGTTATACATATACATATGTTCCCATATCTCTTCCCTCTTGCGTCTCCTTCCCTCCCACCCTCCCTATCCCACCACTCTAGGTGGTCACAAAGCACCGAGCTGATCTCTCTGTGCTATGCGGCTGCTTCCCACTAGCTATCTGTTTTACGTTTGGTATTGTATGTATGTCCATGCCACTCTCTCACTTTGTCACAGCTTACCCTTCCCCCTCCCCATATCCTCAAGTCCATGTTCTAGTAGGTCTGTGTCTTTATTCCCATCTTACCCCTAGGTTCTTCATGATCTTTTTTTTGGTTTTGTTTTTTTTCCTTAGATTCCACACATATGTGTTAGCATACGGTATTTGTTTTTATCTTTCTGACTTACTTCACTCCATATGACAGACGCTAGGTCCATCCACCTCACTACACATAACTCAATTTCGTTTCTTTTTATGGCTGAGTAATATTCCATTGTATGTATGTGCCACATCTTCTTTATCCATTCATCTGTCGATGGACACTTAGGTTGCTTCCATGTCCTGGCTATTGTAAATAGAGCTGCAATGAACATTGTGGTACATGACTCTTTTTGAATTATGGTTTTCTCAGGGTATATGCCCAGTAGTGGGATTGCTGGGTCATATGGTAGTTCTATTTGTAGTTTTTTAAGGAACCTCCATCCTGTTCTCCATAGTAGCTGTATCAATTTACATTCCCACCAACAGTGCAAGAGGGTTCCCTTTTCTCCACACCCTCTCCAGCATTTATTGTTTCCAGATTTTTTGATGATGGCCATTCTGACCGGTGTGAGACGATATCTCATTGTAGTTTTGATTTGCATTTCTCTAATGATTAATGATGTTGAGCATTCTTTCATGTGTTTGTTGGCAATCTGTATATCTTCTTTGGAGAAATGTCTATTTAGGTCTCCTGTCCATTTTTGGATTGGGTTGTTTGTTTTTTTGTTATTGAGCTGCATGAGCTGCTTGTAAATTTTGGAGATTAATCCTTTGTCAGTTGCTTCATTTGCAAATATTTTCTCCTATTCTGAGGGTTGTCTTTTGGTCTTGTTTATGGTTTCCTTTGCTGTACAAAAGCTTTTAAGTTTCATTAGGTCCCATTTGTGTATTTTTGTTTTTATTTCCATTTCTCTAGGAGGTGGTTCAAAAAGGATCTTGCTGTGATTTATGTCATAGAGTGTTCTGCCTATGTTTTCCTCTAAGAGTTTGAGAGTGTCTGGGCTTACATTTAGTTCTTTAATCCATTTTTAGTTTATTTTTGTGTGTGGTGTTAGGGAGTGTTCTAATTTCATACTTTTACATGTACCTGTCCATTTTTCCCAGCACCACTTATTGAAGAGGCTGTCTTTTCTCCACTGTATATTCTTGCCTCCTTTATCCAAGATAAGGTGACCATATGTGCGTGGGTTTATCTCTGGGCTTTCTATCCTGTTCCATTGATCTATATTTCTGTTTTTGTGCCTTGATAATGTTTCTTGAAATTTGTTGTGATTTAGTTTATGGATTAATGTATGGTCAATTTTTGTTAAGTATTTATTTGTGTTTGAAAAGAATGCTTCCAGCCTAATTGGTACAGAATTCTGTGAATGCCTATCTAATTAAGCTTTTTAATATGCTGTTCAGATCTTTTATTTCTTACTGATTATTATTATTATTTTGGTCATTTGACCTATTCATAATTGGGAGAAATGTGTTAAAATATCTCATTGTGAGGTATTATGGTTTGCTGATTTCTGTTTGTTGCTCTGTTTTTGCTTTACATACATTTGAGGCTATTTTTTATTTTAGGTACATACAAATTTAGAATTACTATATCTCCCTGGTGTATCTAAACTTTCAGTATTTATCACATAGAGACCCTTTAGTTCTATTAACTTTTTGTCTTAAAACTTAATTTTCTTGATGTTAATATAGCTACGTTGTTTGGATTGATACCTGCTTGGTATCTCTCTCTCTTTTCCCTGTCCTCTTACTTCCAGCTTTTCCATATCCTTATTTTTCAAGTGTATCTCTGATAAATAACATATAGCCAGATTTTAAAACCCAATCTTGACCTTCTAATAATAACTATTATTATTTTAAATTTATTTATTTTTGGCTGCGTTGGGTCTTTGTTGCTGCGCACGGGCTTTCTCTAGCCGTGGTGAGCGGGGGCTACTCTTTGTTGTGGTGCATGGGCTTCTCATTTTGGTGGCTTCTCTTGTTGTGGAGCATGGGCTCTAGGCATGTGGGCTTCAGTAGTTGTGGCACGTGGGCTCAGTAGTTGTGGCACGCGGGCTCTAGAGTGGAGGCTCAGTAGTTGTGGCACACAGGCTTAGTTGCTCCGTGGCACGTGGGATCTTCCTGGTCCAGGGCTCGAACCCGTGTCCCCTGCACTGGCAGGTGGATTCTTAACAACTGCACCACAAGGTAAGTCCCTAACCATTATTATTTTTAAAGACACTATTAATTTTGATTTACATGAAGTTTTGCCATTTTATTTGCTTACCTATTCCTCGTTTCATTCCTGAGTGTCCTTTTCCTTCTTGGATTATTGTCTTAGTCCTTTCAGACTGCTATAACAAAATACCAGAGACCGGATGGCTTACAAACAATAGAAGGAGGCTGGGAAGTCCAACGTCAAGGCGTAGGCAGATTTGGTGTCTGGTGAGGACCCACTTCCTAGATGGCTATCTTTTTTGCTATAACCTTACATGGCAGAAGGGACAAGGGAGCTTCTTGGGCTTCTTCTAGAATGGCATAATCCCATTCATGCGGACTCTGCCTTCATGACATAATCATCTTCCAGTGCCCCACCTCCTAATACTATCACCTTGGGGATTAGGATTTCAACATGTAAATTTTGGAAGGACACATTCGTATGACAGCAGTTATTTCCCTTCTTCTTAAAGTATATCATTCATTTGTTTATTCATTCATTCATTCAGCAGGTATTTATTGAGTGCTTAAGAGGTATCAAGTACTTTTCTGGGTGCTTAGCGTATGTTAGTGAATAAAACATACAAAGATTTAAAAAATTTATTTCTTTATCTTCTTTATTTTTTTGGCTGTGGTGGGTCTTAGTTGCAGCACACAGGGTCTTCGTTGAGGCATGTGGGATCTTTCACTGAGGCGCGGGCTGCTCTCCAGTTGTGGCGCCTGGGCTTCTCTCTAGTTGTGGTATGCAGGTTTTCTCTCTCTAATTGTGATGCGTGGACTCCGGGGTGTGTGGGCTCCAGGGTGTGTGGGCTCTGTAGATTGTGGCACGCGGGCTCAGTAGTTGTGACACGTGGGTTTCAGTTGCTCCGTGGCATGTGGGATCTTAGTTCCCCAACCAGGGATCGAGCACATGTCCCCTGCATTGGAAGGAGGATTCTTTACCACTGGGCCACCAGGGAAGTCCCTAAAACATACAAAGATTACTGCCTTTGTCGAGCTTCCAGTCTCGGGGGAGATTGGCAGTTTAAATAATATGAAAATATGTGGTACATTTCCCATGTTATGGGAAAAAGATAAAGTAGAGTCAAGAAAGGAAGGTTAGGAATACCTGTGAGAAGGTGGTAGGGAGGATTAGAAGGAGGGCAGTTTGCAGTATTAAATAGAATGGTCCTTTAGGATTTCATTAAGTACAGGTCTCTTGGTGGTAAACAAATTTTATTTTTTTATTTATAAGTGTATTTATTTTATTTTTGTTCCTAAAAGGTAATTTTGTTAGGTACCCACTTCTAGGTTTATAGTTACTTTTCTCTGAGTACCTTGAAAATACACCACTGCCTTCTGGTTCCCATTGGACTTTGGGAATTCTGCCTTCATTCTGTTGTGGTGAGCTTTCCTTTCTATCTGGCTCCTTTTCTTTCTCTCTGGCTTCCAAGAGATCTGAATTCTTGTTTTTCATCAGTTCTGGGGAAATTTGAGCTATTTTCTCTTTAAATATTTTCACTTCTCTATTCTGTCAATTCTTTCCAGTTGGGCATACAGTAGACTTTTTCTCATTCATATTTTTTACTATCTCTTTCATATTTTCCATCACCCCCACTTGCTTACAATTGCAATCAAATGTGTATTAAATGTTATATAAATATAACTGTATTATACTGTTAGGAAAAAGTTGAAAAATTTGTTCATGACCTGACGTTTTGAATTCTTGGTTGTGTACTTTAAAATAGATACATCAGCTGTTGATTTCTTTTTTTAAGGTAAAACTTAACAAACAGCAACACACACACAATCTTAAGTGTATAATTTGATGAATTTTGATATGTGTATACAACCATGTAACAAGATATGATATTGCTACTACTCTAGAAAGTTTCCTCATGCCCCTTCATAGTCCACGCCTCCTTCCCAAGACAACTATTTTTCTGATTCTTTTTCACCATAGAGTAGTTTTACCTGTTCTAAAACTTCAGATGAATGGGATCATATATTATGTACTCTCTTGTGTCCAGCTTCTTTTACTCAGCATACATCTAAAAGATTATCCATATTGTTGTACATATCACTAGTTCTTTTTTATTGCTGAGCAGTCCTCCACTGTTGCCTGTATCACAGTTTGTGGACCCATTCCCCTCTTGATAGACATTTGGGTTGTTTCCAGGTTTTGACTCTTGCAGTTTGACTAAGGTGCTATAAACATTCTTGACAAGTCTTTTGTCATATATATTTTGCTTTCTCTTGGGTAAATATTTAGGGCTGTAGTTGCTGGGTCATAGCTAGGTGTGTATATTTAATTTAGAATTAAATTTTTTTTGATTTAGAATTTTAAAATTGTGAGTAATACTTATTCCAGGAAAACCAGAAGCCAAATTAGATATATTCATCATTAATTTTTAAACTGATTTTAAGTCATTGAGATGTATTCTATAAGTGTTTTTATCAAATGGATGCAATTTAATGATCTAGTTAATATTATCTTAAGGAACTTGTCAGAATTATCATCATTCTTAAATTCCTTAATTTTTATTTCAACTCCAGTATATCTTAGGTTGCTATCCTTAACCAGTGGTTCATTATGAGTTCAAATAAATAATATTAATTAAACAACATATGAATAAGAATAAAAATGATTTAAAGCTGTGTAAAGTTATCATTGTGGTGGTTTTTACTGTTCAACTGTGTAATAATCTAAGCCATGAGTATGTTCATAATCTAAGTTCAAGAAGTCATGAGTATGTTCATCTGGTCTCTACCATCACTTACACGTGCTCACTCAACATGTACACTGAGGCTGTCAAACGGTTCCATTTTGAAGAGAAAAAAATCTGTAATTCATTATTTGTAAGATTATTAAAAAAAAAAAAAACTGAGATTAGCCACCAGAACACTATATAGGAATTCTGCCAGTTGGAAAACGTTGTCCTTTGAGAGTCTGGAATTTTGGGGTAATCCTCTGGAACTTGTTATGATATGAATTTATAATTAAAGCTGTAATCCAGATATATTAAAGCCCCTTAAAAGCATTGTTAACACACTTTATTTTTATTTTGAGCTGAAAATGTTTCTGTTTTCAGAGTTGAGTGATTTAGGGAATTAATAATAGAGATTTTTATATAATTTTTTTCTCTGTTTTAGATATGTTTGGCACTAATTATATAGTACTGCAAAAATTTTAATGCATATTTATTAAGCAAAGAAAATCAAGGATTTTTAAAAAATAGACATTATGACTGTAGCTTACAGAAACATCATTTGTAGTATTGGACATCAGAAGGGTGGTTTTCTGAAGGGTCACTGGATATTCTTATATCCAAATTTTCCTTGGTTTCAGCCAAGCCAGATACATGAAAGTAGATAATTCTAGCTAAATTGTACTTCTTTTACACACACAGCTGATATACTCTGAGCCCACAGTGGCCCCACTGTAGGGGGCTGGTTTTAGGAGATAGACCTGGAGCCAGATCTAAGTCTCTTGTAGCCAGAGGTATCATTCCATCTTTAGGATGCTCGAAGGTGGTAAAGCTTTATGCTGAAGTTACTGTGCTGTCACAGAGGGCGTTAAGTCAGCTGTGTTTCTCAAGTGGAAGCTCAGGCCAATCATAATGTTGCTTTCAGCCTAACAAAGGTGTACTGGGAAGGTTTGGTATCTTTAAAAAAAAAAACAACAACGTATTATTATTGCATTAGAATAATCCCACCATACATCAGTTTCAGGATGCACTTTTACACTTGAGATATTATTCTTGTATTTTAGCTATTTGATATTTGAGTAATTCTGTACAGAAGAAAGACCAAGTTAATGAGATAAGTAACTGATAGATGGTGTCTCTTGGCAGGTTTCAGAGTTCAGAGTGCAGGTTAGAGGCTTAATTTTCATGTGGAAAGTACCTACATTTTGTTCTGATGGATTTATTAGTTTACATATGTTACTTAATTTAATTCTTACAATAACTGTGTAATAGCCATCTCCAACTTGGAGCAAGAAAAATGAAAACTTTTGACATTAAGCCCAACAGAGATTACTAGATCCTTGGTTACTTCAAGAAAGCTTTATTTCAGTCTTTTCCATAACACATGCAATCTCTATGCCAACTTTATATACATGTGTTTATTCTGATGGGAACTATAGTTTATGCCACTGCTTTTTAGTCACAATTTTATCTAAAAAATTAATGCAACTAGCATGTTTCAGTCAGGGACAATAGGTCCATGTGTATCTATGTGGTGCATGTACTTCTAAGTATTTATGGAGTGTAAGAGTATAATAGCAGTTCTATATAATAACAGTCATTGTGTGTTTTTAGCCTTTCTTAGATTTCATTCTTGTACAAACGAGCTCTGTGAAATTATTATAGCCAAAATACCAGTGTTTTTCACTCAGTTTATCTGCACTTCATAAAAATGCTTAAATGTTATTTCATCATCCTTCAAGTTGCTTTTCGGTGTGTGAAATCTGTGAACTAATTCTTGAATATTTATGAAGTAATTCTGATTTTTGCAGGTGTTGCAAGCCATTAGGAATATTTAGCTTAATTTGGAACAGGATTCTCTATTTTTCGCTTGATTTTTCATTTTTGAAAAAGAAGTTACAGTAAATCCATCTATGTATAATCCTTTTGTGGCTTTCTATAGTAGTTTGGTTAGGGATAAGAGTTATAGTTCACAATATCCCGATTGAAATGCTAAGAGAATTGTTTTACAGATAACGTATATCATTGTGTATATGTTATGTGTCCCCTCAGTAAGATTCTACTTTATAGAATGTTTGAGTAGGATCAGCAGTCACAGTGAATAAAAAAAGAACTAATAAAGAATACCCTTTCCTGACTTTGTTGTTGCTGTTTTTGAGGAAAGTTATTTTATAGTGCCTCTTTATTTGCATGAGAGTTGTCTATTTCTAAAAGAACCAGTAAGACTAATAAGATCATACTTTAAAATACTTTGTAGTATGTCCATGGTGTTATGGTTGTGGTGATATGCTGCCAGTTGGTAGTTGAACAAGATAGAGCTTAAATCTTTTACGCTGACATAATGTTGGTCTTAGGTGGTTTAAGTTTCTCCTTCAGCAGATTTGTGCCTATAAAATTATTTGCCTTAGAATGAGTAGAGCAGACATCTGGCTGATAATGACCTTGTGGGATGCTATCAGACCTTGTTTCTCAAAGTAGGGTCCATGGAGCAGTAGCATCAGCATCACTCGGAGGTTTTTGGATGTACAGTCGTGACTGACTCTAGATTACTCCATCATAATCTGCATTTAAACAGATTCTCCAGTTGATTTGTATGCACATTAAAGTTTGAGAAGCCGTCCTGTAGATGACATAAGACTTGGCATCTGAGCAAGAAACAATCTCTATCTGAGGTTGCAAGGATACAAAGATTTAGGAATTATTTCTTAGAAAAATGAAACAAATGTTCATCTTAAAAATACATTTGTCTTTAGGATTATCTCTCTTTTCTGGAATAAAGTGTGTCCAATGAATTTCTTTTCTTTGATAATTCCATCTTATCTACCAAAGAAGACAGACTCCACTTAGTCTATACCAAATGAGTAAACCTGATTATTCTTAATCTTCCCTAAGATAGTGTCATTCTCTGGCCTTGTATGAAATTGACTCTTGAGAAAAGTAGATGGAAGACTGATGTTAGAATGGCAGGGCATATATCGTCACTTACTGGGCTTGGTTTTGTTACACCAGGGATAGAGATGTGCTTTATTTACTCCAAATTTATTTATTTAATTAATTAATTATTTATTTATTTATTTATTTATTTATTTATTTATTTATTTAATTTTTGCTGTGGCCTCTCCCGTTGCGGAGCACAGGCTCCGGACGCGCAGGCTCAGCGGCCATGGCTCACGGGCCTAGCTGCTCCGTGGCATGTGGGATCTTCCCGGACCGGGACACGAACCCGTGTCCCCTGGCATCGGCAGGTGGAGTCTCAACCACTGCGCCACCAGGGAAGCCCACTCCAAATTTATTTTATTTTTATTTTTTAAATTTTTATTGGAGTATAGTTGCTTTACAATGCTGTGTTAGTTTCTGCCGTACAGTAAAGCGAATCAGTTGTATGTATACATATATACACTCTTTCTTAGATTTCCTTCTCATTTAGGTCACCACAGATCATTGAGTAGAGTTCCCTGTGCTAAACAGTAGGTTCCCATTAGTTATCTACTTTATGCATAGTGGTGTATACGTGTCAATTCCAATCTCCCAATTTGTCCCACCCCTTCTTCTTCCCTTGGTAACCGTAAGTTTGTTGTCTACATCTGTGACTATTTCTGCTTTGCTGATAAGTTCATCTGTACCATTTTTTTAGATTCCACATATAAGCGATAATATACGATATTTGTTTTACTCTTTCTGACTTACTTCACTGTGTATGACAGTCTCTAGGTCTATCCATGTCTCTGCAAATGACACTATTTCGTTCCTTTTTATGGCTGAGTAATATTCTATTGTATATATGTACCACATCTTCTTTATCCATTCCTCTGTCGATGGACTGACTACCGTAAATAGTGCTGCAGTGAATATCGGGGTGCATGCATCCTTTCAAATTCTGTTTTTCTCCAGCTATATGCCTAGGAGTGGGATTGCTGGGTCATATGGTAGTTCTATTTTTAGGTTTATAAGGAACCTCCATACTGTTCTCCATAGTGACTGTACCAATTTACATTCCCACCAACAGTGTAGGAGGGTTCCCTTTTCTCCACACCCTCTCCAGCAATATATTGTTTGAAGATTTTTTGATGATGGCCATTCTGACCGATGTGAGGTGATACCTCATTGTAGTTTTGATTCTCATTTCTCTAGTAATTAGTGATGTTGAGCATCTTCTCATGTGCTTTTTGGCCATCTGTATGTGTTCTTTGGAGAAATGCCTGTTTAGATCTTTTGATTGGGTTATTTGTTTTTTTGATATTGAGCTGCATGAGCTGTTTGTATATTTTGGAGATTATCCCATGTTGGTTGCTTCGTTTGCAAATATTTTCTCCCATTCTGAGGGTTGTCTTAAAGAATAAGGATGTCCTAAATGTCTGCTGTTTGCAGAATGAAACAGTGGATCAGACCTTTCCTCAGAGGTTTACAGTCAGGTTAGGAAATTATCCTTAAAAGTCAGACAACCTACCACCAGAAGAACTGTGACATTCTGGGATATGGCCATGTTGATCCACTGGCTGGTCTTGCCCAGCTGCTGTTAAGAGGGAGAGTAGGGACACAGCACTCATTTCAGTCAGTTACACCTGTTGTATCAAAGTAAGTACTGTCATAGTGGAACAGTATATTTAAGGGGAGTTAGAATTTAGAGAAATAACCAAAGAAATGCAAACATCTAGATATACCTTCTCCTAATAGACTTAATATAATATTCATTGTGGCATACTCTGCCTCTTCCAGTTTCCTTTAAGGAAAAATCTTTTGTTTGCATTCTGCTTCCAATATTTCAAAACTCCCTTCAATGTTTTTCAACTTCTGAGGCAGCCTTGGGATCCCATTGACTTTTCTGGGGCTAGCCTTAATGTGGTATTTCAAAAACCACTCCGGCAGGTACCTCCTCAGCACAAATGATGTCTTGCTCAGTAAGTAGTATGAGCATAAACCACACAGGAGGGAGAGCTGGTCTCATTGAACATGGGCTTCTGCCTGACTCTTTCATACAGACTTGAGTGCTAGGGTGAGGGTAGGGGTCTCAGGTTCTGGGGCACCAGTGCCCTAGTGTAAGAGTACCACCATGACCGCTATGAACCTAAAGACCTGTAGTAGTCCTCCTTTTTAATACATAAAAAAGATAATTTTTCATGAAACTTTGTTCCCACTTCCTTTACTTCTGATTTTTATCCAGCAGTGTAAAGTTTGTCTGCCTTGCACAGGTGAACCAGAAATCTTTGAGGTAGGAGACAGCTGCTTGTGGTCACTACATGTGAAATGCCTTAATAAGCATGTGGCACCTGGAACAAGACACAGAAACACAAAGATGCCTCCCAAGAATGTGCAGTTTTCTGCCATATGATTGGCAACCATGTTATTAATATAGCAGAGAAGGGAGCTTGCCATTTTCTCACAAGGAAGGAATTATAAAAGAAAATTGTAGCATGGTCTACACCAAGACTAGAAATGTCACTCTCTTCATTTATTGTGCTGAATATATTACTTTTAGAAATTTGTATATAATATTTAAAAAATACTAATAAGGACATTTATTAGTTTACTTACATCATAGATCTTTTCCTCTGTAAATTCTCAATCGTGAACTTAATTCTTGAGATTAAGGCGACGGCGATATACTGTAATTTATATTAAATTGTTTTTTTCTTCCTCCCTTAGAAAGGCACATTAGGCTTTTTATTAGAGAAAAGCAACCAGACACCCTTGGTTCAGGATCTTACAGTGGAAAATAAGTTTTGACTTGAACCGGATTAAGTGGCAACTTGATAATAAATAATTTCAGGAGATTGCTGAATGTTCCGGTTAAGGATTAGCTCAGATTTTGTTATGTCATGATCGTCCTGACAAGTGCTGTGTGGTCACATCATTGTCACACACTGTGCTTAGCGAACGCTCTGGCCACTTTTGCTCTGCAGGAGAATGACTCAGGCACTTTGGACACGGTGGGCGCTGTGGTCGTGGACCATGAAGGGAACGTGGCTGCCGCCGTCTCCAGTGGAGGCTTGGCCTTGAAACATCCAGGGAGAGTGGGGCAGGTAAGTGATTCTGGGGTTTTAAAACTAGTTTTCCAAGTCAAAACATGGAATTTTCTAGCCCACAAGTTTTTGAACCAGTAGAGATATTTTTTTTTCTTTAGAAAAAACAAATGATTATTGTTCTTAGCACTTATGTAGTATAAATCATCAAATACCTGTTCAGGATTCTTTCTAAAATTAAAACCTATCTCACAGTAATAGGGTTCTTCCTGATCTTTATAATTGGTAATCCTATGTTTGGCTACTTTCAGCAGTCTAGCTACTGGCCTGGGCATTTATCAGACATTTAATAAATGTGCATCCATTTCCATTTTCTTTCTTTGTAAATGTCATTCTCTTTAGGATCCAGCACCTGACTATATGGCTGCTTGCTTTCCAGGTGGAAAAACAGTTTTAGAGTTACATTTTGTATTTCCTCCATTCAAGGAACAGTAACATTTTGACCCTCTAATCCCTCCTCTGATTAGGCATTTCAGGTATTTTATAGACTGACTAGTAGTCCAAGTCACCAACACATGATACCACTTGAGGAATCGAGATAGAAGGGTCTAACTTATGTGCAACTGGCTTATTCCCTGTTCACTTGTACATCTTCTTCACCCCTGACTCCCCATCTCCATCCAGCCTTTAGTACCCAACTGAGAATGGAATTTAACAATCCATTTGATCTAATAACCTTTCTGGGAATAAACCAATTTGGCACATTACTTACAGCCTTAATAAATATTTGTTGAGTGAACAAATGAATTGGACACCCTCACAGAATCTGTTAAAGTTGTTGCACAGGGTGTGGTTAAGCTCAGTGCTTGGATCTCGTGTTGCATCTGTAGCACCTCTTGGCATGCTCTGTGTGCTTTGTCTCCCATGTTTGAAGAAGAGCCAGTGTCACAGTTGCTTTGGACACGGTGGTTAGCTAGTGCTTGGAGCAGAGTGATCTGCTTCGTGGAGGACATCTTTGCAAAGCCCCAAGTGATGTTCCCTGATCTGCCCTTTATTGTGGACAAGCCACTCACAGTCCTATGGTGGGAAGGGGAAGGGAAGAATAATTAATTTTGTGCTACTCTTTGCCTACCATACAAGGGGATTTATGAGGAATGATTACTCAACATGTGGAAATGCTTTGAACTCAATATAAAAAGCCTTTGTCTGGTCATGGTATTTTTCCACATTATAAAGCCCTGTGTATTTATCAAGTTTGGAATAAGAAAACCAAGCTCGGCCTATCAGATCTGGATGCCTCGGTGGAGAAAGAGAGAGAAAAGCCAGCAGAGGCGCCTTCATTGCATTGCAATTCCCATGACTTTCTTACTGGTTTTTGTTTGTTTTCGTTAGCAAAATAGCAACAACAGAACCAAGGATAGTGCTGGACTACGTTAGCAGGATATTACACCGAACCCTGCACGTGGGGTTGCCCTGGAAAAAGAAATACTGTAAAACTTAACACGTACACATTTGAAAGTTGCTAAGAGAGTAGGTCTTAAAAGTTCTCACTACAAGAGAAACAATTCTGTAACTGTGTATGATGGCGGATGTTAATTAGACTAATTGTGGTGATCATTTTGCAATATATACAAATATTTAATGATTATTATTATTATTATTATTATTTTTGCGGTCCGCAGGCCTCTCACTGTTGTGCCCTCTCCCGTTGCGGAGCACAGGCTCCGGACGTGCAGGCTCAGCGGCCATGGCTTACGGGCCCAGCCGCTCCGCGGCATGTGGGATCTTCCCCGACCGGGGCACGAACCCATGTCCCCTGCATTGGCAGGCAGACTCTCAACCACTGCTCCACCAGGGAAGCCTTGAATGATTATTTTGTACACCTGAAGCTAATATAATGCGTGTCAATTGTACCTCAATTAAAAAAAAACAACCTTGCATATTGATTTGCCCCACTTGTCTAGTTTATGAATGCATAGTTTGTGAGAGCTGATAAATCAGGAAAGGGTGTGGAGGAGTAAAGAAAGGTGCTTACAGGAAAACACAGTTGCTTAATCGTGTTATATTGCTCAGATAGAGGAGAAGCAATAAGCCTAGAAATATGCAAGCATCAGATGGGAGGTAAAGAGCCGTTCTTCTTGAGGATCAGGACAGAATGAAACAAAATACTCAAGCAAAGTATTTAAAGAAGCAAAGATTAATTATTTTTTTAAAATGTGCTGAAACTAGCTATTCTTATATACATTTTAAATGCACAAGTAACTCTTTAAAAATTTTAGCATATTACCCGTATTACCCAGCTGCTGAAGTGGCAATTTGAATTAGAACTTGTTTGCTTCCTCAGCTTATCGTAATGGTTAGAACTTACAAACGGGACACGAGAGGGAAATTATTGTCATTATGTTCTACTCTCCCCTAACCCTCACCCTACCCACACACAAACAGGCAGTTGAGTTAAGGGGCTAAGAGTGTGGATTTGGGATTTAGATAAAACTTTATTCTAACCATCCCCCCCGCCCTTACCAGTCCCCTCCCCATGGACAAGTTACTCAACGCCGTTAAGTTCTACTTTCCACAGCTATAAAATGGGGATAAATAGCTACCTTACAAAGTTCTAGAAGGTTAAATGACATAATTCATTTCAGTTGCTTATCATAGTGCCTCCTAATAACAGCTGCAGCCTGCTGTTTATTAATCACTGGCTCTGTGCGGCAAGTGTGCCTACAAGACTGTGAGGTGGGTGTTTTTATTACCGTCATTTTATAAAAGAGGAAACAAAGACCCAGAGAAGATTAAATTATAATAATATCATCATTTGTATGACCTACTTTTACTGCATGTTAATAGCTTTGATAAAATTTTACTACTAAAAAGAAGGAAGCCTTTTGCTGTTGCTCTTGTTTTTAAAGAC
The DNA here is from genome assembly GCF_005190385.1 of Monodon monoceros. NCBI lineage: Eukaryota > Metazoa > Chordata > Mammalia > Artiodactyla > Monodontidae > Monodon > Monodon monoceros. The sequence goes on along the minus strand of NW_021703769.1, from coordinate 39,279,154 downwards.
CTGCTTAAGGTTGTTATGTTTTATCCAAAGGAGTGGATAAGAGACGGACAGTCTCTGATTCTTTCTTTTATCTTAGCCATCACTGTCTCAGTCCAACCAATTTCAGAAGGTTAAGAAGGAAGACAACTTTAGGTCATGAAATTGAGGAGAGATAGCATAGAGAGGAGAAACAAGAGTAAAACAAACTTCCTTTTCATGGCCTCCACTGGGCTTCTCAGGGGTGTCTTTGGCCATATTTACTATTTTTTAGGTGCAGACTCCTGGTCAAGATAATTGTGGGAAATGGAAAGGGCAATGGGCTAAGATCCAGGGTTTCCAGTGAAGGAAGAATGGGCCCTTCCACCGAGGTCACATGCTCTCTGAGGCTTCGGCTGACCCAACACCCAGCCTAGGTAGTACCAGTGGAATGGCTTATCCCACAAGTCTGCCATTTTATTCTGAAATCCATATGTTGAATTAATTCCATAGAGCTTTTAGTTGCCACTCTCACCCAGCTGTCTTGTGTGTTTTAGAAGCATGGTGTTTTCAATATGTCTGCCATATCAGGGGTGTTGTGTTCAGTTCTTGGTTCTACTTTTAAGAGGAGTATTGTCATTGACAGTGGGGGATGGCAACTGTGGATCACACGAACATGGTCAGACTTCACCTCCAATTATCCTGGACTCTGGATCATTTCTCAAGGAGGGTCATTAGGGAAGTGGGGTGGGTGTGTGCATCTCAATGTCTTGGGGAGCAGTTCACAAATTCTTTGAGAGAGAAAAGAGAATCAGGGCGTTAGAATAGATGTTTTCGAAAGTTTGGAGAACTTTAGGGGAAGATTAAAGTATTTCCAGAGAGTAGACCTAGGATTGGTGGGTGGAAGTTAAGGAAGAACTTTCCACCAATGGAAAGTGTCCAGAAGGGGTATATGTTCCCACATGAGGTGGTGAGGTTCTCAGTATCAGAAGTGCCTGGGATATTTCACGAAAATCCTTGTTCTGGGTAGAATATTAGAGCAAATTAGTTCTGAAGTCCTTGTAAAAAAGAATAAAATATCATAGAAAGCTGAAGTCTGTCTGGTCACCATTCTCAGTCTAAGCTTCTTCTTCCAGTCCTCACAAGTGAGTTTCTAGAATATAACAGTACTATTTTATGGGGGTATCTTTTGCCTTTATCAATCACAGAGAATACTGAATGTCTTGTAGTTTGCTGTTTGTTTTCTTTTTAACTCAATAGGTTTCAGAGTTTCTTCTGTAATAGTTCTTAAAAATCTTTTTAAAGAAACTTAATCCTTTTTTCTAATGTTTGAAACAAATTCCACATATTGCTATGCCAATGTTTATTTAGCCATTTCTGTACTGGTTGAATGTATGTTGTTTTCAGTATTTCATTCTTATCAAACAGGTGATAATGAATATTCTTGACCATGCCTCCTTGTATTTCTCTGTAATAGCTATCTAAGGGTTTTTCTAATTCTGCTTCTAAGGAATGGAACAGTTATCAATTGTGATTCCCCTTCCAAAGGCAGAGAAAATCATTGTGAATATTGAAGAGGTGAATCCAGACATTCTGGGTGGCACTGTTGGAAACAAAATAGGAATGATTGTCACACACTTTTATAAAACCACAGCAGCTTATTGTGTTCCTGGTGGTTTCAGACATATAAATTTATTCCACCACCTCACAAAGCAATTAGCTTGAACAGGCCTTTTTGTCTCCTTTCTTTCTATCTGGCAGAATCTAGCACAGTGGTGAGCAGATACTGGGCCCTTCGGTGTATACCTGTTTGCAGTTCCTGTTGTGCCATCCCAAAGGAGGCAGGGAAAAGGCAATAAAACCTAAAGCAGCATTTGCTAGAGCGTGGCAGGAGGACCACCTGCGTTCTGGGCTCCTAGGCCTGGGTTAATGATGCTGATCCCTGGGCCAACCTCCAGACCATCAGGATATCTGGGAACCAAGGTTCCTATCATCATGCTCCCCAAGAAATCTGACTCACACCTAGTTTGACAAGTGTTATTTTAAGGCAACCACAGTGATTTCAAGGAGCCAGAAGAGCAACACCTGGCAAACTACAATAGAGGGAAGATTTTTCAGGGAAGGAAAAAATTGCTGTTGATGAGACTAAGAAACTTTCTTTTGCTATTTTCTGAAAAATTTTAGATTAGTACATAGCTGAAAATACAGTTTTGTTAATGTTACAACCATTGTTTGGGTAGGTCTTATACAACCTCTGGTTATCGCTCATTTGCTATACATCATTATTAGATGAGGCTTTATTAGATGGGTATGATTTCTGTCTTCTGGTGAAAGCTAGTACTTACATATAATAATCTTAAAATATTATATTTGTCTATTTTTCCTCCCAGGCTGCTCTTTATGGATGTGGCTGCTGGGCTGAAAATACTGGAGCTCATAATCCCTACTCCACAGCTGTGAGTACCTCAGGTATTTGCTGCTTTCATGACCATTTTTCATAACTTCAACCTTGTAGGTCATTTAATGATTGAAAACCATATTTTTATGTAAACACAAAGCATGTGCTAAGACGTCACATGGAAAGAACATTGATGCCTGAAAAATCTTTGATATTTGGGAGCTTTTGAGAATTGTTTCATAACGTAAGTATCACAGTATAGAGTATAAAGGCTTTGCTAACATTTTCAATACAACTCTGGAGTTAACTAAAATTTAATTGTATTTTTAATGGATTTTTTTTTCTCTAATGACTCATGATAGTACCAAATTCAGGTCAAAATGATATAAAAGTAGCAAGGCATTTCAGAAGCTAAGAGGTCATTTCTTGAGTAAAATGTTGACATAAAACTTACAAGGTGTATTTCAAACTGTGTAGTTTATGGCATGTACACTTTTGATAAAATGTAGGTCCTTTTTTTGTATTTGTATTAGAAGAGTCATTTTCATTTAGAAGTGTGAGTGTGTGCGTGAGAGAGAGAGAGTGAGTGTATGTTTGGGAGGAGTGGATTTTTAAAAAAATTTTTATTGGAGTATAGTTGATTTATAATGTTGTGTTCGTTTCAGGTGTACAGCAAAGTGAATCAGTTATATGTATACATATACCCACTCTTTTTTAGATCCTTTTCCCATATAGGCCATTACAGAGTAGTGAGTGGAGTTTCCTGTGCTATACAGTAGGTCCTCATTAGTTATCTATTTAATATATTTTAGTGGGGAGTAGATTTTAATGGGCAGAATGGTTGTTGTCTAGACCCAGGTTTTCATATGCTTTTGCCAGACGTACTTGAAGCTCTTCATGTAGTTGATATGCATGGTTGACATAATAATATTGGTTCATCCCCTTTGCTGTGCTGTCTCTCAAGTTACAGTCCTAGGCCTTTCTCCCCGATGTCCTCAGGCCTTATCAGGAGGCCGGTAGACATGGCTGCCTTTCCTTCCTTTCTCTCTTCAGTTTCTTGCCACGTTGTTTTCTGTCCCACCACACTGACCACCCACCCAGTCCAAGAGCCCTCCTCTCCTGCTCACTCTTGCCTCTCTGTGGTCTCTGGCACAGGTCACTCTTTTCTTTCCATGTCCAGAATATATCCTGAACCTCTCTTGGTTTTTTCTGCTTCCCTGACCTACTCCATTTTGTCCTTCGTCACACGGACTCTTCCCATTGCTAACGACCCCAGTGTGGGCCTCTGCCGGCTTTTCTTCATCTCACTGTGTGCTTCCTCTCGGTGATCTGGTATTATTGCTGTTGTTCTCATGATTTCAGCGGTTATCTTTTAACATATTGGCTTCCACGTCTATCTCTACTCTGGACTTTTCACTTGAAGTCCACCTGAGTTCTTTCTGCCTTCCTGTCGGATACATCCCTGTGGGTGTTATGTGTGCACATGAGATTCAGCAGCCCAACTGAACACCTCGTTCCTTATTCCCACGCCTTGGCCATCTTTCTCCTGTACTCTTTTTCTCTTTTACTGCCATCACTATTCTATCTGGTCAGACTTGAAATCTTGGTACCATTCTCACATTTGTAGCTTCTTTCCATTTCTACTGACCTGACCCTGTTATTTCAGACACCCAAGCTCCTGCCCGCCTGTTGTAGCAGCCTCCTGACTCAGATCCATTATTTGCATTGGTGGAAAAATTTGATTTTGAGCCACTCAGGTGAAGTCCAAACACAAATTAATGTTGAATCTAAACCATACTAATATAATAGACAAAAAATTGTTTTTCAGTCTCTCCATTTTGAAGAAATGAGCGTAATGTAGTAATATGAGTTAATTTTTAATTTAGTATTGCTGGCACATGAAAATCTTTACACATAATACTTAGGAATTAGCTTGTGCATAATGAAGTATGGCCCATGTCTATGGAAAATTGTGGTATTTGAACAAACCAAAGTCTAAAATAGGTAATTCATTGTTCCATTTTTATTTTCCTAAAGAAATATCAGTTGGTATCATGTGTTGTGTTGACTTTAATTTTGGTCAGTATGTGGTTCATGAGTTGGTTTGTTGCTATTTAAATGTTAGGAGACCTGAATTCTACTTGAAGCTGGAATCATGAGTGTCTGTCTCACTGTGTCACTTTGGAAAAGAAATTCAATCTCCTTGGGATTGTCCACCTCCCTTTTTGAAATTTGGTGATGTGGAATAAGAGCACATAAATCTCTATAGATTTGATTCTGTGAAGTAGATGGCAGTGGGTGGGTAAAGTTAAAATTGTAAAATTAAGGTCTTTCTCCCTTCCCCTTGAATATTTCCTTCTTTGCCCATCTTGTATCCACTGAGGATAGTTTTTTATATGACTAAAGATAACTTTAGGTTTCCAGTTTATGATATCTAGTGTAGCTTTTTAACTTGGATGCCCAGCTCATCATGTTATATCCTTCTTAAGTTTAGGAACTAACCATCATCAGCCTACAGAACCTGAGGATAATAGAGCAAGTCTCCATTTGCTTCCATCTGTGGGACTTTGTGTGATTGCTTCGCCCTTGTTTCTCCTGGGGCTGTTGCTATGAGGTTGACAATGGAAACACATGGCAGAGTTGGGTGACCACGTCAGAAGCAAGGTGGAGCACAGAATTTTGCAACTGTTTGGTCAAAATAAAAAAGACATGTGCCTTAGGCTGCTGCAGAAAATCCAGAGACCTGGCCTACATTTTAGGTTTATAGTTCTTGGAAGGTGATAATTGAAAGACAGAGGGAAGATAGCTAGTTATGGTCAGGGTAGGGCTCTGCTAAGGCCAGACAGGCGATGGGGTCATTAGCCTGTGGGATAAACTCCAGCATGTTGTTCTCATCACGGCGGGGAGGAATGAGTGGAGAGTGGGGAAGAGCGTAGCGGGGCAGGAGCTGACCTTGCAAACTCTGACTAATGTTCCGGCATCTTGGAAATTTGCCGAGCTAGGGAGGTTCTTGTTCTGATTCTTCCACTCACTGGCTGAGACATCCTGGCAAGGAGTTATCTGTACCACAGGAATAGCATCTATCTTAATATTTATGAGGATTTAATGAGCTGACGTATGGATCTCTAGATATTACTCATCTTACACAACTGAAACCTTATGAATTTTGAATAGCACCTCCCCATTTCTCCCTTTGCTAACTCCTGGCAGTCACCGTTACCCTCTGCTTCTACGAGTCTGACTGTTTTAGGTGCCTCATATAAGTGCAGTTGTGCAGTGTCTGTCCTTCTGTGACTGGCCTGTTTCACTGAGCATAATGTCTTCTGGGTTCATCCATGTTGTCATATACGGTAGGATTTCCTTCCTTTTAAAGGCCGAATAATATTCCGTTATATGGATATACCACATTTTCTTTTCTTGCTCATCTGTCGATGGACACTTAGGTTGCTTCCATGTCCTGGCTATTGTAAATAGAGCTGCAGTGAACATTGTGGTACATGACTCTTTTTGAATTATGGTTTTCACAGGGTATATGCCCAGTAGTGGGATTGCTGGGTTGTATGGTAGTTCTACTTTTAGTTTGTTAAGGAACCTCCATATTGTTCTCCATAGTGACTATCTCTTGTCTTTTTGATAATAGCCATTTTGACAGATGTGTGGTGATATCTTGTGGTTTTAAGTTGCACTTCCCTAATGACTAATGATGTTGAACACCTTTTTCATACACCTGTTGGCCGTTTGTATGTCTTCTTTGGAGAAATGTCTATTCAAGTCCTTTGCCCATGTTCTAATATTGTTTTTTTTGCTATTGAGTTGTAGGAGTTCCTTATCTATTTTAGATATTAACCCCTTTTCAGAAGTATGGTTTATAAATATTTTCTCCCATTCCGTAAGTGTCCTTTTCATTTTATTGCTTATTTCCTTTGCTATGTTGAAGCTCTTTAGTTTGATGTAGTCCCACTTGTCTATTTTTGCTTTTGTTGCCTGTACGTTTACTGTAATATCCAAGAATAAAATAGACCAATGTAAGACACATACACTAGAGGGAAAAAGAGACTGCCAGTTATATTATGACACACGGCTTTCTCATCACTTAACACATGGCTGTTGCTTTACAAGAAACTATAGAATTGGGGATATTCTTCCAACGAGAAATATTTGCTTCCCTGGTAACAATGTCATGCCCTTTTGCTATTTCCATGCCTTCCTATGTATACAGTCACTTTTGGTTTGAATCGTGTATCATACCGTAATCGTTTTGAAGACACTATAAATGGCAGTTACACTCAAAACACGTAGTTCCAACATGGCACACAACTCAACCGAAGGATCAACAAATGGGAACAGCTGACCTCTAGAGGCAGCAGTGGCTGTGTCACAGCTGCAAGCTAGAGGACAGCCATGGGAGGATGCCATCAATTACAGTGCACCTCCCAATTTCCAAAAATTTAAAATGTGAAAAAAAGTGTACTTTTCTTATTCTCAGCTTTTTTGTGAAAATAAATAATTAGTTTCAAGCTTTCTTTAAGTGGTGACATAAGCTCTTGAGAAAAGGGGGCTTGTAGGACTTCCCTGGTGGTGCAGTGGTTAAGAATCCGCCTGCCAATGCAGGGGACATGAGTTCGAGCTCTGGTCCGGGAAGATCCCACATGCTGTGGAGCAACTAAGCCTGTGCACCACAACTACTGAGCCTGCACTCTAGAGCCCGAGAGCCACAACTGTTGAGCCTGTGTGCCACAAATACTGAAGCCCAAACACCTAGAGCCCGTGCTCCACAACAAGAGAAACCACCGCAATGAGAAGCCCGCGCACCACAATGAAGACCCAGTGCAGCCAAAAATAAATAAATAAATTAATTTAAAAAAAAAAAGAAAAGGGGGCTTGTGGGTATATTTGTGTTTCCTGAGTGCCTGGCACAGGGCTTTGCACTTAGTAAATGCTTAATAGACAAATTAAAATTTAAAAATGTATATGCATGGACAATATTTTATTATAACCATCAAACTTGCTAAGAGACTGGAACATAGTTATTCCAACCATTAAAAAGAAAGAATAGTTATATAACGTGGTGGAAGTGCTAATTACCACACAATGGCAATCATATTACAGTAAATAAATGTATCAAGTTAACATGTTGTACACCTTAGATTTACACAATGTTATATGTCAAATATATTTCAATAAAAAAAATGTGTATGTGATTCTTCTCTCTTCTAGAGGGATACTTGTCTTTTCAAAAAGATTATTCATCATGGAATTTCTTTAAATAGCATTTTAAAATTTGATTTAGTTTGACAAAATCAGATTCACACATGATTTTTCAGTAACACATCAGATGTGTAATGTAAGATCCATCTGTGGTATTTTTCTGGCTATGGAAAGGAAGAGCGGATTGAGGATCAGAAGATCAGAAGGAGGAACAAGCAAGAGATTAAGTTTATGCTCTGGCTGACCTTAGCATTGGTCTTCTGTTACTTGTCTGTGCAGTCTGGTTTTTTTCTTAAAGAGAAACAGTTAAGTCCAGGGGTTTTATGGCAGCTGACTAGAGATCAGAAGACATAGGCTTCTGCATGGAGAAAGGTCTGCTACTCAATAGGAGACCCAGTGATTTCTGATTTTCTAGGTTCTTTGATTTTCCAGGTCTTGGCTGATCCAGAAATCAGAGAGTACTGAGGGTGTGGCCACGGCTTGCTAAGAGTAGCTTCAAAGGTGGATGGGATAAAAAATGCAAAGAATGAGGCCAGGCTCTTGCTTTGATATTTCTGAGCCAGTGATTGGAGTCTCCTCCCCAAGGGCTGGGAGGTATGTCACCCCTTCTTGATTCTTCCACGTAACAGGCAGCCACAGGTCTTCCTCTGCCCCTCTGTGGGAGATTGTCTAACGAGTCTGTGCTGCAAAGCTCCTGCCCAGGTTCCTTTGTCAGGATGGCACAATGCAGCCTTCCTTGCGAGTCACATGACACAAGAGCCAGTGGGACACCACTGCTGGGACATTGACATGTGCCCTGTGGTCACTGCTGTCTGGGGGTCCAGATGGGATGGGGAGGCAGGCAGGAATCTGTGCTTCTGCTTCCTTTGTAAGAGTATCCATTATTTCTCCTTAGTACTCTCTGTATGTCACAAGCGCTCTTGGTGGCTTAGTCTCTTGATTATCATGAATTAGAGCCCTGTTCTACTCTGGACCCTGGGTGCAGGTCACCTAGGGGTTTGGCTTCCCTTCCAACACTCTCTTCCCTGTTTTTTAGCAACTTTCCAGGTGACTCTTCAAGGAGCCCTCTGTACTCGAGGTCTATTATTTTTCTTAGTTATTTCCACTCATTGACTCTTAAATATACTTTAGTCAGGCGTCCTCCTCCACCACTCTACTGACGTGCTCTTGCCAAGATTAACAATCACCTCCAAAAGCCAGTGTCATCCCTTAGTCCTGTAAGCAGCATTTGACACAGTTGCTTGAATGACTTGCTTCCCCGGAAATACTATTTTTGATCAAACTCAAACTGGTCTTCCTGCTTCACTGGCTGCTGCTTCTCAGTCTCCTTTGTTAATTTTCTCATCTTCTTGACCTCTCAGTGTTGGAGTGCCCTGAGGCCTAGTCCTTGACCTTTTCTTTGTCTTTGAATACCCACTGCCTTGGTGTTCTCATCCAGTCGAGTGGCTAAGTACCATATATATGCTGACACCCACATTTTTATCTCCACCCTGAGCCTCTCCCCCGGAACTCAGTTTTTTAACTGCTTGTTCAAAGCCCCCACCTGTGTATGTAATAGGCAAGATATTGCCCTCTCTGTCCCCACCTGATTCTTCACACAGCAAATGGCACCTCTAGCCTCCCATTGGTTCAGGCCAAAATCTTAGAGTCATGCTTGACCCTCTTTTCTTTTATATCTCACCCAATCCACTCCAGCAACAAACTCTGTCTACTCTCCTCTCTAAATATATTTAAAATCCAATGACTTCTTAGCACATTCACTGCTATCGGCACATTCAATGTGCTGCATCTCTAATCTGGGTTATTGCAGGAGCCCCATAGCTAGTTCCTTGTTTTCTGCTCCTTTTCCCTTTTATTCAGTTCTCAACAACTCTTGAAGGAATATGTTCAAACCTAACTCAAATCACGTGTCATACCTCCTCTTTGAACTGTCCAGCGTGTCTCATCTTACTCAGAAAAGCCGGAGCCCTTACTGAGGGCCCGCAAGGCCTTATACAGGGTGCTGCCCACCTTCCCCTCAGGCTGCAGCTCTTGCTTTTCTTCCCCTGCTCATTCACCTGCTTTGCTATGCTTCAGACATGCCAGGCACACTCCCACCTTAGGGCCTTTGCCTGAGTCCTTCCTTTCCCTTTAACTCTCTACCCTTCATATCTTATGCCCCTGCCCCCACCTCATCAGCTCTTGATTCAGATCATTCACCTTCTCACTGAGATCTTTCTTGACCACCCCATCCTTAAACATGTAACTCTTCCCTCAGCCAACATTCCCTATCCCCGTCCCATGTTTTATTTTTTCCCACAGAATGTATCATGTCTAACAATTAATATCTTTTATCTGTTTATTTTATCTTTGTTTTCTACCCCACTCTACTATGAAATTGCACGAGGATTGGGATTTTCCTCAGCTTTCCTCACTGATGTGTGAATGGTGCTCATCAGATAGAGCCTCTGATGTTTGTTGAATGAATTGATGTGAATGAATATGAACAAATAAATACATTGGGCTGGTGTCTTAGTCAGCTCAGGCAGCTATAACAAAATACCATAGACTGTGTGGCTTAAACAACAGACATTTATTTCTCAAAGTTTTAGAGGCTGGGAAGTCCAAGATCGTGGGCCAGCAGATTCAGTTCCTGGTGAGAGTTTTCCTCCTGGCTTGCAGCTGGCCAGCTTTTTGCTGTGTCATCATATGGTGGGGAGAGAGTGAGGGGGAGAGAGAGAGAGAAAGAAAGAGAGGGTTGAGAGACACACAGACACAGAGGGAGGGAGGGAGAGAGGGAGCACAAGAGGGTGCAAGCTCTGGTCTCTCTTCCTGTTCTTACAAGGACGCTAATCCCATCATGGGTTGGGGGGCACCCTCATGACCTCATATAACCCTAATTACCACCCCAAAGACACCATCACCTTGGGGGTTAGGGCTTCAACATAGGGATTTACCGGGGGGCACAACAATCAATCCATAACAGGTGGAGTGCATTAGGTCAAGCCCAGATGAATCAGGGCTGAGAGGAAGGTAAGTGCAGGGTTGAGAGCAGTGTGTTCTGATGAGAACAGAGGATCCCTGAAGAAGAGGGCTGAGTGCAAATTGTGCGGATCTTAACTTGGGGTCTTATTGGGTTCTCTATGGATGGCCTTGACTAAGTATTTAAATTTTCTTTAGTATGAAGTGGGAACCCTTTTGAGGAGGGAGATGCTCATTGTTTTGGAAGATAGATGAAGACAGAGCTTTCGTCTTTGAGGTCAATCTGGAATGATGAGTGGTGATTCAGACAGAGAGGCGAGAGTGGTCAAGGGGTTCAGTATGCTGCTGTTAGTTCTGCTGGGTGGGATCCAGGCTCTTCAGCCCACTCTGCCTCCTTTATATGCCTTCCTAGGCCATCCTCTTTCTCACTTACATGGCTGACAGTGTGGCTTCTCAGAAGTTTCTTGTCTTTATGAAACAATAAACTTCATAACCTTTCACACTCGACAAGATTTTTAGAGGGCAGCCACTTAGGCTGAAATCATTTGGGTTTTAATATGTAGGGTTGGGAATGATACTGTGAGAAATCTTTTTATGTGATTTATGACTTCTAGACGTGAGCATAGATAAAACCCTAATATATTTGTAAACATCATCATCTTAAAAGCACTTGACTCTTTGGACTGATTGGTTAGTGTGGGTGGGGAAGAAATACTGTTCATTTACAGATAACAGAGTAGATAAACTCCCAGCACATTTCCCAAAACTAGTTATGTGAGATGAGGGTTCTATTCTAAGACTGCTGCTTACTCTCATTAAGTCACTTCATATCTGATGAACTATTAATATATTATTTCCTGCTTTTTAGTTAACTAAGGTCACTGATGGTTCTGAATTTTGCTAGGTTATTTCCTAGGAAACCAGTTCAGTGTGACAGCTTTGGTTATCATGTATCTTGGATGTTTTCAATGGGTAGATTTTCCCCTGATTGTGAAATAACACATGGTTATTGAAAAGAAATTGGAAAGTGAAACTGATAATTTTGCTATGCTGTGATAGCGTGTTAATATTTTTTGGTAGATTTTTGATAGATAAAACAAAAACGACAATATCATTTAGCTTCTGTTAGTCCTTGTCCCTTTATATTATATAACGAACATTTTTATGATTCGTTATATATTCTTCAAAACATAATTATAAAGGGTATGAAGGATGTCTTTCCCACATAGCACGAGTTCAGGCATTTTGCTTTTATGGAAGAAGACTTGTAACTGCTCTCAAGCTATTTTAGAGGCTCTTATCCTGTGCTCTAGTGTCTGGGTGTGATAAAAAAGACAGTCCTTGTCCTTGAGGCACATGAAATCTATGGCCTTACTCGATGATACAGGGAAGTTTCTTGCCAGTTTAGAAATACATTGAAATACTGGCTGTAATAAAGGCTTGCTGCCCTGAACCAGGCTCTGCTGCATCCTACACCTGAGGGATGTGCCCCACAGTGCCTCCCCAAGGGACCTCAGTGCATCTGGCCACCTGACTCTTGTTGCCGCCATTAGTACCTCTCCCTTCCTGCCACACACCCTCTCTCCAAAGTCCCACCCAAACCCGTTGCTTTTATGCTTAGTACCACCCATCACACTCATATCCCCACCGAAATGTCTCTGGCGCCCCAGGAGAGCTCAGGACATCATGAAGAAAAGTAAGTCTTTCTCTGAAAGATGCTGTAGACTTGGGTTACTGCGGATCAAGTGAGCTCCAAGATGTTCTTTTGATGTTTGTACTTTCTCAGCTTTTTTTTTTTTGGCCAGATACTTATTTTGCATTGCTTTGTTGTTGTTTGGTGAAAGAACAGACTTCTAATTTTAAAACCCAAGGTAAAGAAATGGTAGAAACAGAAGCATAAGATCAAGTGGTGGGTTAAAATGCCAGCACTCTGATCCTTCATGTAATTCTCCCTTTGATTGTTCTCACTTGAAAGAATGCCTTTTCCTTCCTATTGTCGAGCACTACCTGCTGTCAGTCGGAGAGGGAGGAAGTCGAACAACTTGTCAAAGCCTTTCTGAGCTGCCTTCATATGGTTCGCAGAAACAGAGCTGGGTTTTCATTTCTTCTTTCATTCAACAGGAGTCCCTTTCATGTTTGCAAATTGAAAACGCGTGTTTTTCAGTGTGGAGTGAGGCTGTGTGTGCCCTCTGGCACACCTGTTTCTCATTTCCTGACTTGAAAGCATAACCCATCAAAAGGAGCAGAAAAACAATTTCTTTCTGACACGCTCCTTCGTGTTCCTTACTGGACCGAAGGCCTTCGTGGCTTTGCCATCTTCATTCGCTCTGTAGAAGGTTCTCGTTAGAGGCAGAGTTCTCTCAATACCAGCAGCTCCTTTTATAGCACAGGGCTGTTTGGGGTATTATTTTGTTGTGGTGGTGGTGGTATTTTTGCAGCTCAGGAGATTTACTTGAAATAAGATTTATTTTTAAAAATACACAGAAAGGTCTTAAAATTTTTTAAATATTAAATTTAGCTGGGCAGTATATGTTGGAAGTGTCTTTGTAAGCTGATAAGTGAACTGATTGGCCGGGAATAGGGCTTCGTGAAGCATACGAATGTTTAAATTCCAGTACACTGTTTAATATAAATCATATATTTCCAACGCATTACTTCAGATTTGTGTGTACTTTAAAGTCCTGCCAGCTTAAATGACTGTGAGGCACAATATGTTGACTTTGAGTTTTGTAAATTGATAATTTGTTGCTATGAAGGTTGTACATGGTATAACTCATCACTTTCTGAAGGTACATAGTGTGTCTGATGTTGCAAGCTGTTATGAAAAAACGATACTCAGGGAATTCAGGCCTTTGGCTCTCAGATGCTTGAAGCTGGACCTTTGGTTCCTCTTAAGGTTTCCCTGGACATTTTCAGTGTAAGGCACGTGGTTGTTCAGACCCAAACTTTGGTTTAGGCTTTCTATTTCTGAGAGTTATTTGGGATAATAATCTCAATGATGTATCTTCGGAAACAGTTTCTCAGGTTCTTTTTTATTAAACACCCATTCTTTTCAAGTTTAGTATGTATGAATCACCTGTTAAAATGCAGATTATGATCCAGTGGGTCTGGGAGTCTGCATTTTTCATAAGCTCCCAAGTGATGCCATTGCTGCAGGTCCATACATCATATTTTAAGTAGCAAAACACCATTTTGATGGCTGAAGTGGTGCTGTCCCCAACTGTGCCTTGCCTATAACACTCACCCTATACAATTTACCAGTCTCTTCTCTCATCGTGTTCTGTTGGATCTAAAGCTAAGGAGATCTGGTATATATTCTTGACCCTAGGTATCCCTGAGAGCTTTAACAGATAGTTAATGAGTGACCATATGGGCTAGCATGGTTAGAGGCCACTGAGTCAGGATTATGGTGCTGGCAGGAGCGATATTAGCTTTCCTGACTCATCTGGGATACACCTAACCCTGATAAAAATTAACCAAGTTCGTGTTGCAAACAGAAGTGGATAAAACAACCTGCTAACTCTAAAATGTACTGATAGAGGGGTTAGAAAGGCAGAATGCTGAATCAAATGTGTTTTATTTTAACCAGCTCTGTCCATGGTGGCTGGTTAATTTGGGCCAAAAGATTTATTGTTGAATCGTGGAGACACTGAAGTGTAAAATGTAGGAGCAGTCAGTTTGCATTTTTATTAGCTTTTTATTGAATACATGTCATGGTTCTCATTAGTGAATCACAGCATGATTGAGCCCATAGTATAACACATCATGACCAAAGGATACCTTACATTTTTATTTTCAGAATGTTTTGTTCATATCATGAAAAAGTACATTTACTTGTTTCTTGTATTTGTCTTTGATGAAAAAAAGTTTTTAACAAGCATTGGCTAGTAGAAAACATGGATAGTCATTTAAAAAAATATGAGTTAGACAGGAAAGAATTAGAGAGTTCTTTAAAATTCCAGAGTCGTCATTTCAGGTCTGCATGGACCCACGTTGAATGGAAGAGCAGGTACATTCCAGAGGTGGTTTTGGGGTATGGGATATCATGGGCTTGGAAATCAGACTTGGGCTGGAGTCATAATGGAGGGAGCAGGTTGGAAGGGTGTGTCCACCTGCTCCCACCAGGACTGGAGCATCTTTCTTTATGGAGGAGAGACATACAGATATGCTAATTATCATTGATGTTATCACTTTGTACCATTGCACCTCCTGTTAGTTGGGATTCAGTGTTGTATGTTTTGTAATACTGAGGAGTTCTGTTTTCCCCATCTATTTCTCTGTATTCTAGCCGTAAATGAGAAAGTTTTCCTGGTTCTTCATAATTTCCTGGTAAATTGTATGTGTTATAATCTATCATAATAATCATTATTTACTAATATTGATGATAGAATAATAAGCTTCTGATTGAATTCTGCTAATTTTATTTATTTATTTTTGGGCTGCCTTGGGCCTTTGTTGCCGCATGTGGGCTTTCTCTAGTTGAGGCGAGCGGGGGCTACTCTTTGTTGCGATGCATGGGCTTCTCATTGCAGTGGTTTCTCTCGTTGCGGAGCATGGGCTCTAGGCACGTGGTTTTCAGTAGTTGTGGCTCATGGGCTCTAGAGCACAGGCTCAGTGGTTGTGGCATACGGGCTTATTTACTCTGCGGCATGTGGAATCTTCCCCGACCAGGGCTCGAACCCGTGTCCCCTGCATTAGCAGGTGGATTCCCTGCACCACCAGGGAAGTCCGAGACATAATATTCTTAATGGAAATATTTTTCATATATTTGTCTTACATGTCTTCATTCATCTGATTTGTCTTATCAGTTTTGATTTCATTTCATATCTTAGTAGCAATTCCTTCTTTGGAGCCTTTCACATTAGAGTTGTAGCCTGTTTTCATCTGGAATAAGCATTCACACAACAGACTTGAGTTTGTGCACAGCCCTGGGCTTTCCTCAGCACAACTTTTGTAGGTTAAACCCTGCCCTGTCATCAAGTTCACGGATATGTTTCAGAACTCACTATGTGCATTGCACAGGTAAGTTTTATTTTGATCTTCAAGTCTGGGCAACTCTCATTAGCAAGTCCTAGATATCATCATTTACTTCATTTCTTTATATCTGTCTTTGTAATGTAAACAATTTAGCGCAATTTCTTGAGGAAAGAGTGCATGTTTCTCTTTCTGCTCCTGTTTAGAATGCCTTCCATCCTTATGACACCTGGAAAAGCCTGGCTCATCCTTCAAGGTTGAGCTCAAGTGTCTTTTCTTTTCTTCGGCCTCCCTCCTACCCTCCCTGCTTCCCTTGCCCAGTCCAAAGATTTACTCCCTTCGTGGTCAGTGGTGCCATGAGGTAGCGCATGTACCATTTATGGTTGTTCCCCTTTATAAAGCCTGAGAGCTCCTTGAGGAAGAAGCCGGTGCCTTAAAGATATGGTTGGTACTCAATAAATGTCTGTTGACTTGAACTCAGTAACCCTTTGCATATTTTGAAGAACTGTCAAACAGATTCTGATTGGCAAAATGACTTAATTGTTCCACGTTGGAAAACCAGGGCTAGTGCTCCTGCTTGTTTAAGAGCTTTAGATATTCATGCTGAGAGCTCTGCTCTAAAGAGAAGGGTGGTTTAATTTTAGTTTTGATAAAATCCGTTGAAGTATTCACACGCTTCCATGATTGTGGTAATTAGAGTACTTTGAGCTCTAGGTAACGGAAATCACTACTCAAACTGGCTCAACAACAAGGAGTGCAGTGGTTTCACAAAGGAGGAGGTTCCAAGGTAGGTGGACTGCAGGGTTCATTGGTTCAAGGCTACATTGCTGACATCAAGTATCCAGTTCTCCATGTCCCCTGCTTGCTATGCTGTCATCATTGCTGGCCTCTTCTTCAGGCTGATGGCAGAATGGCTATTGCATTGCCAGAAAAACTCATCACATGAAATCTCTCGAGGAAGGAAAAACAATCTCTTTGTGTAACTCTCTTCTAGGAGTGAGGGACACTTCTCAGACGCTCCCCAGCTGACTTTTTGCATTTTGTTGATTGACTAATGTTGGGTCACATGCCCATTCCTGAGCTACTCACTGACAAAGGGGATTACCCATGAACCAGTCATGAGCACAGAACATGCCCTTAGGTAGGTCATGTTCATGACTGTGGGCAGGGGTGGGGGTGGAAAGCAGAACAAGATCAGGATTCTCTTAGGACCGGAGAAGGAAATAAATGCTGTGTGAGTGACCACCAGTATCCAGCTAAACTGACCACTTGTTGAGCATTTACTATGGTCAGGCACTGTGCTAAGTACTTTTTACATAATGATTCTCATTTTCAAATGAGAAAACTGAGGTTTAGAAAAGTCAAACAGTGCCTGAGTGCTGAAAGAATCTAAACAGACTTCACTCAATGACAGTAGAGAAATGTGAAGAAGTAGAGGGGCCAAATAGAAATGCAATCAGCTGTTGTACTGGAAATGGTATAGGTAGGTATCTAGAGAGTTAAAAGCATGTAGTTATCATTTAAATCGGTCCTTACCGAAGCTATGCCTCTTGCCATTATTTTTGGCTAACAGAAAGCTGGCTGTGGAAAATGGATGTTTTTGTTTTGAAAAATCAAATGCAGTTAGATTAAAAAAAAAACACCATGCCACCACAAAGTTTGTTTATATCTTCATTTCACTCAAATTGAATAGATGAAATGGGATCTGGCTGTTTTCATATTGTTTATGTTCTGCTTTGCTTCTTGGTTCTGGGACAGGATTCCTGGTTCTGCTTGAATCTGGGTGCCTCTCAAGTATCATTTGCAAGATTATTGTGGAAATTAATAAAGAGAAAGTATTTCTGTTCAGTAAGCATTGTAATCGTCCTACTATGACATAAAACAATGCTATTTTATTGGCATTATAAAATACCTTTCAAATGTGTGTTCTTGGAACCTCAGTCTACTTTGTTGTTCTTTTTTAGTTCAGAGGGAAGGAAAGTGATTTACATAAGTAATCACTGTAATATTTTATTTATTTTTATAAATTTATTTATTTTATTTTATTTATTTTTGGCTGTGTTGGGTCTTCATTGCTGTGCTCAGGTTTTCTCTAGTTGCAGAGAGCCGGGGCTACTCTTCATTGCAGTGAACGGGCTTCTCATTGCGGTGGCTTCTCTTGTGGAGCATGGGCTCTAGGCACACGGGCTTCAGTAGTTGCAGCACACGGGCTCTGTAGTTGTGGCGCACAGGCTTAGCTGCTCCGTGGCATGTGGGATCTTCCTGGACCAGGGATCAAACCCATGTCCTCTGCATTGGCAGGTGGTTTCTTAACCACTGTGCCACCAGGGAAGTCCCTACCACTGTAATATTTTAAATGAGGGGTCATGTAAGGGTCTTACTTCTTTTCATCTCATTTAATATAAGGGCAAAGTTAGATGCTTGATCTGTGTTTCATTTATGTGTAATAAAAGGACCTATGTAAATAAAGTACATGAAATCAAAGTAAAGTTGTTTTTACTCAATGAAGCTATTATATAATGTCATGTGTGTGTGTGTGTGCGTGTGCATGAACAGGAAGTGCACAGAGGGCTGGGGAGTGATGTATCCTCTGATGGATAGCTGCTGATTTTTGTTTCAGCCATCATATTGCAAAATATTAGGTTCTTAGGTGAGGTTACTCAGTCTGAACTAGCAGTGTGTAGCTGTTTAGCTACCTATTGCTGTTAAACAAATCACCCCCAAACTCTGTGACTTAGAAGAATAACCCTTTTCTTATTTCTTATGATTATATGTGTTAACTGGTTCTCAAGTGGATGGTTCTTTTGCTGGTTATGCTTGGGGATTCTCATGTGGCTGCGTTCAGATAGTGGTTTAACCAGGTGTTTGGTGGGCACAACCAGAAGGTTGGACTCAGCTGGTTTGCTGGGGTGTTTTGACCTTGCTGGCTACCCATGTAGTATCAGGGCTAATCCTGCTCTGATGTGGCCTCTCCCTCAAGGCAGCTGGATTCTTACATGGTCACTCAGGACACTCAAAGTACAAAAGCAAAAGCTATCAAGCCTCTTTAGGGTTTAGGCCTGGGACTGGCATTGCGTTAGGTAAAGTGAATCACAGGGTCAATCCAGATTCATCGTGGGAGGGGATTACATATGAGTGTGAATACTGGGCAGCTTTGTTCATTGGGAGCCATCTTTAAGACTAACTACCTTAATAACTGTTTTTTTTGAGTAATCATTCTCTTTGAGAACCTAAAAGCTATGGACTCTCTCCCTAGAAACATGCATGTGAACACAGTTATCTGCATAAGTGTACACACAATTCTAGAAAAATTTCATGGAGTTCCTAGCTGGACAATCCATGATTGTCCAGGTAAGTACCCCCAGTTTAACTTACGCAGTTTAGGAATTTACGAACTCTTAAGGTAGCGATTTAAATAGTAACTTAATTATTTTAAAATAGCTGCATAAAATTCTATTCTATGGTTGTTTTAGTCTCTTAGAATGACCAGTGGGTTATTTCCTGTTGTTTTTTTTTTCTTTTCTAAAAAACAGTGATTTTCTTGTACATAGCTTTTGTATACCATAAATTCCTAGAAATATACTTTATGACTCAAAAAGAATGGACATTTTTAAGGATTTTGGTGGATATTGACGAATTGTATCTTTTTTCTTATGAAGAAATAAGTTTTTAAAAATTGCATTACTGGATACATATAAAATAATGTACTATATATGTAAGTTATGAAACAAAATGAAATCACATTCCTTGAACTTATCATTAGCTTAAAAATGAACACAAGTAATAGTACTGTATCCTCTTCTATTCTTTCCCAAACCCCTGCATCTTCTCCGGAGATAACTACAATCCTGAATTTTGTGTATCTTTTTTTTTTTTTTTTTTGCTTAAAAAAAAGTTTAATCACATATGTGTGTATCTCAAAACAGTATATTGTTTAGTTTTATGATTTTTTATTGAGCCATAGGAACATGGTATTATATGGTCCTCTGTGATTTACTTCTTTCACTAAATATTATGTTTCTGTAGTATTTGTCCATATAGTTGCTCTGTAAAATTAAAAAAAAATTTTAACTTTTAATACTTCATTGTGTATTGACAAATTGATACTTTTATTATTACAAAATATTCTTTATCTCTAGATAGTCTTCTTTGTTTTGATGTTTACCTTGCTTAACATTAATATAGTCACACCAGCTTTCTTATGTTTAGTGCTTGTCTGGTATATTATTTTCCACCCATTTTACTTTTAGTCTATCTTGTCTTTATATTAAAGTATGTTTCTTATAAACAAACTGGGTCCCTCCCCTTTTAAAGTTAATGCACATTGATAATCTGAGCCTTTTACATGGAGTGTTTAGTCCATTTACACTTAATGTAGTTATTGATATGATTGGGCTAAATCTACCATCTCACTTTTTGTTTTCTATTTGTTCTTTGTTTCCTTTGTTCCTCTGTTCTTCTTTTCCTATTTTCCTTTGGGTTATTTTTAATATTTCATTTTATTTTTCTCTATTAACATTTTGTTATACTTTTGTGTATTATGTTTTTTGTGGTTGCTCTAGAGACTACACATGCATCATTAATTTACCATAGTCTGCTTTAGAATAATAATATATTACTTCACAAACAATGTAAAATTCTTTCAACAGTATAAATCCATTATTTCTTTCCCACCCTTTGAGGTCTTGGAATATATTTTAATGTCCATATTATGTTATAAATGCCACAGTATCTCATCATTATTTATTTTTGCTTTAAATAGTCAGTTGTCTTTTAAAGAAATTTACACCCATGTACACACCCAAGTACACACCCACACATGCCTAATAGCTTTAAAGTTTTTTTTAAAAAAATTTACCCAAGTAGTTTCTCTTTTTGGTACTCTTTATTTCTAACATCAGTCTTCTGCTGGTATTATTTTCCTTAGAATGCCCTTTAGTATATTTATAGTTCAGATCTGCTGGTGATGAGTCTTCTCATCTTATTCTATCAGAAATGTCTTTATTTCCCCTTTATTTTTGAAGGATATTTTCTCTGCATAGAGAATTCTATATTGACTGTTTTTTCCTTCAGTAATTAAAAATGTCATTCCATTGTCCTTCTGCTGTTTCTGGTGAGAAGTTTTATGGTTGTCCCCTTGTATGTCTTTTTTTTTCCTGCCTATTTTTAATATTTTATCTTTGGTTTTCAGCAGTTTGATTATAATGTCCCTAAATCTGTTATTCTTTGTGTTTATCCTTTTTGGGCTGAGCTCCTTGGGTTATTAGGTTGATGTCATTTGCCAAGTTTGGAGGATTCTCAACCATTATATCTTCAGATATTTCTTCTGTCCTGTTCTCTTTTCTACTTCTGGGATTGCCATTGTATGCATTATCCTGTAGATATGGAGAGCTCTGTTCCATTTTTAGTCATTCTTTACCTCTCTATGTTTCAGTTTGGATAATTTATTATGACTATTATTAAGTTCACTGATCCTTTCTTTTGCTATCCTGTTTGCTCTTTTTTTTTAAAGCAGTTATAGAACTTTTATTTGCATGTTACACCTCATTAACTTATCTCAGAATTAGCTGAGATGATAAAGTATTAATTATTAAAGTGTAAAAAATAACATTTTTACAAGTTACTGCAATAGTAGAACTATTTTATTAAACATATGAATGTACTTATTTTGTACAAAACACATATCTTTCTCTCTGCCCCATGAAGCCACCATTCTAGAACCCCATGCTTATAAAAACACACTTTTGGCAGCAATTATGACAAGGTGAAAGAAAGTGCAATTCTGAAAGTAACAACACATAACCACAGTGGGGAACAAAAACAGGCAGAGGTTAATGGGCTTCGTGGCTAGCTCTCTGCTGACAGGCCCCAGTCCTACTCTTAACAGGAAACAATTCAGGAATAAAAACTCCTGAGTATGCTCAAGATGCTCTTGGTAGCATCCCTCTTCCAATTCCATTTATCCTGATATTGTAACTAACTAATTTGTAACTTCTTTAAGAAATTCCGCCCTGGTTTACATCCCTGTCAATTGCCCATATCCCTCTGAGCTTCAAAAACACAGAAGAGGGGCTTCCCTGGTGGCGCAGTGGTTGAGAGTCCGCCTGCCGATGCAGGGGACACAGGTTCGTGACCTGGTCCGGGAAGATCCCACATGCTGCGGAGCGGCTAGGCCTGTGAGCCATGGCCGCGGAGCCTGTGCGTCCGGAGCCTGTGCTCCGCAACGTGAGAGGGCACAACAGTGAGAGGCCCACGTACCACAAAAAACAAAAACAAAAACACAGAAGAGTAGTAAGTTTCAAAAGGATGTCAATTGAAACCTTTTATAGATGAAACCTACTTCCTAGAAGTCAACCTGCCAAATATATGTACAGCTGGAGACGAGAGATTGTGTAAAAAGTCCAGCTGGAAAATATCTCGGGTACCCAATTAGATCCAGTTATTCTGCGTCTGTGGATTTAAAATGAACATCATCCACAATAGATGTGTCCCTCGTTGCTTAGAAAATCCACAGTTTGCTTGATTGAGGCTATAGTCATGTGTTGGAGCTGATTCTTGAGATCCTGAAAGTTCAATCCTTCAGGCCTTGGGCAAGCCTTAATCAAATTCAGTACCTGGTTCTGGGCCACAGTGAGGCCATTTGCTGGCACGAAGCTATTCCCACCAAAGTTCCCAGTTTTACCCATTCCTGGATTGCTGATAGGTGCTCTCCCTGCTGAGGGTTGGCTGTTAGACTTGCTCGGCATCATGTGTGCATTGACTACTTCCAGTATATGTGTGGTGAGCTCATTCATATCCTCCAGGGGCATGATCTTAAAAGCTACCAGGCTTTTCTTGTTCTGAAAAGATCTCAGATGACCAGCCACTTTCACATATGTTTCTGGAGGAACCACAGTGTTTTCACTGCTGGCATCACCTGTGTCAACCCACTGGTGAACATCCATGGGTGCAGCCGTCATGTCATCTGTTTTGTAAACAATGTTGGTTGCAGCCTTCTCTGCACTGATTATCCCCACAATAGTGACCTGTGAAATCTCAACATTTCCAATTTTGAACACTTCATCAACCAGAGTAGCAGAAAGCAGCTGAGATATGGTACAGGGTACAATATGCTGAGCTCGGGCTCTAGATTTCTTTCCAGCCTGGGAAGGTGTCAGTGATCCAGAGCCCCCAGGGGACTGTGTGTAGCCTCCAGCTCCCCCAAAAGAGGAACTGCTATAGCTTTCAAATCCACTGGTCCACATCTTCGTCACGATTCCCTCAGGAAAGAGTTCCAGAAGGTTCCGGCCTGGTGGGTTCCCCTAACCGCCTCCTCCTATTTGCTCTTAAGCCCATTGAATGCATTTTCATTTTGGATACTATATATTTTATTTAAAGTGTTTCTATTTGGTTCATATTTGAAGATTGTCTTGCTGAGATTTTCCATATTTTTATGAAAATTTCCACCTTTTCCATTAGATAGTTACATAAAATAATTATTTTAGTTAGTTTAAGGTTTGTATCTGATAATTCCAGCATCTGGGCCATTAGTGGTCTGCTTCTGTTTACTGTTCCTTCTCTTGTTTATAGGGCATGTTTTTGGCTTTTTCATTTATCTCATAATTATTGATTGTATGCTAAAGATTATGTTTGGAATACAGACAAGACTGAAGAAAATATTTGCCACTAAAAAGGGACACACTCCTTTTTACATACATCTGCAGTGTTATTTGTAATTGAGTTGGGGCTGGGTATTCTTGCAGCAGTGGATACAATTCACTCCTGGCTTTCGATATTTCAATGCTAGTATTAGGATTTACCATTAGGCAGAGCTTGGGATCTGAATACCAGCAAAACTCCCGATATCTCTTTATGTTATTTATTGTTCACCTGTCAGCTTTTGGAATCACGGGGAAGCTTCTCTCTTTCTCTCCTTCTCCCTCTCCCTCTCCCTCCCCCTTTCCCTATCCCTCCTTTATCTTTCTTTCTTTCTTTCTTTTTTTTACTGCTTTACCTTGGGTGATAGCTCTATGCATCCAGGTAGGCGAGGAGGCTGTCTTTTAGTTTTCCTGTTCTGTTCCCAGCCTTCAGCAGCTTCTGCTTTACACTTACAGAGGACCTGTGTGCCTGAGGGTGTGGATATCTTTCAGCTCCCCAGCCCTGCCCCAGGAAGCCCTGCTCTTGGTGAGGACCTATAGGAAGGAGTCAATGAGTGAAATCAGATTTGCTCAGTGAATGGGGCTTCTCTGGATTCTAATTCATCCTGTCAGCACCTGTGGTCATTTAAAGTTTGTTAAATGACTAGTTCAGCTAGTTTCTCCTTAACCTTGTCTGTAGCATTTCTCCTTTCCCCACTGCCTTCTGGGTGATAAAAAAGCCATTGGCCTCTTCTGTCATAGGAAAGGCTTGTCCCTTTTGGGAATTTAGTTCTTTGAGGTATTTTTGCATCGTTATCCCTCTGAGTTTTTAAAAAACTGTAGTGTTGTAGCTTAACTGGCTTATTGGTTCTCATTGTTAGGGTGGCTCTTGTTGGCTTTTGTTGTTAGGGTGGGGGTGATAGAATCTTGTAGGTTTCTTCATCTTAACTAGAAGTGGAAATTCAAGTGATCAGTTTTGGTGGCTTGCAAGACATGGTAAAGAGTTTGGAACCTTTTTATTCTTTTGGCTGGTAAAATTGTTCCATCTCTTGTCAATGGAAGCCACTTTAAGCTGGCTTCTGTGGTCTTTGCCATGACGATCTTTGATAGCTTCCTTGCTTTTCAGTAGAACAAGATGCCTCAGGCTCCTCTTGGTCACTTCTTTAGCCAGACTCAGAACCAGTCATTTTCCCAAGGATCCCTATTTCTTTTTAACAGGAAATGGTATGATTCTAATATGATAACCTAATTTTATTATTTTCACTGTAATTTCCATGTTAGCCTCTGGGTGATGATATTGTCACTGTTGCTTTCTCATATGGACTTCATGGTCTCAGCAGTAAATATTTTTATTGGAAATCAAAATGAAAGTTTAGCCTACTGGTTTATAACTATATGCTTGTAGATTTTTAAATAAAATGATAGCTGTGTGGGTTCTTAATCTGGGGTTTGTGGACCCAATGGAATCTATGCATGGATTTTCGTGGAGAATTCTGTGTATTGACTGAAACTGTTTAATTTTAGGCAAAGATATCTTTTTCTCTCATAACTTTGGGGAAATTAGGAAGCATATAATTGAATAAAATTGTAAATAAATTTCTTGGCTAAAATAAAAAGTTAAAAAGTAATACAAGTGTGTGTATTTCCTTCTTTTACTAACATTATTTCTTAATAATAGTGTCAAACGAAAACCTTGAAAAATGCTAAATTTTATATTGTCTATTTATTTGCCTTTTGCTGCATGTCTCATTTGATGTGGTCTACCTGTTTTGCTTTTTCCTTCTTTTACCTGCTTATATGATGGTTATGCTAGTTGGTGGTAGGAAAGCTTTGGGACCATTTCTTTATTCTTATTCCTTAATTTCTACTCTGATATAGACAAATGAATATGATTACCATTTTCCTTTCCACCTTCAGAACTTTTCTGCCTTTCTTCAATCTCAGAACCACCCTTGATGCTGTGTTGAGTAGAGAAAGGGATAAGCAATGACTGGTGAACAGATTTAACACTTTTTTTCCATCTTATTTCATAAGGCCTCTAAACACTGAATGTTGTTTTTAAATTCTGAGTACAGCTTTGAAACTGATGAAATGATTTATATATTGCCTCTCTTTTGTACAGAGCAATTTACTGAGATGTAACATCAACTCAAACTTCCCTTTTTGGCTTTTAAAGAGGCCCTGGCTATTCAAATCACCCTCATAAATCACTTCTAAACTTTGTCATTAGGAAAATTATTAATTAAATGTTTAATATATTGGTTGGCTTAGTAGTTATAGGTTAAACTTACAGTATAGTATAACTGTCTTGCTTATGTTCTTTCTGTCTGTGGGCTTCATACTACATATATAATCAATATGTGTGCTGAAATATTTATTTTACATTACATCACATCTACATTATTGTAGATGTTTACAGCTATGTCTTGGCTTTTTTTTTTAACTCATAAAATTCACATTATAGTTTTGATGCAAAATGAAATCTCCACTTTTAACATTATTCCTTTGGGACTGTTTAGTGATTGTTTTTAGGATGTCATGGTTAAAATTGAGGGCTATCTACAGTCCTAAGTATTGGTATCAGTATTTGTTGTGCTACTTATCTGCAGGTAATTATTACTTTGATCTTGATCATGGATTCAGGTTTTTGAGGCTTTTGAGTTTTCTTTGCTTGTATCGCCTTTATTTGCGTGCTGATATTAGCCTTATTTCTGCAGTGGTGGACTATCTTGAAACAAGCATATTAGAGTTACAAAACTTGGATTTTAGACTCTTAGCTCTTCCACTTCACTTTTCTTATTTGTCAAATTGGGATGATAGTACCTTCTTTGCAAGTTACTTGTAGGGCCTTTAAATGATGACATTTGTGAAGACCCCAGGTACACGGTAGTTGATCAGTTAATGGTGAATCAGTGAGTCAGTGACTTTTTCTCTTCCCCTTAAAAAAGAAATAGATTAAAAAAAATAATCTAACTGTACTATATCATGAATTAACAGCTTTTTAAAAGGGTTTTCTCCTAAGTGGTCAGTTCATTGCAAGCCTCTTAACTAAATTTTACTGAAAGTTATTGAAATTCCAAAAGTACTTCCAGCTATAAAATTTTGTCCTGAGGAATTTGAAATCATTTAAGCTAAGCCATTTATTTTTTCCAATGAGGAAACTGAGATACGGAGATCTTAAGTGACTCATTTCAGGTTCCACAGCTGGAGGTAGTTCCCCTCACCTCCCTGATGGAACAGAAATCCAGATAGAAGCTGTACAGGAGCAGCAACTGAACATGGCCAGCAGTGCTGCTTCTGTGATGGCTGCTGCTCTAATGAAGTTCTCAAGTGGAGAGAAGTCTAATGCTCATACATATAGTATGTTTTCCAGACAAATGCAATAGTAGCAATAGGGGCTCCAATGTAGCCAAGGAACACAACAACTCCTGCTGGGGTGATTTTTCTGATTCTTTCTGCTGCCTGGGACCATGTGTCCCTGTTGTCCTGATTAGAGTGTTGTATTTAGATAACTAAATTGAGAAAATTTAGAGCAGAAAGCAAGATCCTATTTCATCATCTGTATTCATGCTCATGAGTATTGGATAAGTTCCCACACTGAGATGTGACTTTGACAAAGAGGAGGGGCCCAGGGAAAGAAGAAGTGACTCTAACTTTGGGGTGGGCACCTCTGTGTTGTTAACCACAGATCTCTGACACTCTGCTGTGACAGATTGGATCAAGGATTTTCACACTCATGTCTTTTTTTTTGAAACTTTTTTGTTTGTTTGTATGTCTTAGTTTCTTTGAAATAGATTTCAGTCTATGAAAATATTTGCATTCGCAAAACTGGAATCCTTCCCATTTATGCAACTTGTTCAGATAAATCTTTTGTGGTTTGGTTATACCTTCTCAATAAAATTGATACTAGTATAATAAATAATAAATATCAAGCATTTAGTGTATTTAGCATATGCCTAGCACTGTGCTCTACATGAGAGATTTTCCTGTTTAATTGTCACCATTCTAGTATATTTTTCTGTATTTTAAATAATTATGAAAAGCTAAAGCACATATCAGTTGCATCCTAGTTTGTAAGAGAGGTCTCTAGGAGATAGTTGTAAAATTGGTTTTTCTATTGGTTATTTTTTATTTATTAAAAAAAATCAGAAAAGCCTGAGTTGTTTTTGATAGATTATTGTAAATATCCAAAGTATGCTGATGGTTACAGGTTAGAGAGAACTGAATACTGGGGAGACACTAAATGTGTGTTGGTAACCATACCCTTTGGACTAGACCGGATCAGACATCTTCACTACTTATTCCATCTCTTTATAAAGCTCCTTATGTTTTCTTCTTGTATGTAATAGGTTCCAGGTTTGATAGCCATGGGGACACTGTGAAGACTGAAATCACGTGTGTTCTATCACTTTTAAGGCAGCCCTCTCTTTAATTTCACAAGACAGACTTGAAAACCAGAAGTAACCCAACTCCAAAATTGGCAGTAAATCCTCTGACAGGGAAAAGGTGACGTACTGTGTAATAAATTCCTTTGTTGAAAAAGAGATGTTGCAATAGTGGAAACTGAAGTACCAAATGTTTCCTTTTAGATTTGGAAAGGCCTTTCCTCATTACTTATCTGTCCCTGTGGACTTCTAACAGGGGATGTGTTAAAAGATTTTTCAGATGCCCACTCGCCGCAGTGAGAGTGGATGGCAGCGTTTATAAGATGACATAAATACTTGAAGATCATCAGGAAGCCTTGGAGATGTGTAGTGTGCCAGGGGTACTGAATGTGAGCTTTTGTTGCTGCTGATCCTGCTCTGGGATGCAGGCCGCCTGGGAATGTGGGTTATTTCTCTCCTGTGAGTGCAGCTTCACTCTCCCTCTCTGGGGGTCTTTGTATCAGAACTGAGGTTAGAGTGGTTTAGAAGAAATAAAGTCTCCAGAAGAAGAGAAAGATCTGTGGGATTAGGATTTATAGTTAAAAATCCTAATGTCATTTTTAGGTCCTCTGCAGGAATTATGTCCTAATCCTCTACCATTTAAACAGTCCATTAAAACCCTACATTAAAAACTTGACACATAACGGCCTTTTAAATTTTCGTTTTGTTATAATCTGGCTCATGCCCACCACTGCTGCCACCACTAAATGAGATGAATATAAAACAATTAAAAATTATCTTGAGATGCAGTGAAGATATATCTTAAATGTCAGCCAAGAGTTGGTAAGTTTTCATGTTTCTCTGTCCTTATTGCAAATGCTTTTCAGTTTGCCACTTAACCTTTTGGAACTAAAACGTGATTTGACAATATGACTTTATTGGGCTATTATGTTACATATTTTTAATTATCTTAATTTGAAGGCTGCATCTATCACTAATGCTGAAGTGAAAATACCAAATGTGTGACGGAGGGCGGATGAAATAAAACACCTGGAGCATTCTTCACGAACTCAGATATAGGGCAGTGAAGTGTATGGGACCAAATCCCATAATGGGAGACCCTGCCTTGCCCTTTACTATTGTACCTGAAGAGAAAGTATGGTGAATGCAGGAGTGTAGCATTGATGTTGGGCATTGAACCTCTTGGGAAAAAAAGATAGGTGTTTATTACGGAAATTGGGAAAAATAACAGAAGGAATGCATAACAAACAAGAATCGTGCATAACCCATAATCCCTGGATAACCACAGTTAAAATGTTTCCTACCAAACTAAGTGAAATCTTTATCATATTATTTGTTTTGTTCTGATAATGAAAGGTTTACCCACGTGATCATTTTGACCCTAGGTGAGAGCTCAGCTTTCTTGGAAGCAGCAGCTTTCAGAATTGCAAGTCAAAGGCTAAACTCCTCTTTAAATGTATTCTAGGCTCTCAGTGATGATTGTCAGGCTAGCTGGGAATTACCTTGTTCTAACAGAAGCAAAATACAGAGAAAAGGATGAGGAGAAACAAGAAAGTGATAGCTAATGGTTTTTCTTAAGGCAGTCATTATCCATTGCAGTATGAAGTGCTTACTCAGTGCCCAACCCCACGCTGAATGTTTTACATTATCCATTGCAGTATGAAGTGCTTACTCAGTGCCCAACCCCACGCTGAATGTTTTACGTTTGTTGTCTCATTTTGTCCTTGTGAGGTAGTTACTACTCCCATTCCCCATTTTCACAGTAGAGGAAACTGAGGCTTAAATAAAGAGTCCCAGACTCAACTCAGCCGGATTCAAACATCAGTCTGACTGCCTAATAGAAAATACTAACCCTTACTCTACAGGACTTTATGGCCTTAAGGTAGGGAGGGGTGTGTGTGTGTGTGTGTGAGACAGAGGGAGAGGGAGAAGGAGAGGGAGAGGGAGAGAATGAATGAGAGAATGAGAAAATTGAATATGTAGAACACAGAAGGCGACCCTGCTGCTTAACCCACAATTCCCAGGTTTTTCCTTTAGTAAAGATATAGAAGCTCTTCTGTAACGTAGGCCAGAGCGTTCACTAGAGAAATGATGGCGTTGTTGGAAACATCAAGATGAGGAAAAAACAAAGATACTCTATTAACTCTTCTAGTTTCCCAGAGTTGGCAACTTTTTCTGGATTCTAAACAAACCCACAAATAGGCACCCTAACGATGGCCTCGCAGAAGTGGTTTCACATGGCTCAGGGAAGTGGTCGTCCTTTACGTGGATAAAAGGGGCTCTTAAATATCTAAGACTCCGTTTTCAGTCATCATAAGGATTTATTTTAATCAAATCAGTCTTATTTATTCAAACAAATTATAAAGAAATTTGGTTTTTGGTAGAAATTAAACATATCACGAATTTTCCAAAATAACTCAGTTAAGATAAATGTTATCAAGCCAAATAATCTTTTTCATGTCTTCCTGCTAATGGTGTCTGATAAATACATCTACATGAACTTATCAGAAATTGTATTTGACTCAATACAAAGTTGTATGTTTGAATGGAAGAAGTCGTCTTCTTTCAATGTAAAGTTTTCTGAGCCATTTTCTTTCACCAGCAAATGGCTATCTATATAGATTAAGAATGCATTTGGTACATGTCTCTTTTTGAATTATGGTTTTCTCAGGGTATATGCCCAGTAGTGGGATTGCTGGGTCATATGGTAGTTCTATTTTTAGTTTTTTAAAGAACCTCCATACTGTTTTCCATAGTGGTTGTATCAATTTACATTCCCACCAACGCATATATATAGAATCTAAAAACAAAAACCAAAAATGGTACTGATGAACCTAGTTGCAGGGCAGGAATAAAGAGGTAGACATAGAGAATGGACTTGAGGACATGGGGTGAGAGGGGGAAGCTGGGGCGAAGCGAGAGTAGCACTGACATATATACGCTACTGAATGTAAAATAGTTGGCTGGTGGGAAGCAGCAGCATAGCACAGGGAGATCGGCTCGGTGCTGTGCGATGACCTAGAGGGGTGGGATAGGGACGAGGGGAGGGAGGCTCAAGAGGAAGGGGATATGGGGACATGTGTGTGCGTATGGCTGATTCTCTTTGTTGTGCAAGAGAAACTAACACAGTACTGTGAAGCAATTACACTCCAATAAAGATCTATTAAAAAAAAAAGAATGCATTTGGCCCCAAATGTCGCTTGGTGGTTGAATGGATAAGCAAAATGTGGTATGTACATACAGTGGAATATTATTCAACCTTAAAAAGGAAGGAAATTCTGAAACATGCTACAATATGGATGAGCCTTGAGGACATTACATTAAGTGAATTAAGTCAGTCACAAAAGGACAAAAGTGTATGATTCCACTTACATGAGATACCTAGAGTAGTCAAATTCATAGAAATGGAAAGTAGAATGGTGGTTGCCAGGGCTAGAGGGGAGGGGGGATGGGGGAGTTGTTGAATGGGTACAGTTTCAGTTTGGGAAGATGAATAAGTTCTGGAGATGGATGGTGGTGATGATTGTACAACAATGCGAGTAAAAATGCCACTGAATTGTACACTTAAAAAATGATTAAATGGTAAATTTCATGTTATATATATATATTTTACCAAAATAAAGAAAAAAAGAAGAATTCATTTGGGCTTAAAAAAGAGAACTCAATTATAGTGGCTTAAACAGATAGATTTTATTTTCTTTTGTTTTAAATCTCATGTAACAAGACACCTCAGAGGAGACTGGGGCTGGTCGGGCTACCCAGCAATGCTGTCTGGTACCTGGGTCTGTCCTTTGTCTCCCACCTTCCTCAATGGGTAGGCCTTCCTGCCCATGCATGTCACCCCCTGCTCACAGGATGGCGTCTGCACCTCGTTTAGCTGTGCAGGTGCAGGCATGGGAAGTTGGATTTAGTCAGATGTTGCAGAGACATTTAGCATAGCGCTCCCTGAATATCCATACACTCCTCTGTGTTTCACAGTGCCCCGCGCCCCATTGCAGTTGCCTGAGACCATGTGGCCATGTGGCTATTTCTGGCCAGTGGACTAGCGTGGAAATGATATGTGTGACTTCCAGGCTAAAGCTGTAAAGTGGCCCTGGGTAGCCCTCTCATTCTCCTGGAGGGGATATGATCCAGGAGGTGCAGTTATAGATGATGAAGCCTCCATTAGCCTGGGTTTGTTCCTGAGTGACTGTTGGAAGCACATTCCCTGGTGACCCAGGTACAACTTATAACATTAATGAGAAATTATATTTTTGTTGTGTTAAGCCACTGAGATTTGGGGGGTGTTTATTGTTGCAGGCTCGTATAGTTATTCTGACTGATACTCCAGCGTGGGCTTTTGCCAGATAAGTTTGATGAAGTGAGCAAAACATGGAGGCTTTCAGGAGTAAGAGAAAGGGTATAAGTTGATGAAGCATGGAATTTTAGTTGGATAAGGAAGGAAGTGAGGATCTAAGGGCAGTGAGGGATAGTTACAAAGCAGCAGAATTAATGGGATGGCACTTTTGGTGAGGTAGAGGGAATGTTGGAATTAGAGCAGTCAAGAGATGAGCTGGAAAGTTAGGAGGGGTGGGATGACTGCAGCTGGGACTATGGAGAAGTTAATGTTATTGATTATGGCAGAATCGTGGGAGTGAACTTACAAGGCAGTGTGGATAATTTGAAGAGAGGATTTCAGAAAATCCAGAAGCTAAGGTATTGGGTAATACCTAATATTTTAATATCTAGTATATATTAAAATCAGTAAGAATTATGACAAGGTATAGTGTTGCACAGAGTAGAAGTAAGCTGGGAGCTTAAGTCTCAAAGAAATGAGTTTGTAAGTCTGAAACTATTTCTATTCACCCTCACTCCAGAATGGTAGTTTAACCGATTCTACGTTGACAGGTGTTTTTCTGTTTGTTTATTGCCTTAGCATCTTTAAGATATTAGCCTTCTGGCCTCTTCTGTTGCTTGGGAATATGTAACTTACCAGTTAAATTTTTAAATTAAAAAAATTTTTTTTGGAGATCACCTTTTTCTTTGTGATTAGTTTTCTTTTATTTTTTATATTTTTATGTTTTATTTATTGCTTTAATACAAGTGCCTAACAAGTGCCTGGCATAAAGAAGATGCCATTAGTGGCTTTGGGAATTCCTGTTTCCTCCTTTTCTTGGGGACTTAAGGAGTGGGGGAGGGGTGCAGAGTCCCTAGTGCCATCCGCTCACACTGACACCCACAGCGATGGCAGTCACTTGGACTGGACTTTGAACATCAGCCAGGCAGGGTGCTGCAGAGGTGTCCCTAGGTCCCAGCTGTATGACTCCTTCAGGTCTGGAGGGCCCCTCTGTGACTTCCCCGCTTCTCTCGGGGAAACAGAAATCATTTGGTTGCTCCCATGCATGAGAGGGCACAGCAGCTCTTCAAGGCTGCCCATCTGCCCAGGTGCTTGCTGAGACGCTCCTTACTGAGAGAGTAAAAAAAGCTCTCTCTTGTTTTTAACATCTTTATTGGAGTATAATTGCTTTACAATGGTGTGTTAGTGTCTGCATTATAACAAAGTGAATCAGCTATACATATACATATATCCCTATATCTCCTCCCTCTTGCGTCTCCCTCCCACCCTCCCTACCCCACCCCTCTAGGTGGTCACAAAGCACCGAGCTTATCTCCCTGTGCTATGCGGCTGCTTCCCACTAGCTATCTGTTTTACATTTAGTGGTGTATATATGTCCATGCCACTCTCTCACTTCATCCCAGCTTACCCTTCCCCTCCCCGTGTCAAGTCCATTCTGTACGTCTGCGTCTTTATTCCTGTCCTGCCCCTAGGTTTGTCAGAACCATTTTTATTTTTTTTTAGATTCAATATATATGTGTTAACATACGGTATTTGTTTTTCTCTTTCTTACTTCACTCTGTATGACAGACTCTAGGTCCATCCACCTCACTACAAATAACTCAATTTCATTTCTTTTTATGGCTGAGTAATATTCCATTGTATATATGGAATATATACATCTTCTTTATCCATTCATCTGTCGATGGACACTTCGGTTGCTTCCATGTCCTGGCTATTGTAAATAGAGCCGCAGTGAACATTGTGGTACATGACTCTTTTTTTTTTTTTTTTTTTTTTCATGACTCTTTTTGAATTATGGTTTTCACAGGGTATATGCCCGGTAGTAGGATTGCTGGGTCATATGGTAGTTCTATTTTTAGTTTTTTAAGGAACCTCCATACTGCTCTCCATAGTAGCTGTATCAATTTACATTCCCACCAACAGTGCAAGAGGGTTCCCTTTTCTCCATACCCTCTCCAGCATGTATTGTTTGTAGATTTTTTTATGATGGCCATTCTGACTGGTGTGAGGTGATACCTCATTGTAGTTTTGATTTGCATTTCTCTAATGATTAGTGATGTTGAGTATCCTTTCATGTGTTTGTTGGCAATCTGTATATCTTCTTTGGAGAAATGTCTATTTAGGTCTTCTGCCCATTTTTGGATTGGGTTGTTTGTTTTTTTGATATTGAGCTGCATGAGCTGCTTGTTAATTTTGGAAATTAATCCTTTGTCAGTTGCTTCATTTGCAAAGATTTTCTCCCATTCTGAGGGTTGTCTTTTCATCTTGCTTATGTTTTCCTTTGCTGTGCAAAAGCTTTTAAGTTTCATTAGGTCCCATTTGTTTATTTTTATTTCCATTTCTCTAGGAGGTGGGTCAAAAAGGATCTTGCTGTGATTTATGTCATAGAGTGTTCTGCCTGTGTTTTCCTCTAAGAGTTTGAGAGTGTCTGGCCTTACATTTAGGTCTTTAATCCATTTTGAGTTTATTTTTGTGTATGGTGTTAGGGAGTGTTCTAATTTCATTCTTTTACGTGTAGCTGTCCAATTTTCCCAGCACCACTTACTGAAGAGGCTGTCTTTTCTCCATTGTATATTCTTGCCTCCTTTATCAAAAATAAAGTGACCATATGTGCGTGGGTTTATCTCTGGGCTTTCTATCCTGTTCCATTAATCTATATTTCTGTTTTTGTGCCAGTACCATACTGTCTTGATGTAGATTTGTAGTGTAGTCTGAAGTTCAGGAGCCTGATTCCTCCAGCTCTGTTTTTCTTTCTCAAGATTGCTTTGGCTATTCGGGGTCTTTTGTGTTTCCATACAAATTGTGAAATTGTTTATTCTAGTTCCGTAAAAAATGCCATTGGTAGTTTGATAGGGATTGCATTGAATCTGTAGATTGCTTTGGGCAGTAAAGTCATTTTCACAATGTTGATTCTTCCAATCCAGGAACATGATATATGTCTCCATCTGTTTGTATCATCTTTGGTTTCTTTCATCAGTGTCTTCTAGTTTTCTGCATACAGGTCTTTTGTCTCTTTAGGTAGGTTTATTCCTAAGTATTTTATTCTTTTTGTTACAATGGTAAAAGGGAGTGTTTCCTTAATTTCTCTTTCAGATTTTTCAACATTAGTTTATAAGAATGCAAGAGATTTCTGTGCATTAATTTTGTATTCCGCTACTTTACCAAATTAATTGATTAGCTCTAGCAGTTTTCTGCTGGAATCTTTAGGATTCTCTATGTATAGTGTCATGTCATCTGCAAACAGTGATAGCTTTACTTCTTCTTTTCCGATTTGGATTCCTTTTATTTCTTTTCTTCTCTGATTGCTATGGCTGAAACTTCCAAAACTATGTTGAATAATAGTGGTGAGAGTGGACAAGCTTGTCTTGTTCCTGATCTTAGAGGAAATGGTTTCAGTTTTTCGCCATTGAGAATGATGTTGGCTGTGTGTTTGTCATATATGGCCTTTACTATGTTGAGGTAAGTTCCCTCTATGCCTACTTTCTGGAGGGTTTTTATCATAAATGGGTGTTGAATTTTGTCGAAAGCTTTTTCTGCATCTATTGAGATGATCATATGGTTTTTCTTCTTCAATTTGTTAAAATGGTGTACCACATTGACTGATTTGCGTATATTGAAGAACCATTGCATTCCTGGGATAAGTCCCACTTGATCATGGTGTATGATTCTTTTAATGTGCTGTTGGATTCTGTTTGCTAGTATTTTGTTGAGGATTTTTGCATCTATGTTCATCAGTGATATTGGCCTGTAGTTTTCTTTTTTGTGTGACATCTTTGTCTGGTTCTGGTATCAGTGTGATGGTGGCCTCACAGAATGAGTTTGGGAGTGTTCCTCCCTCTGCTATATTTTGGAAGAATTTGAGATGGATAGGTGTTAGCTCTTCTCTAAATGTTTGATAGAATTCGCCTGTGAAGCCATCTGGTTCTGGACTTTTGTTTGTTGGAAGATTTTTAATCACAGTCTCAATTTCAGTGCTTGTAATTTGTTTGTCTGTTCGTATTTTCTATTTCTTCCTTGTTCAGTCTCGGAAGGTTGTGCTTTTCTAAGAATTTGTCCTTTTCTTCCAAATTGTCCATTTTATTGGCATATAGTTGCTTATAGTAATCTCTCATGATCCTTTGTATTTCTGCAGTGTCAGTTGTTACTTCTCCTTTTTCATTTCTAATTCTGTTGATTTGAGTCTTCTCCCTTTTTTTCTTGATGAGTCTGGTTAATGGTTTATCAATTTTGTTTATCTTCTCAAAGAACCAGCTTTTAGTTTTATTGATCTTTGCTATTGTTTCCTTCATTTCTTTATCATTTACTTCTGATCTGATACTATGATTTCTTTCCTTCTGCTAACTTTGGGGTTTGTTTGTTCTTCTTTCTCTAATTGCTTTAGGTGTAAGTTTAGGTTGTTTATTTCTTGTTTCTTAAGGTAGGATTGTATTGCTATAAACTTCCCTCTTAGAACTGCTTTTGCTGCATCCCATAGGTTTTGGGTTGTTGTGTGTTCATTGTCATTTGTTTCTAGGTATTTTTTGATTTCGTCTTTGATTTCTTCAGTGATCTCTTGGTTATTTAGTGGTGTATTGTTTGGCCTCCATGTGTTAGTATTTTTTTACAGATTTTTTTCCTGTAATTGATATCTAGTCTCATAGCATTTTTACAGATTTTTTTCCTGTAATTGATATCTAGTCTCATAGCATTGTGCTCGGAAAAGATACTTGATACGATTTAATTTTCTTAAATTTGTGAAGGCTTGATTTGTGACCCAAGATATGATCTATCCTGGAGAATGTTCCATGTGCACTTGAGAAGAAAGTGTATTCTGTTGTTTTTGGATGGAATGTCCTATCACTATCAATTAAGTCCATTGTGATTAGTTTTTAATATTTTCTCTTTGTCTTTCTTCCGGCATTTTCCACTATGGTATACCTAAGGATAGATTTGTTTTTATTTACTTTTTTTGGAACTCTGTATGCATCTTTAATTTTAGGATTTCCTTATAGCTTAAATTCTGGAAACTTATTTATTATTTCTTCAAAGATTAGTGCCCCCTCCCCCATTCTTTCTCTTCTCTTTCAAAATGTCTATTAATATGTTGGATCTTCTCATTTTATACTTTAGGTTTCTTAACTCCTCATTTTCCTTCTCTTTATCATTCTAAGCTGCTGTAAATTTTGGCTATTGAGAATAAAGCTGCTATGAAAATTCAAGTGCAAAACTTATATTTTTCTTGGATAAGGTACCTAGGAATGAGGAACTGTGGTTTTAGTAGTAAGAAATATTTATCTTTCCTATGTCAATTACCCTGGAAAAAATGAAAAATACAAACATTTCTTAGTCATATTTCATAATAAAATTTATCAGCACACCTGTTGTGAGATAGTTGAACTCACGCATTTTCCACCTCTGAAGAGTCACACACTATCATACATTCAACATATTCCAAGATAATGCTTACTAACATGTAGGAAGATACTGTTCTTTACAAACTTCAATATATTATGAATAAAATGCATTCATATTATATATGAACAAAGAAGTCTTATTGAGAACTCTGTTGTGATTTTCTCTTTAGAGCAAAGGTAAGAGTTGCAAAATCTCTAATTTTAAAAGAGGATGATTTCAATTAGTCCATCTTCAAGGAAATATATTTATAAACTGCCTACATACTTCTTACAACAGTTATGTCTGCTTTAATTAAGGAAGGAAAATGTTCCTCATTTCCCAAGTGAGAAACATTTCCTAAAATCACATCCCCAGGGTTGTTCTTAGTCTAAACTTCCATATAGAAATGTCTGGAATAGAAATTTTTAAATATCAGAATCCAAGTGTCTAAGCTTTCACATTCAAAAGTGCAGAGAATCTCAACATCAACAAACTATATTTCTACGAAAATCAAAATTACAACTTATATATCCCTTATTTAAATAATAGTGGTGTCACGTTAGAGTTAACTGTAGGTAATCACTGGATTGTAATGCATGCAGAGATGAAGAAAATTTCAAGTGTTCCTAAATATCATTATAAAAATGAATATTTTACATTATGTAAAATTATGATTATTATGATCTCTAGAGAAAGATATATAAAGATTATGAACAAATAAACTTCAGTAATGACAAAGTAAAATTTTTACCTTCATTTTCAGTTGCTTTCTAAAATTACTAGTTAGTCTCAACCTCATTGAATTAATGAAAATAAAATGTATCCCATGACAGATTTTTGTGGCAGAACCTAGTCCTTTAAAAAACATATGAAACAAAAATAGCACGAGAAGTTTCCGGGTACAAATTATAATATATTATAATATTTAGATCCCCTCAACCAATTCTTGGAAACTCAACGTCATTGTTTGTAAACTAGTCATATAAAATGATTCTAAAAGTATAAATGAGTTTACATCGACCAATTGACTCTGACAAGCTGCCATCCCACCACCTACCACAGATAGCGAAGCTTGTGGTGCTTAAAACACATTTCACCACCTGCCAAGGAGGCAGACTC
The DNA here is from genome assembly GCF_005190385.1 of Monodon monoceros. NCBI lineage: Eukaryota > Metazoa > Chordata > Mammalia > Artiodactyla > Monodontidae > Monodon > Monodon monoceros. The sequence continues at coordinate 39,240,826 of NW_021703769.1, read as the reverse complement.
CACGGTGGAGAAGACTGGAGCTGTAAGACACAGGTGACTAAGTGCCACACAGTGGCAGTGGTGCTGGCCAGTGGAGCAGGGGTATGCATTGTGTATCCCCCAGACCCCAAGAAGGCTGCTCTGCCTGCATCAGTGTACCCTTGTATGGCACAGAACTTGCAGAATTTTAGCTTCTGTGGAGTTCTCTGAGGACGAATGCGTGTACTGCCATCAGGCAGTTAGAGGTAAAGACATCAAGATGCTTTCAATCCTGGATCCTGGAGTGAAGAGGCTGAACTTTGTACCTGATTGTACAGCAGGTTAAATTCTACATACCATCCTCTCTGGAGCTGCTGCCACAACTTCTCCTGGTGGGTGAAGGGTCATCACAGTGCTTTTTCACAGGGGGAATGTAAGAAGGAATGACAGCCTGGGCACAGCTCTGCACAAAGTGAAACACCTCCTCCTTGGAGGGAGAGTCAAGGTCATCAAAAAAGATACCCCCAATACCCCTCCACTCCCCATGATGGGCTATAAAAAAGTCATCGTCACATCATTTTTAAAATTTTGGGTAGAGATCTGCACCATGTTGGTCACAAGCCTCCTTTAGAGTCCCATGAAAATGGACTGCATCCTCTTGGTTCAAGTGTGTTGGGGTAAGGTCACATCCACCACCAAACCACCACTGCTTGTTACCTACCAGATCAAGACATGTGATTCTGATGTGGACTTTGAGATGCCAAGGAAATGTATTATAATTCTGATGTCTGGGTATGGGGCATACTGGAGTCTCAGTAATAGGAAACACACTAGGAAAGAGTGAGCTGGGACTGGGCTAAGGTTTGGGATTCGAGGGAGAGACATGGCCATGGAGGTTGGCTCTCAGCAGGCTGTGGGAATGTCCAGGGTTTCTGATGAGTCCAGAGTTCTCAGCTAAATCCTCAAGGTTGGTCTGTAGAGCACACAGTCAAGGCACTGGCATCTGGACTGGCCAGAATGGCAGTTAACTGAGTGTTCAGTAGCCAACCAGGGGTCCAACACCTCTGGGGAGATCTGACAAAATGTAGCAGCACCTCTGCCAACTACTGTGTCCTCTGGTCCTAGCACCAAGTAGGTGCTCATTAACAATCTGTTGTGTGAACAGATGGGGAAAGAAATGAAAATAAAGTTCATATTTTGGGGACTGATAAGTACCAGGCAGGAATCTGCTTCCAACCTTTGCCCTAGACTCCTAACCAAACAGGAAGAATCTGGAGAGATACCTCTAGTGGTGGTTTTGTAGATTCCTTTGGGATTTCTACATAAACAATTATATCATCTGCAAATAGGAGCAGTTTTGCCTTTTTCTTTCTGATCTTTAAGCCTTCTACTTCATTTTCTTGACTTAGTGCAATGGCTCGAACCTCCAGTGTATTGTTGAATAAAAGTGATAAAAGCAGACATCTTTGCCTTCTTCCTGATCTTAGGGAGAAATAATTCAGTCTTTCACCATTAAGTATGAAGTTAACTGTAGGTTTTTTGCAGATGTTCTTTATTTCTAGAAATTAATAGTTGAATTTAGAGGCTTGATCAGATTGAGGTGTAATTTTTTTGGTGTGGGGCAAGACTACAAAGGTGTAATTTTATCAAGGTATATGTAATATCTGTATCTTTTTGTGATATTAGCGGCCATTGACGATTGCTGCCTATAGCAATTATTAAATTATAGGTTACAAACGGTTATATTCTAATTTTGTTAATTTCTTCTTCATTTATTAACTGGGATACTACTATGGAGAAAATTTTCCTTCATAAACCTTCTGGTTACCCTGCTACGCAGTTCCTATAGGAAGGACAGAGAAATGCTTGATTGTTTTCTTTCATTTATCCATTTTCAGAATAGTGAGTTGGTTCCATAGCATCTTCCAAAGGTGTTTTTAAAACATAAGCTATGAATTCACTATGTATTTCAGTCTATTTAGTCATTCTTATTGATGATAAATAATTGTGTACTTTTCTAAGTTCTTTTGGAATTTGGTATTTATCACTTTCCCTCTAGGTTTGTAGTTAGGTCTTCATTCTTTGTATAATCCATGTCTTCTGCTAAGATCTGACAATATAAATACACTCTTGTTTGCATGATTAAGGACAGAAGGAAGATGTATTGAAAGACTTATTTCTAATATCTATGAATAAAGAATGGAACTGTTTGCCTCTGAATCACACTTCAGCTATATGGCAGCATATTCTAAGAAACCTTGGAAATTTGTGAATAAAACAATAAAATCAAACTTTTCTTTGACTGGAACCTACAGAACAAGCTTTTGGTGTCAAGGCTCTTATGTTAAAGGTGATATATGTCAGAATAGAAGTCATAATTTTAAATTTCTTGGAAAAAAACCAAGCATTGGAAAACCCTATATATTCCTGTATAACTACAGAGGAAAAAGTCTGACACATACTGTGTATTTTTGCTGTAATGTTAACTTCATGTGGTTTAGCTGTTTGCCTTGAGGCATGTGTACATAACCTTCTGAACACCCATTTAGCTTATAATATGCCAGTTTCCTAACAATTATTATTGTTCTAAAGTATAACATTTCACTGTTCAACATCAAATACGTACACAAAGGGAATTAAAATTTATGGAGTTTCCTGAGCTTACACAGTGTCTCTACATAGTGTCGAAAATGGTTTCTTTTCTATTAGCTTTATTTTAATTTTTCCCCTGATTATAAAAATAATATTGCAAACATTTAACAAAATAGGGATCACCATAATCCTGCCCACAAAGTAATATATTAAATTGCATACCTAGATGAAGATCTAAGTGTAGATACTCACAAAGATCTTGAAGGAGATTTACATTTACTTCACCAAAAAATACAGGCAAGTTATTTCTGACAAAACATAGGTGATTTAAAAAAAAAAAAAACTTTCACAAGTTTCGAACAGTTTGTATTTTTGGCAATGAGTGTATAATGTATGTGTATACATAATATACATATATGTGTGTATACATACATGCATGTGTATATGGGGGGCAGAGGAAGGGGGGGAAGGAGGAGAGGTGTACATATGCAGAGAAAATTTCTGAAATGAATGGCACCAACATGATTTAACAATTACAGATAACATTTTTAAGGGAGATTTGTTGTTAGTGCCTAATGTCTGTCACAGTACATACTAGCCAAACAGAAAATGTGTATTATATCAGTTTGTGTTGGTTTAAATTTCATAAATTTAAGAACTTTTGATTAAAATATATTCACTACCATATATAAAATAAATAACCAACAAGGGCCTATTGTACAGAAATTATAAAACAGTTTTTTGTGGTTATACAGCAATGGAAATGAAACAGAACCCTAGGTGGTTCCTAGGTAGAGAGTCTAAATTCACATATTATGTGAATAATTCCTATGAAAAAGGGGTTTCCTTTTACTTTTCTTTGTTTCCTTTTAAGATTAGACATGTGTTTCTTTAGTCTCTGTCAAATCTCTTTACTAAAATTACTAGATTGCTCGTAGAAATCATTTCATCCCTCACTGAATTATTCTCCAACATAACTACTTCAGTGGTGCATAGGGGTGGTTTAATGCTAGTAAGACAAGAAGGATGTTTAGTACTGCCTTTCCTCAACCGTTCTTGGTTTCCTTGGCTTTCTAGGATGTGGAGAGCATCTTGTGCGCACCATACTGGCTAGAGAATGTTCACACGCTTTACAAGCTGAAGATGCCCACCAAGCTCTGCTGGAAACTATGCAAAACAAGTTTATCAGTAAGTATAACATTAAGAAAATTACTTCCTTGTAAATAGAGGTTGTTCCTCTGAGCTGTAAGCTTCATGAGTCAGGTGCCACATTTGTACTGCTAGACCTAGGTCCAGGGTTTAGCATGGACTTAGACCCTAAGTTAACATTGGCTGTGAAAAGAAATTCCATCAAAATAGCTACTACTGCATGAAATTTACCATATAACCACTGTAATGCCCAAGTTGTGAGACACTGTCCAGGATTAGAGTCATACACAGTGGAATAAAATTCTACTAAAACAAAATTCAAGGGGCAACCTCATTTAAAAGTTTTTCTGTAATACAATTTGACTCTTTTTTAAAAACAGTTAGTGTTGTATTCATGAATCCAGTGCTGCCACACACAGTTGTCTAGGGTTGAGTTGAAATCTGGCCTGGCTCCATTTGCCAAACCCATATAACCTGATGTGAGGCTGCGTCTGGTTGGAGGAAGGGATGGCTTTTTCTAATATGCAGGAAGATTTTGTGTAGCCTCGCAATGGCCCTGTAGATAACTGTTACTGTGGATTAAAACTATTTGACTCGGGTTTTTCCCATCATTTAACATTGAGCTTACCACTATGGTAAAGGCTTGTGAAGTTGTATAAAAAATATAAAATGTAGTTAAAAATAAGGGGGACTTACCTGGCGGTCCAGTGGTTAAGACTCCGTGCTCCCAAGGCAGGGAGCGTGGGTTCGATCCCTGGTTGGGGAACTAAGATCCCACATGCCACACAGCATGGCCAAAAATTAAAATAAATAAATGAATAAATAAATAAAATTGAATTAAAAAAAAAAAGACGCCTCCTCTAACTCCTCCCAGCAACCCTATCCCATAAAAAACAAAAAAAAAAACCCAAAAAACAAGTTAGGGTAATAAGCCATGAACACATAAATGAGGGGAAGAGTATCACAGGGTTAATCTGGGGGGTGTCTCCACGTAGAGAATCAAGACAGGATAATATAAGGTGCTAATTATGTGGTGAGGACAACACAGATGAAACCGTAGGAAGAAATCACCTGAAAAGGATTCATGGATGATGAACTCCTAGAATTGGCCCTGGGAGGCCGGGAAAGGTGGGGAAGAAAGGAGTGTGAGCACAGACATGACAGTGGGGTTAGGCGTGGTGAGGGCTCGACACCTGCATGACTCTTACCTAGAGGGCAGTGTTCCTGATATGCAGCGGGGCTGGATAGGCCAGGTGAGGCCAGGTCCCGAGGACCTTAAAATCTCTGTGTAGGAGTTCATGTTCGATCTGATAGAAAGGAGAGAACCCTTATGTATTCTTAAGTTGATCAATAAAATGATGTTTTAGGGGAGGGTTTATAAAGTAGATCTCAGGTTGTCCAAGACCATCTCTATAGGAGACCGACATTAGGGGCTGGAATGGTCCAGGCCATGGAGAGGAAATTGTGATTTTGAGGGAGGGGTCCATGGAGAAAGTGGAAATATTGATAGATTTTGCTGCTAGGAGTATGTAGCCCTCTGGGTCCAGTCAGGAGGTAGAAACCATACATTAGGTTAATCAGGAGGAGTTTAATATAAGGAATTGTTAACTATGATGAAAGAGTAACTGGAGGCTGTAAGGAAGCTCTCTGTGGTGCCCTAGATCTGAGAGTGTCCAGGGAAGGACATGCTTGGGAGGGGCTCAGACCTTGTTGGAGAAGGTGTGGTTCAGCAGGTAGCAGAGAAGTTCACTAGTTTGGCCTGGCTGGGACTGGTCTGGAGTTGCTGGGCAAACAATAGGCCACCCTCCGGAGTGCAGTGTAGATGGGGAACAGATAATCAGCACCTGGTGGCTGGGTATGCCGTGGGAGCCCAGCATCAAGGGGGCGTGCAGAGGACACAGGACTGCAGGACACAGAGGCCACAGGGCCCCTGCAGAGGGGACGAATGCTCAGTGTGTGACCACCTGGGCCACAAGGGCTGTGTGCAGGCTGTGCAGGGCCTGGCCCAGGGAGTCCCGATGGGCACCTGTGTGTAACCACTGGGGACCTCTGGTTTCCATGTCGACAGGGCCCAGCCTGCCAGGTCACAGCAGGGCTGCGTCCTGGGCCTGTGTCTGGGGCAGACTTTACCAGATGTCCCACACCTACATTGACTCTTCTCCCCAGCCCATGGTGGACAGTGCAGGCAGGGTGCCTGTTGTAACTCTTTTAATGTTCTCTAACTCGGTTTAATGCCTGACTCCTTGCCCTCGTTCTGTTAGTCCTCTCCATGTAAGCCTGGTCTCTTTTTACATGGCACTTTATATTTGTTTTGCTGCCATTTTGTCTTCGTTGGGTGGCATCTGGATTCCAGGGACTTTCTGTGTCACTGTGGAGGGACCATCTGGCTCATGGCCGCCCTCTTCCCTCTGTTGGCTTGTGCTGGGATGGGGCTCGCGCTCCACCTCCCCATGGGTCACTGGCCTCTCTCCCTGATGAATTCACTATGGTGTCTGTGGTCTTGTTGTAACCTCTGGCTTCTGCAGTACACATAGCGTCCACTGACAGCAGATGCTAGTGGTAATGGGGTCAGGTGGTCTGAAAACATAGAATAATAAGGGGATTGTGAAGCCCTCTTGGCCCAAGCATATCAGGCTACTTTTCCACTCTATTCCTAGAGAGCCTTACCGGCCTGAAGGTGGCATGGCAATGGGCAACATCCCTACCTGGCTTCCTGTTCCTTTAAGCCTCATCTGTTCTTGGATCCTCTGAACCTAGGGCTTTGTCACTGGCTCCTCTTTTTCTTCCACCCTCACCAGCTTGGGAAGAGGAACAGAAACCCATACCAGGAATCAATGCTTTTCTTCTAGTTTTCCCAAAAATGTCAAGGTGTCCAGTCACACCCCTACCCCAGCCTACCCTTAGGATACTGGTGGGGACCTGGCTAAGCAAGGGTTGCCCCAAACTATTTGCCAAAATTTAGGCTTTACCTGTTTAAAACACTTTTCATCTCAAAGCTGTCTCTACTTAGAATTTATGAAAATCCACTCAAGGATAAAATATAAGTTTTATAATATAAGCATGCAACTGATGGGATAGATGGGGCATTCCAGGGATGGGAATAAAACGGAATTACTGGACTGCCCTGGTGGCGCAGTGGTTAAGAATCTGCCTGCCAATGCAGGGGACACAGGTTTGAGCCCTGGTCTGGGAAGATCCCACATGCCGTGGAGCAACTAAGCCCATGTGCCACAACTACTGAGCCTGCGCTCTAGAGCCCGCAAGCCACAACTGCTGAAGCCCGTGCCCCTAGAGCCTGTGCTCCTCAACAAGAGAAGCCACTGCAACGAGAAGCCTGCACACCACAACAAAGAGTAGGCCCCGCTCGCCGCAACTAGAGAAAGCCCGCCTGCAGCAGCAAAGACCCAATGCAGCCAAAAATGAAAAAATATAAATAAATACATAAATTTATTAAAAAAATACTGAATTACTTCCTCAGATTTATAAGCATTGTTGCTTAGGCCTTTAATACGTATCATGCCCTCTTAGGAAAGATTTTTAGGGTAGAGAGAGAAAGAAAAACAGATTATAGGCAAGAAACGACTGGATTTATCTGAAGGAAGAACAGAGTGAATAACTAGAAAAAATTTCAATATGAAGAGATTTTATACAGGTGCTTTCTTCCAGTTATTTGACCTGAGGTCATGAAAACATAAATAACGGTATGAACTACATGCATGCTGGTAAGAATCACTTGATGGCAAATTGTGAGCTGAGGAATGCATTAGGAATGGACTTTGAGGTCTGCCTTCGGTGATCTTTCAGAAAAAGGTTGATGATGTTCATGTTACTACATCTTCAAATATATCAGAATCAGACTTGAGTCTCCTTGTTCTTTTGTTTTAACAATTACCATCGTGGAGTGCTGTTTTTAAGGGAAACCAAATTCTTGGCCTGAACAGCCTGTGTAATTTGCTATTAGTTGCCCAGCTATACCAGTTTTCACCAGAGGTGAAAACTCGACACTCAGGAGAAGTTCAGTTCCTGGGAACCCTGCAATGGGTGTGTGATGACGGCCCATGGTAATTTTCTCCTTGTTGAGAGTGACCTGAACTCTTTACTGTGTCTGAAACCACAGATTCACTAGCTAGTTGTACACCTCCAGATTTGGGTCCATGCTGAGGAGTTCCTGAGCTCCACTCCTTTCTCTTCTGATGCTTTGTTGTCCTCTTTGTATAACTCTTGAAACTCCTCAGAGAGTTGGGCTGTAGTACTTCATTTTTCCACTGGATCCCATGACCTAATGCATATTGAACACTCATCTTAAAAATTCCAGACTCTTGGAAAGGAATCAGAAATTTCAGAACTCATCAACCCTGCTCACTAAATCGTTGAAGAAACTTATTTTGCAATAGTTCAGTGACTTGTCCAAAGTCACCTGGTTAGTCAGTGGGTGTTCATTCTGCAAGGTCACACTGCCCCCCCCCCCGCTTTTTAAGCAAAATAAAATGTGGAATACAGAAAAACAGTGTCCTGGGAGTTAAGACAGCTGAGTTCCACTCTTAACTCTGTGTCTGACTCACTGAATCTATCAAGTTACTTAAGTTCTGTTTTGTTTTCTTAAAAAAAAAAAAAGTTAGACAAGAGACAGTTTCTAAATTCCTCCACCATGCTAAGTTTTATGAATTCTGTACCGTATTACACCTGTAAATATGTGGTTCTTTTTAATCAGGTGACTTGGGATTGGAAAATCAAAAATTTCTGGGACCACTTGGGAACTATCAAGAAGCATGGATGATATTTACAAAGTGATTAGAGTGAAATAAATTGAATTTACCAGGGACCTGGATGAGAAGCAAGGTCTGGTTCTTTCCTGTTTTAACAGTGATGAAATTAGCTGTTGGTTTTAGGACAAGCCTCTTTGTTCTCAGTTTCCTCGTGTATAAAACGAGGGGGCCTAGCTCGATGGTCCCCAAAGTCCTTTCTAGCTCCAAAATTCTATTTGGTCCCTGGTTTGTTCACAGGCCAATCTAAACTGTGTGTGTGAAAGTACAGTCGTAAAGCAATTTAGTCCTTAGTTGAAACTATAAATTAAAGCTATTAAAGGTGGATCGGAAGTTTCTATTAAGGTGATTTGGTCGAAATCCTTTCTGGTGATGGCTGTGGTAAGCTAGCCACCACTTCCTTGGTTTTGTGGAAAGGCATCACGATACTCTTCCTTTCTTGCTTCCTTTGTTTTTTCTTAAACAAAAAGAAGATTTGCATAAATAATATATCTAGAGATTCTCACTGCAGTATATACTTAGAAACATTTTATATAATAATCAGGACAGACTTATTCCAAGACTCCGGCGGTTCTTCAGTCACAGTTCTGGTTTTCCTGCCCAGGCACTGGTTCCTGTGGCAGTTTCTGCTCATGAGGCTCTGCTCTGATGCTGTGATTCTCTATATATGACTGTCTGTCTCTCCAGTTGTAGGGGAAGTTGTTTACCTTTTGATCTCACTTTTCTGACGGATCTAAGAAGAGTTGTTGATTTTTCAGTTTCTTTAGCTTTTTACTTGTTAGGATAGAGCGGTGACCTCTGAAGTCATTACATGCTGGACCAGAAACCAGAAGTCTCCTCCACAGTCTTTTTCCAACGGTTATTTTCACATTAAAAATTTTTTTCTATAATCAAGGATTAAAAAAAATGGTTTCCAGTTTTAATTTGTCTTTTTCTGATGAGTAAATTTTCAAATATAACTTGACCTTTTATATTAATCTGTGAATTATCTGCTAATAGCTTTAGACCATTTTTCTGTTGTACTGTTTGGGTGATTTTCTTTTAATTGACATTTAACTTTTATTAATGGTAAAATTACCTTAAATAAAATATTCTAAAATGACACAGCAATAACCATTTGTACAGAATTTTAAAATAACCCTCTCTTTTTGAGTGATGTTATGTTTGATATCTGTGACCTTCTGCAATAATGAGGGATTTTTAAAAAAGTAATTTTACACTGGATTAAATCATTTGTTTTTATGTATTTTTTCTAAAGTAGTCAGCAACTTATTAAAATAAAGATTTTTCCAGTTTTTTTTTGTAGTTTGAAACAAACTCTGAAATTATCTTAAATGTAGGGTTCTTTTAAAAATCTATTTTTGATAAATGAGGCTTTAATGTGATAGAGTAAAATTGAAAGACATTTTGAAGATTAAAATGTTTTCGTTTCCACTTGTATTACCATTATGCCAAGATCCAGAGCTTTGGTTTGACTTAATGTAGGAAGCGTAAAACAGAATAACCGATTTGTGCATTTTTTTTTTTTAAAAACCCACTGTTTGTGTAACGTACAAAATCCATAAAAATGGGTACTGTAAAAATAGTTCCTTAATAATACTTCATGCTAACCAGCTGATTATAGACTGAATGCTTAGTTAAGTAAGGAAAAGAAATAAATAGATTTCCTTTTTAGTTGAGCTTTTTAAATTACACACACACAGACACACACAGACACACACATATAAAAGCTCTTACAATGATTCAGATGTGACTTTTCCTATTCATGGTTATTTTTGAATAAACTTGGTTTCATGAATTATTCCTTTTTCATGCAAACTGTGGCTGCATGTGTGGTATGTGAACTTCAGGGTGGCCTTATAGCTTACTGCCCAGTTCTCAACAAGTAATGTCATAGTACTTTTTTTAGTTGGTTTGGCTGTCTACTAAATATAATGGTTGATAAAATGCTACCTGTAAAAACCAAATTTCCCTTTTCTTCTCTTTGAATTTCTAAGCTAACTTGTTGGTATCATCAACCTACAGTCTATGTGACTATTATTGAAAAATTCTATGTGGTATATAGTATTACGATTTAAAAAAGAAGCTTTTGCTCTATGTTCTTTTATTTTATCCCTTTGGGGAATGCTTACACTCTTTCTGACATCATAGGTTTACTGTCAAATGCAGAATGCCATCAAAAATTGAGATTGAAGGGAGTCCACTCTTGTGGTTTTCTGCCAACTTGAGAAATTATATTTGATAAATATTTTCTTTTAATGACCAAATTCTTAGCTAAAACCCTGATAATTCATAAGCATTAGCTTTGATAGGAGGAACAAAAGTACATTGTCATTACACATTTTAACGTCTTATCTGAGGTCATATATTATGTTTCATGAGTTTCTTTATAATTTAGAAAACTTAAAATATATACTTGTCTCTTTACCAGTAGTGCATTTTTGGATTTTTACAAGACTTTTCTCCTATTCTTCATGCACATTTCTTTTTTTCAAACACTAAAATCTTTTTCGTAAGAGAACGTATTTTTTTTAAACCAATTCAAAAAATCAAAGATGTTTCTCCTTCATTATCATAAACATTGTGATATATGTAGCGTGTTATACTCACATGTCCAAATTGCAAAATCAGGAAAATAATAAATTAGGCATCCCAAAGCATTATTTGTCACTAATTCTTGGGCCTTAGGGTTTTAAAAATACTTGCAGAATTTTTTTTTTTTTTTGCGGTACGCGGGCCTCTCACTGCCGTGGCCTCTCCCGTTGCGGAGCACAGGCTCCGGATGCACAGGCTCAGCGGCCATGGCTCATGGGCCCAGCCGCTCCGAGGCATGTGGGATCTTCCCGGACCGGGGCACGAACCCGTGTCCCCTGCATCGGCAGGCGGACTCTCAACCACTGCACCACCAAGGAAGCCTTTTCAGAATTTTTAATGTGTTTTTATTTAATAAATATTCATGAAAGTCATGAATGTACTTTGCTGGCTACTGTGACAGATACACAGATAAATACACCATATCAACCTTACTGTCAAGGAATTTGCAATCTAGGAGAAGAAAAAAGGCAAATGTACAGTAAATAAAAAGTAAGATGCAATAAGTTTCATACTAAAGTTCAGGAAATATAGGGGACTTCCATTCCTGGCAGTTTCATCAGATGGAGATCCTGGAACCTTTGACTGCAAGTAATCTAACAATGCTGGACAAAATATTAATGGCAAAATCACATTTTCCAATGAATGGGTGAGAATCTTCGTTTAAGATTGTCCTAGTTATATGAAGCTCCCAGGGGCTTGACACAAGTAAATGAAAATCCTTCCTGAAGCAATACTCTTTCAACTCAGATCTCAAAGAAGTGCTCAACTATGAATTCAAAATAAAAACTTAAATTAAAATGAAACACACATGAAGTAGAGTTACCATGAGAGAAAGTATGTCAATAGAAACTTTAACCAGACTACCAAAGACTTTAGATATTAGAATCACTAGGTAGAAAATATGAAATAAATATTTTAGACATTGCTGTTTTTAAGTAGGTATAATCATTTTGGAAAAATATTCATGAGAAGTGGAACACGTGCATGCCCCACAACCCAGAAATCCTAGTCCTGACTACGAACATGTGCCCTGGGTGACACACACAGGAACATGTACAGCATGGCTTTTTCTTAACAACAAAAAAATGGAAACCATTCTAACATCCATCAGCAGGAGAATACTGTGTGGCAGTGAAAATGAATGGATTACAAAGACACACATCCATATGAATAAACCTTAAAATCATAATACTAAGTTAAAAATACAGTTCGCAAAGGACTGCAGTCAGTGTTGCCACAATTAGTATAACTTTGCAAAACCAGACACTATTTCATTATACATGCACATATGGTAAAACTATAAAAGAGAACAGGAAGTTATTGGAAAATAATTCAGGGTAGTGGTTTCCTTTGGGAGAGAATACCTAGGGAGTCTCAACGGTATTAGTAGTGTTGGATTTTTCTAGTTGTTTAGTGGATTAATGGACATTTGTTCTATTAATATGCTTCATAAATTATATGTTCCATATAATTTTCGTGTTTTATGAAAAACTTCATAATTAAACTCTTAATATGGTAAAGTAGGAAAAGCAGAGTTCAAAAGAAGCAGAGGGGCTTCCCTGGTGGCGCAGTGGTTGAGAGTCCGCCTGCCGATGCAGGGGACACGAGTTCATGCCCCGGTCCGGGAAGATCCCACATGCCGCGGAGAGGCTGGGCCCGTGAGCCATGGCCACTGAGCCTGCGCATCCGGAGCCTGTGCTCCGCAACGGGAGAGGCCACGGCAGTGAGAGGCCCGCGTACTGCAAAAAAAAAAAAGAAGCAGAGGAAGAGATGTCATATCTGGTAGATTGAGGAGAGTGTCAAGAATGAGGTACCTGCAGGAGGGAAAATCTAGGACTGGTTTTGTGAGCAGCAAATGATCTGACTTAACAAGTGGACAGAGTATATTAGGGAGAGTGGTGTAATTATAAATGAAAAAGAAAACCCCAAAATTGGACTTACTGAAGTGGAGAGAGCCACATAAGGCTTTGGCAGTGGAATGTTACAGTAGGATATGGGATGGATTGGAGGAGGGAGGCCCTGTAGGTGAAGCTACTAATTTGAAGGGCATGGCAATTAGAGAAACAGAGCTAGAGTGGATCAAAGGAGAGTTAGGTGCCAGAGACTACTCTCAAAGAGAGAATCTTTGAGATTCTTGATGTTGATTGAATGGGATGGATGCAGTGAAAGAGGCATCAAAGTAACTGGAGTTTTTTTTTTTTTTAACTTTTAATTTTATATTGGAGTATAGTTGATTAACAGTGTTGTGTTAGTTTCAGGTGTCCAGCAAAGTGATTCAGTTATACATATACATGTATCTATTCTTTTTCAAATTCTTTTCCCATTTAGGTTGTTACATAATATTGAGCAGAGGTCCCTGTATTATACAGTAGGTCCTTGTTTTGAGTCTCCTGGACTTGGAATTACAAGGCCAATAAGAGATTATAAGAATGTCATGCATGGAACATTGGACATGTTCCATGGGGTTGATTTTGACTCGTATGTTGGCATAGAGGTGTTTGTAGGCAAGACAGTCAGTTGGATATATGGGCCTGGAGCTTGAGAGGGAAGTTGAGACTCTGGGCTTGTCTTCGGAATTTATGGTGTCTTTCACAGAATGAATGATCCCGCTGAGGAAGCTAGATCTGCTTGCACGTCATCTCCTCAAGGAGGTCTCTCCTAACCACCCTACCTAAAATTTTAACTTCTCTTACTCTGGTTTGTGTTTCTTCTTGGCACTTGTTTTATTCTGTACTTTTTTATTATTGTCTCTCTTCAGCACGGCATAAACTCTATGACAGCAGAGATTTTGACTGTTATTTTCCCCCATTTCTGTCTCCCCAGCAGCTAGAAGAGTGTCTAGCAATGAGAACATTTGTGGAGTGAATGAATGAATGAGAAGGTAAAAACCTTAGAGGGTGTCTGCCCTCAGGGTGGGTGGAAAGAGTATCCTGTGAGGAGACAGGAACGAGGGAGAAAAGATGCGACCGAGGAGGACACTCATCTGGAAGCCAAAGACAGAAGGAATTTTTTGAGATAACCAAGGAGTTTCCATGTGTTTAGAGATATAAAGGAATATCAAGAAAAACCTTTTAGGTCTAGGCATTTGGAGGGTATGAATCAACTTTCAAGCATGTTCAGTGGCAGGGTAAGAAAAGAACTTCACTCAGCAGCTGGAAAGAAGTAGGACCAGAAATGATAGTCTTTCAGCCTTGGTGACAAGCTAGGTGGGTTAGATTCCATAGATGACTGGCATCGACAACTTTGCATGTAAACCATGCACCAGTAGCACACAAACTTATTGAAGAATAATACTTTGCCTTTCATCTTTTTTCTTCTTTAACAGGCGTATATCTCATGGAGGGTCACCAAGTTGCAAAATCAATCATATTTTTTTTTCCCATGTGACATAAGATACATATATAGAATCCCAGAATATTTTTAAGTGTATAGAGATTTTACAAATCAGAATAAACTTGAGTGAGTGGAATGGGGACAAAAGGAAAGATAGCAAGTGACTACAAGGTTGACAATCATTTTAGAAATGTGTGTGGTTTTCTAAGGGCCTTTAGGAATGTTCTTTAGGAAGCTAATGGCAGAATTGAATGCTTTTTGCTTGTCTCTTTTTGGGGAGTTGTTGTGCTGAACTCTGAAATACCTCTTAGAGTGACATACTTTTTTTTTTTTTTTAATAGAGGCTTAAGAAATAATCATATATCTCATTTAAAACAAGGTGCAGAAAGCTTGTGCTGTAAGCTAGGAGGTTGGAGAATAGGAAGAGTGATTGGTTAGATTATACTCAGTGGAATTGTTGAAAGTGGTAAGAATCTGAGATATTGTTTTCTTTCTTTGGCCAAAATGAATGGTTAAAACTCCCATTTATTGACCCGGGTAATCATCATTTGAAAATAAATAGTTCATCTGCTTGTTAAATTGAATAACTCCCAAATTTGTTTTTACAGTGCGTGTTGAGTGTCATAAAGAGAATCATCACAATTTCCAAGAAACCCAGAGGTTACATTCTTTGAAGTGGCCTATGCCTTGTTCTTAAAGGAGAGTCTTGAGATAAAGCTGGGTCATCCTGTCCTAGGGAGCTCAATCATTTTTCTCTTCTTCCTCTCCTCTTACAAATAAGAAAAAAAGAAAAACTTGTGATTGTATTAAATTACTAACAGAATTGATCAGCAGCAGATTAACAAAATGGACTTACCAGAATAAGTGGAAGTGGGTAGCCGGCAATAGAAGTGTGACTTTGTAGGGCTTTGTGCATTCACAGCCCACGCTGGTTTTCTCCCTCTGGCCTAGGTTTCCTGTTTACATAAGACCTCTAGTCTTCTCTTAGAGCCTGGAAATCCCATATATTTTGGATACTTGCAACTTTTGAAATAGCAGGGGATGACTGTGTCAACAACAGCAAATGTGTTCTTACTCAAGCCTTTTGGGAAAAAAAGAAAAGACCATTTAAATTAGCTACCAAATTTTGATAACTGGAAATAATTTGGTAATATTATTTGGTTGGAAAGCAAATAATAAGCACAGTACTAAAAACGGAAAAACAAAACAAAACAACTCTGTAAGCAGTGTCACGTTACTTTAAAAAAACCCATAGTTTTGTTGCTGGTCTATTTGATTTCAAAGGTGGCCAGATTTAGGTCCTGTGGACTTGATTATAAAGGTTGGTGCCATCACAGAATTAGGAGCTGCTGAGCTACTCACAATATGTACTTTATTTTGAATTTTATGTTAAAAGATGTTTATGAAGTATTAGGATTTAATTAAAACCACTCAAAGAATTTGTTGCATCCCATGCTGGAAAAAAAAAAAGAAAAAAAAAGAAAAAGAAAGATCTTTGTTTCCATATCAGAATTCTTTGTTTTTCCTCCAAAGGGTACTGATTAGGTGATCAAAAAGGGTTTTTGTCTGTTCCTTGCGCGGTGAGCACATGGAGAAAAATCACTAATATTAGTTACAGTAAACTCAGAGCACATAATTATAATGTTGCAAGAAGGAAAGGAAAATTAAATCATATGAAGCTGAAGGCTGAGTTGTACATATACTGACTGATTAGTTTGAATCGGGCTTAAGTTACATTTGATGGATGTGGGTAAAATAAAGAAATCCATAATTGTTGTAATAGATTTTAGAATTGTTTTTATGGTTGTGAAGTTGCTTCCCCTCATTGTAACCTAATTTTTTAAAAGCCATCAGATATTTGAGAGTAACCATGACTTTTGAGCCTGTGAGAACCACATATTCATGAGGGAAGACTAGAGTGCATGTAAACAACATTATTCTGAACCTTCTGTGAATGTGGTAAAACCCAGTCCATTCATTAGCATTAATCGTGGGCAGCTCACGCTGAGGGCTTCTCACATGGACCATCTGAGGCTCAATGACACTGATGATTTTCTGGTATTTACCTAATTTCTGGGTTGATTTTCAGTTTCAGATTGGGTAAGCTCAGAGTATCTTCTCTGTTTATTTGTTTTAAGTAGCAGATTTTTATTTATTTAAAACACTTAAATCAAGTAGCAGGCTTCATTATTTGAATTTGTGATTAGGAATTCTGTAATTGTATTTGGGGGGTAAATTTGGAATGGGTTTGCTGTTAGTCTGTGTGTGCATTTTAGAGGGTTTTTTTTTTAAAGATCAGAAACAATCCTGCCTGTCTTCCTTCCCTTCTTTTCTTTTTTTTTTTTCCTGTAAAATATAATGCTCTGAAGAGCTCCTTGTTGTATCCTGTAACTATTTAGATACAAAGATGCAAAACAAATGGCCATTTTATAAAAATAGAAACCTGTATTTAAAGAATCTGAACCAAATACCAAATGACTGATAACCAATAAAAATAATGTAGGTTGAAATTAACTCCCTTTGGTTGAATGATTTTGAAGCAATAGCTTTTTTTTTTTTTTTTTTTGGCATTACGCGGGCCTCTCACTGTTGTGGCCTCTCCTGTTGCGGAGCACAGGCTCTGGATGCGCAGGCTCAGCGGCCGTGGCTCATGGGCCTAGCTGCTCTGCGGCATGTGGGATCCTCCCGGACCAGGGCACGAACCCACATCCCCTGCATCGGCAGGCGGACTCTCAACCACTGCGCCACTAGGGAAGCCCGAAGCAATAGCTTTTTAAACAAAAATATTTGGGAGTGATTAGCCTTTGATTTTTTTTTAAAAAAACCCTTTTTAAGATGATTGGAGAAATTTTAATAGACTAAGTGATGGTACTTATTATTCATAAATGTTGTTTATAAATACTAAAACTATAAACATTAGTCTTATTAATTAGAATTATTATTAATAGTTTTAGATATGATAATTATTTTTATTATTTTATTTTTTTATTGAAGTATAGTTGATTACCATGTTGTGTTAGTTTCTGGTGTGCAGCAAAGTGATTCATATATATATGTATATATATTGTTTTTCATATTTTTTCCATTATGGTTCCGTATGGGATATTGAATATAGTTCCCTGTGCTACAGTAGGACCTTGTTGCTTATCTTTTTTATATATAGTAGTTTATATCTGCTAATCCCAAACTCCTAATTTATCCCTCCCTCACCCCCTTTCCCTCTTTGGTATTGGTACGATTTATATAGGAGAATGTTTTGCCTATGTTCTCTTCTAGGAGTTTTATAGTTTCATGTCTTACATTTAAGTCTTTAAGTCATTTTGAGTTTATTTTTGTGTATGGTGTGAGGGTGTGTTCTAACTTCATTGATTTACGTGCATCTGTCCAGCTTTCCCAGCACCCCTTGCTGAAGGGACTGTCTTTTCTCCATTGTATATTCTTGCCTCCTTTGTCATAGATTAATTGACTGTAGGTGTGTGGGTTTATTTCTGGGCTCTCTCCAATACCACGCTGTTTTGATTACAATAGCTTTGTAATAATGTCTGAAATCGGGGAGGGTTATGCCTCCAGCTCTGTTCTTTTTCCTCAAGATTGCTTTGGCAATCCTGGGTCTTTTATGGTTCCATATAAATGGATTGCTTTGGCAATCCTGGGTCTTTTATGGTTCCATATAAATTTTAGGATTATTCTAGTTCTGTGAAAAAACACATGATAATATTATTGTGGCTAGGTAAGAAGATGTCCTTGTTCTTAGGCAGTATCTTCTGAAGTATTTAAGATGAAGGGTTGTAATGTTTGACATATACAAATGGCTCAGAAAAAAGTATTTATGACTGTAGTGCTTTTGCACTGAAAGCTGATGGTGACTCTGTGGGGTAATTGACTTTCTTTGTAGGAAAGCTTATGATAAAAGTAGCAAATCTTTGAGACTTAAGTTATAACAAAACTGTTTACTATTTAACAAAGCTGAGGGAACAGAACTGGTTTGTAAATGCTGAGAAATTAATTAAAATTATAACATAGTTCATTAAATGAATGAAAACACATTTAAGGAGAAATCTACAGAAAATAAATGTGTTTATCTTTTAGATGTGCATTTATTTGATAGGAGGATTAAATTTTAATAGGGAAGCACATAAGTATAAATATATGACTAGTAGGTTAATATTTTATTTCTGGATCTATGAGAAGCCCTTATTACTTCCACTTCTCAGCTTACGCATCCAATCTAAAATCCATTATATTGTCACATTTAAAAATATTCTTAAGGTAGGCAATAAAGAATATAAACTGTCAGGGGTAACATTTCATTAATCACCTCTACATGCTAACTTTTGCACCCTATCAGAGTACACACACAGAGTGGCACACACTGTGGGCTGGCTTGTCCTGTAGTCATTCTCAACTTCCTTTGCCCTTCCATGCCTCTACTACATAGACTGTAAAAACTATTTACATTTTAAGACTCCCTTGCAGCTAGGAACAGCCATATAATATGGGTCAAACTAACAAGACACAAGTGTCTGTTTGAGGGTTTCTGGGAGAGCCTTTTGTCTTCTTGATGAAAAGGACTGACATCACCTCTTTTCCCTTCTTCCTGTCCTGAATGTAAATGTGATGCCTGGAGTAAGAGCAACCATCTTGTGGCCAGGAGGAGACAGATAGGAGAATCATAGAAATCATGGGCTTGACACTGTAAACCTGCTGCTGCAAATGCAAAAGCCACTTTCCTCCAGACTACTTGTTCAGTGGGAAAAGTAAACCCCAAGTTGTTTAAGTTACAGCAGGTCTGGGTTTCTGTTAGTTGTGGCTGAATACACTCTGTATCTGTGAAATGGAGAGTGTGTTGAAAATCTGGCCACTCATTTATTTTACGTGTGTGTGTGTGTTTGTGTACAGCTACATACATATATACATCCTTACATACTTAAATGAGGGGGATGCTCTTGTTTGAATACCTATTTGGTCACCTTATCCATTGTCTGTTCTTGCTAATAGAATCATGAATTTGCTTAAATATTGGATGGCTGTGTGCTTCATGGTCCCCACCATGAGGTTGGTAGGGGATGGTGGGGTAATTGTTATATTCTAGCCACTACCTTATGTGAACACAGCTGTTGTGTTAGACTATTAAGCTTAGAGTTAATTATTCTGGCAGCCAAGTGCATCAACCTCTGTGGTTAGTTAATAGAGATCTGTATGACCTGGTGGTATGTTTGTCCTTCCATAAGGTTTATGCTGTATTATCCCACCAGTCTGTTATTTATTTGGTGCAAAGGTAATATGTTCACAGGGTACAAATTCAAAAGATACAAAAGGATAAGCGGGGAGAAGTCCCTCCCACACTTTGTCCTTCAGCCAACCTAGCTCCTCTTTGTAGAGGCAACCAAGGTACTTATGTATCCAACCAGGGAAATCCCATGCATTTAGGTGTAGACTGGTGTGAGTGTTCTTTTCTTGCCTTTTACACAAATGGTAGCAACCTCTATACCAATCCTTCACTTTCCTTTTTTCACTAATTATATCTAGGCAGTCCTCTCTGAATCAGTGCATAAGAGTTTCTTTATTCTTCTTAACAGCTGCATAGTATCCATTGTATATGGATATGTCATAATTTTATTATCTAGTCACCTTTTAGTGGACGTTTAGGTTGTTTCAGTCTTTTGCTATTGCAAACAGATGCCACAGCAAGTGACCATGTATACGTCAATTTATCCAGGTCATTTAAAATTTGAAATGATATGTATATTGTTACTTTAGAAAATTATTTCGATTCTTAAAGATCAGCAGAGTGAGGAGGTATGACTAGAACAGGGCTGGGGGTAGAATGAGGCAAGCTGTTTTTGAAGGAACATGATGGGCCTGTTAGTCGTCCCCGGAAGGTGGGGCACAGGAGAGCCTGTCCTTGCTGTCTGGGAAGATTGCAATCTGAGGCCTTTTCTGGTGCTTATCATAGTAACAGATGTTTTAAAGATTTGTATAGGTTTGGATGCTTTTTCTATTTCTTATTTTCTTTTCCTTTTATATCAGTTGCATTTGTTCACTAATTATAATAATCCTACATACTTATATAGCACTTTATACTTTTCAAAGACTTTTCAAATACCCTGCTTCAATCCATCTTTTAAAACTTAAAGCTAATGTTGGATAAGTTATCTTCTTTTTGTACACGATTGGTAAACTCAGAACCAAAGGTCATGTGTCAACCTGCTGACCTGCATCTAGTCAGAGAGCTAAGCCTGCAACCCACATCTCTTAATTTCCTGGGGTAGGCACACACAAAAATGATGTGTGTGTGTGTGTGTGTGTGTGTGTGCGCTCATGCACATGCATGTACACACTTCAACACTCCCCTCCCCGTGTCTTCTGATGTCAGAGCCCTTTTTTACTGGGAGGAACCATTCATACCCCATTTGGGTGGGGCTGACCCATCTCTCCTGCCACAGGGGTGAGCCTGTAACCCAGTTTAAGCAGATCAGAATAGTAATCCTTCTGGCTCTAGTGGTTGGTTCAAGGATGAGCCCAATACCCAAGTCAGGCCGATGAGAATCCTGCCTTGGGCTTTTCTGCCACAGCTCTGTGGAGGAACCATCTCTTTCTGCTTAGGTTGCAAATGATAGGATGAGCAGTGTGGCTCCAACCATGTCTGAAGCTAGATAAAATCTCCAGAATTCCAAGTTATTTGAGGCTGGGAAATGATCTTTTTGGGATAGGAGCAAGGCTTGTCTCATTCACATGTCGTCTACTTTGGATGGAATCGCATTTTGTGGGAGGAATTTACTCTGAGGGGAGCGGCATGAGAGGAAGGCTACCGAAGTGGGGGTCAGGGTCAGTTCAAGTCTCTATTCTCTTTTAGGGTCTTGGATAATTCATTTTCTCTCTTTAAAAGCTACTTATAGTGGCTTAACCAAAGATTTATCTTCTCTCTTTAAAAGCCTTCCTTTAAAAGCCACTTATCATGGCTTATCCGGAGATTAATTTTTCCTCTCATCGTAAGACATCCAGAGGGCCTGCCCCACTGTGTCTTCCACGTTCCTGCCCCCTTTCCTCTCCTCCTGCTCTGCTGCCATTAGGGTGTGGCTCTCACCATTCCCTGGGATCACATTTGCATTTTAAATAGGAAGAGGGGAAATGGGTAAAGAGCAAAAGGAGTGCGTCACCTGCGAATTAAAGGACTTTTCCTAAAAGGCCCTCCACTCAACTTCTCTTTGTGTCTTCTTGGCCGGAACTGTGTCCTGTGGTCACTTCTAGCTACAGAGAGACTGAGAAATTTCTGAGCTGGGCCCATCACTGTCCCCTCAGTAAAATTGGACTTGTTTTAGTTAGAAAGAAGGAGAGAATGGATACTAGGTATACATCTACTGTCTGCCACAGGGGTTGGATTAGATGATCCTTGGTCTAGATGGTCCTTTCTAGCTCTAGAAGTTATGAAGTCTGTTTAATAAATTCTGGGAGAATTGGTGGTTAAGGCTTTAATGCTCAGTGCAGCAGATCTAAAAATCTACATCAGGGTTTGACAGACTGTGGTCCACAGGTCAAATCCTGCTAGCCACATGTAGAAAGAAAATTTTATTAAAACACAGCCCCACTGATTGGCTTACATACTATCTATGGCTGCTTTTACATTACAGCAGCAAAGTTGAGAATATTTACTGTCTGGCCTTTTACAGAAAAAGTTTGCCAATCCCTGGCCTAGATCATCCAGAAGAGCCCTTCCATCTTGGTAGTTGCAAAAACATGCATTTATTTATTCATTCAGTAAGTATTTGAGCATACACTACATTTTAGGCATTACACCAGGCCTGGGGGCTATAGAGATGAATAAAGCAAAGTCCATATTCTCATGGAATTTACATTTTATCAAGTCAGGCAGATAATAAATACGTAGTAAAACTCACAGCCTATGGTATAGTAATAAGAGCTACAGAGGAAATGAAGTAGGAAAGATGGATAGTAAGTGCAGGAGAGGAACTTGAGGTTTTTAAAGAGACATTTGAACAAAAATCCAAAGGTGAGGAACAGAGCCACTTGGCACATGAAGGGAAGAACATTCCAGAATAGCAGGTGCAAAGGAGGTTGCAATGTGTCTGGAGAGGTTGAGAATATCAGGGTGGCCTGAGCAGAGTGAGCAAGGGGGAGAAGGGTTGGGGATGAGCTCAAAGAGGTGGCTCGGACCATCATGTCGGGACTTATAAGCCATTGTAAGATGGGAGCCATAGGAAGTGTTGAGAAGGAGAACAGCATGACCTGACTTACATTTTAACACGGTCATTCTAGCTACAGTGCTGTCAGTAGACTATGGGGGTCCAGAGTGGAACCTGGGAGACCAGTCAGATGCTATGAGGCTATATTGAGCAAGAGACTATAGTAGCTTAGACTAGAGTGATGCTGGTTGAAGTGAAAGAATTGGTTGAATTCTGGTAGGTTTTACAGGTAGAGCTAACATGATTTGTGAATCAGTTGATATAGGGTGAGGGATAAAGAGAATCAAAGATGACTTGGTTTTTGGCCTGGGGAGCTGAAGGAATGGAGTTCCTTTTTACTGATGTGGGGAAGCCTCCAGGAAGTTGAAGTCTTGGGGCAAAAGTCAGGAGTTTCAGGTGATGCTTTTTGAATCGCAAGTGGAAGTGTTGATTAGGCAATTGCATATTCAAGTCTCCAGTTCCGGGGAAGGCCTGGGCTCAAATAAATGTGAGAATCAAGAGGGTACAGATGATATTTTAAGGTGATGGATTACATGAGGTCGTCAGAGGAGTGAATGTAAATAAAAGAAGATGTTGAATGGCTCTGGCATATTTCAGAATTAAGGTCAAGGAGATGAGGAGGAACCAGCAGTGAGACTGAGGAGGAGCAGCCGGTACTCTTCCTAGAGAAAGTCTAGAGTTTGTGAAGTCCTAGAAGTCAAGTAAAGTAAGTGCTTCCAGCAGGAAAGAGTGGTCAGCAGGTTAAATGCTGCTGACAAGTAGTAAGATGAGGCCCTGGGGATAAATCTTTGGCTTTAGCACCCTATGTAGGTTGTGGGTGACCTCGCAGAGAGGGTTTGGGTGCAGTGATGGGGATAAAAATCCCAATTTGAGTGGGTAAGGAAAGAGAATGAGAGGAGAGAAATAGGAAACAGTGAGCACAGACGAATCTTTCAAGGAATTTTTCCTTTCTTAAAAGGAAGAAGAGAATGAAGTAACAGCTGGAGAGGGAAGTGGGTTTTGTTTTGTCTATGTAGGAGACAAATGATATGTTTTTCTGTATAGGAAAAATTAAGAGCAAGTCACCTAGGAGAACGATCCAGGAGAGAGACAAAAGAATGCTGTGTGTGTTTGGGGAGGGAGAAGGTGGGGGGTGAATCACCATTGTGAGGTCCTGGGGTGAGTGAGAAGGGATGGACCTAGTGAATGGGCAGAGCCGATGACCTTGAACAGTTTTATCTGTAGTAACCAGAGGAAGTCCCTGTGCCTGAATCAAGGGGTCGTGGGAGCTTGCTGAGGTTCTCTCTGGTTGCTTCCATGTTTCTCAGGGAACTAGGAAGCAAGGTCAGCTGCAGAGTTAGGATGGAGGAGGAGATATTGGAAATTGGAGGAGAAATGAGAAAGTATAGATCGGTACTTGGGAAATGTATGATGAGTACTGGGCAGCATTAAAGGCCCCAATTGAGGTTAGTGCTCATGAATTTAAAGAGAGTGCTTAGCATGGTACCGCTGTTCTTCAGCCAAATTCAGCTTATGGATGCAGGCATGGGGTAGGGTTTAATTATGGTTGGAGTTTTGCCAGGGGAGTATAATGGGCAAGAGTAGGCCACGATAGCTGATTCTGCAGGGAGTTAATGATCATGACGGACCATGGATGTTAGTCCGCTTAAGGACCAAAGTGAAGATTTGAGGCTGTGAGGGACAGGTTGAAAGATGGTTGGAGTCTGGGTACTAGAGGATGTGCACTGAAAAGTCAGGGGTAGTGGTTAGTGAGATGCTTGCTTGGCAATCACAAGGACTAGGGTACGATAGCGGGAGTGAGTGGCTGACATTGAGTAAAGGACAAGATTATTGGGAGAGAAAAGGTCGAGGAATTGAGAGGTCAGAGAGTTGGAAGCATACCCTCCACACCATGAAATCACTGGGAATTAGGGCAGGACGGATGTCAGAGAAACATTGATCCAGGGGCATAAATCTTTGAGGAGTGATGGGGAGTGACCTCTGGGGGCCAGTAGTTGAACTGCCACACGGACGAGTCTGATGACAGGAAACTCAGATCCAGTTAAGGGTCTGTGGGCAGCCCTGAGGAAGAAGGAATACACTCCCCTACTCCAGGCACAACATGACATTTTATTGTTTCCACAAAACTCATTTACGTTAGCATCGCTTTCAAACCTTGTACACCCCAATAAGTGTGGAAATGCCAGCTGTTTGTCACAATTAAAACAGAAAGAAAAATGCACTGTCCTCTGAACCCACACGCACTAACACTGTATGTTGGCAAGTCAACCTGCACATCCTCAGATCTGCTGATTTTTGTTGAGCTGTGGCATTAACTGACAAGGACATGAAACAGCCACAGGGCTCAGGGGTCCTGGGCCGGAGTCCAGCTGGATGGGTACAGCGAGTGAGTGGTTCTTCTCTTCTTTAGCCCAGAAATTGATGCATAAACTTAAGTATGAAAATGAAAAATCTGAATCACTAGCACTGCCCCCTTTCCTTCAGGGTGTTCATTATCAAAACAGCATTGTTCACTCGGCTGTCTGCATAGATCTTGCTCTGTTGAAAATGGCTCTAAAATAGGTGTGCTGTTTTGAAACGTCTTGGATTGTCAGCCCTTTGGTTGCTCACTATGATTAAGGTTTTTTGCCACCACTGACCGGGCTGTCTTTAGTTGTGTGTCTTGGTGGAGATGCATAATTGAAAATGTACAAACGAAAACATGCCTCTAGCCTCTCTTCAAATTTAGAATTTTGTATGAGTCTCACAGCGGTACTTCACTCGATTTCCATGTTGTTGGACAATTTTGTGGGTAGAGGATCTTTTTTGCTGTTTAGTAATTCTCTCCTTCTGGGAAACAGGTCCAAAATAGACCTTGCTTATATGGAATTTCCCCAGTTCTTAGAGTGACATTTTCGTGTTTTATCTCAGCTTATTAACATAAGCTTTATGAAATTGTGAGTGTGTGTCTATCTTTGTCTCTGGATAAACTTGCTAATCTGTAGGTGGAGTTCCCAATATTCGTAAGAAAAAAAATCTCAGCTTTATCCCAGAGTATTACTGGCTATTTATTGAAGTTTTGATACTTTCAAATATTCATCTATGTATATTTATACAGAAAAATTATATAAAACAATTTTTTTCATTTAATTTTAGATTAATTAAACCCTTCAAGTAGATCTGTAGTATGGTTTTCTGTTTTTTTTTTCTTACAAAAATTCTATTAAAAAGTTGTTTTTGAACACAAAGCGTTTTTTATTGATTGATATTTTCCTAAAGCCATCCTATTATATATATACACCATTCTGTTTTTCAAATTTTATTTATCTGGATGATGGGGTTTCTCGATGTAGATAACTCATAGAACTCCATTTTCAATTTTTATCCCTCTTCTCCTATGTTAAGGACAAAAATATAAGTTTTTATCCCTCTTCTCCTATGTTAAGGACAAAAATATAAGTTTTCCTTGTGGGTTATATTGCTCATTTCTTTCTACTAAGTACCTACTTTTGTTTTGGGCCCTTTTCTCATTACAAAGCTTTTAAATTTTATTTTATCTTATTTTATTATTTTATTTTATTAAAATTTTTTTTCTTAGAGTTACTTAGGTTTGGTGGTTTCCTGCCATCCTTCTATAAATTAAAACAAAGGTGACTGACAAATTAATTTGGTCTTTCAATGCCATTGATGTCATATGAATTCTAGTAGAGATACTTTTACAAATATAAATTAAGGAAAGGAGTTAAATTTTTTGTTAACTTTGCTTTCTTTCTAGCTGTTCTGTAATGATAAGATTTCACTCTCCAAAAAAATGTTTTAAAAGATTAAAAAATTTACGGCTCTCATTTTTGCCTATTGGCCAGTCTTTAAGACATTTATGGTTTACTTCAGCAGTTCCTTTTTTCATTTTATTTATTAGACCTCTAGTAAAAGGTTACCCACAGCCCAAGGTTTCTAGGCAGGTGTAGACTGTAAAAATCCACAATTAAATCATACAGGGCAGCTAAAACTCCACACTGAAGGTGAAAAAAAAGTTCAGGGCTTTATTTAGTAAAGAAGGACATGCTGAAAAATAGATCTTGCCCAGCTGCTAAGGCTAACAAACTAGAGCTGTGCTGAGTGGGGCCCGGGAGAGAGTCCAGAGATGAGCAAGGCTGTGATGGAAAGGGAAGGACTCAGAGCCTTGGACCAGGGAAGGAATTTCACAGGAAGCGGTGGACCGCGCTGCGCCCAGGATTCTCTGACAGGTGTCCTCGGGGCACTGCCATTGATCTTACATCATGACGAGGGGACATGTAAATAACCTGATTGAACTGACACGTTGAGATCAGGGACCCCTTGCACGTGTTCCAGTGTGGTGCCTGGGCCTCCTCGTGGGGAACAGTGAGCCGGGTGCTCTCCTGGCAGAGCACCTGCCTTGCGTACCCAGAGCAGTTTCCTCTTGTCGCGCTTCTCCTCTAAGCAGCACCTGCGGCAGCGTGTGCTCAGCCTGATGGGGAGGGTCCGGGCCATTCAGCCGCCTCTCTGGGCCCAGGGGAAGGGAGGCCATCCAGGGGCACAGGTAATCTCTCCATGCACATGGAGGAACTCTCATCTGGGCCACACCAGCCTTCTCCGCAAGCTTCCTGTCTCTTCTCTTCTCCTGACACCACCCCCAAGCCTGTCTGTTCTCCACAAGGCAGCCCGTTCCAGTTTCTTCTCTAGCCCTTTGACTGTCCTCCACTGTAAAGAGGATAAAATGCAGACATGACCTCATGGCCTCTGTGATGTGATTCCTGCTTGTCCCCTCAACTTCATGCCTGGTCACTCTCCTCCCTTGCTTGTTATGCTGGCCTCCTTGGTCTTCTTTTTGTTTTTCTAAATTCCCAGGTTCTTTCATACCCCAGGACCTTGGCACACGATGTTTCCTCAGTCTCGAATATTCCTCTTTCCAATCTTTACCTGGTTCCTTTCTCATCATCTTTTAGTCTAAATTAAAATGCCACCTGCTCAGAAAGGCCTATCAACAGTGGGTTCTGCTCGTCCTCATTAGTCTCCATCTCATCCCCTCCAGTGTTTCCTCTGCGGCACCGTCACAACTGTAATATCGTGTGTATATTTACTTGTTTAGCCATCACCCTCCTCAGCATGTAGTCTCGCTGTGAGCTAGGACCAAGTGAGTCTTGTTTACCAGTGTAATCCCAGCACCCAGAATAGGGTCGAGCATATAATGCCTCGGTATGCAATAAATCCTTGTAGACAAATGAAGGAAAAGTAACAGTGATATCCACACACTCTTATAGATGATAGGTCATCTTTTGGTTGTCCCCCGTCCTTTTTCAGTATAGCCTTTTTTATTTTCCTTAACCCAATTCCTGCGTGCAACACTCCCAGCAGGAAGGGAAGGCTTACTCAGCTCTCGCTGTGGGAGCTCTGGGTAGAGCTGTGCTTGCTTGACTTTTTGAAACACATAAAAATATTGTTGGGGCTCATCCTTCTTTTTTGCTACACGACCCCACAGATCTTTCTCTTCCTCTGCTGTTCCCATTTCAGCAAGTTGACCAGTTCTGGACACTGTGGTTCCTTCACACCCCCCCGCCCCCCGCCTCCTGATCTTTTCAGTTTAGTAAGTTTGCCCTGTTTCTCCCACCACATAGTCCCCTAGACACTCTGTGCACCATTGTCCCTTGGATCTCCAGGCTCTGCTCCTGTCCTTCCTCTTTGCTCCTCTTATTAACCTCAACTTCTTGATTTGGCAAAACTGCCCTCTGTGTCCAGACCCAGTGGTCTCTTTCCCCCGGGTTGCCTGTGCCGGGGCAGCATCCCTCCACGCACTCATGACCAAGCAGCCCTTCAGCCTTTCTCTAGGCCTTAGAACATCTAGCAGATATTAACCTGCTGTATTCTGAATATTCTGTATTCTTCTTTCTGACCTTTCTCAGGGTTCATCTTGTCCAAATAGTGAAGAGCTATGACCACTCATTCTAGTGCTTGCTTGGTGCCATGATATTGATCCAAGTTCGACCCATTGTCCAAGGGCAGATTTTTTCCCCTTTCCTCCACCCTGAGGCCCTTTTCTAATAAAGTGAGTGTGCCTTTATCAAGTCCTAAACTATTTAACACAAGGCCCAATTTAACTATTGGGCTATTCATTCATTCATCTAAAAAGTATTTATTGATCACCTGTTATATGTCAGGCGCTATTCTAGGTCATGGGTGGTGAACAAGATGTTCTAGTTGCCATTGCATTCTAGTGGACACATGTACATATTTATAGTATGTGTATAGTATAAGTATTTGTATATATGAGTCTGTATGTATAAAATGTAATATATACACTGTTCTCTAGCTCTTATCTAAGTAAATTGTGTCTCACCAACAGGGTTGTAAGTTTTTCAGAAACAAATTTATTTTTTACTATTTTGTGTACCACACTGCTTGGGAGAATGCTGAGTACAGAGTAGGTATTTAGTATGGTCAATAACGTCACAAAAAATGGAATGCATAGACAAATACATTCAAGTGAGATACAAAACCTCACATACTATTGCCTTGATACAATTACAGTCTAGCCTTCTGTGTAAATGCCCTCCTGTTACAGGTTCAAGATACAGTAGCTCAGTATATATGGATACATGACAACTTCATTTATAGTTCACAATGTAAACACTGAAGTGTTTCTAGACCTACAGTTGTAAACTCAAGCACTAATAGACAGTATTGATAACATGCATTTGTAATTATCTAACTGTATACCCTCTCAATACGATAACAAATATAAAAAATATTGAGGCATCCAGAAACTTGATAGGAACTGCAGTATCAGCAGTCACCATTTGCTAAGGGAAAACACCCTCCTGTGTGTCTCCTCTGCTCTCAGTGCTTCACTTCTGCCACTTCTGGTCACCAAATATGTTCGGGGGTTAGTTCCCACATCAAGCAATTCTCTGATTCTCTGGACACCAGCTGAGTGTCCCACAGTTGAACTCAATTTTGACACTCTCTACCTGGAGATAGCATCACATCCCACAGGTTAAGAGTTCAGTCCCACAGGATCGAACCTCTCCCACCCACTCCAGATGCCAATCACAAGTCCAGGCTGTCACCTGTGTTTCTGACCCACAGCTGAAAATTCTGAGGTTCTCACCACTGCCTCCTTGGGATCTCTTAATTTGCTAGAGTGACTCATAGAACTCAGGAAACAGTTTACTTACTAGGTTACTAGATATAGCTTTTGATATAAAAAGATATAACTCATGAATAGCCAGGTGGAAGAGATGCATAGGGCAAGGTATGTGGAGCTTCCGTGTCTTCTCTGGGCTCATTGCTCTCCTGGTAACTCCATGTGTTTGCCAAACTGGAAGCTCTCCAAACACCATCTTTTTGGGTTTTTATGGAGGCTTCATTACATAAGCAGGATTGATTAAATCATTGCTGATTGGTGATTAATTCAACCTCTAACTCTCCTCCCTGCCCTGACATGGAAGGTGTGGGGCTGAAAGTTTCAACCCTCTAATCACATGGTTTGTTCCCTGGCAAACAGCTCTCATCCTTAGGTTACCTAGGGGTTTTACAAGAGTCACCACATTAACATAAACTCTGGTGTGGTTGAAAGGGGCTTATTATGAATAACCAAAAACGTTCATATCACTTTTACTGCTCTGGAACTATTTCAGGAACTGGGAACAAAAGTAAATATTGAAACAGAAGATGCACCTATAGCTCTTACATAGGAAATCACAAGGGTTTTAGGAATTGTGTGCCAGGAGACCTGAATCAAGATCAAAATATATATTTCTTATTATATCAAAATATCACAGCATTCTATCAGGACAGATACTGTATGAAGTCATTCTACCACAGTAAGCTAGATAGATTTATTTACTTAAAGGTAAAGTTTACAAGAGCACAGCAAAGTAGTTGCTACATTAAACTGACTCCAAGTTTGAATTAAAAGCATGATGGGAAGCCTCAATATCATGTGCTTCTGCACAGTCAGTGAGCAGGATCTGACCTTACATAGTAAAAGTGAACAAAGTTTGTTTATAGGGAAAAATGGCATATATGAGGAAACAACTCCGAGAAGGAAAAACTCACAAGGAACAGCAATAGATGAGTGTATAATGTTGTAAAGGTCTGTTGTCCTTTCATGGTCTTTGTGCAGTAATGGGTGGAGATAGTCCCCTGCACTCCCAAGTGCTTATCTGCACTATGCTTATCTGCATTATTTGATCACATCTTTGTTTACCAAGTCAAATGGAGATACTCAGAAAACTATAAGACACTGATGAAAGAAATTGAAGATAGCACAAACAGATGGAAAGATATACTGTGTTCATGGACTGGAAGAATTAATATTCTTAAAATGAACGTACTACCCAAAGCAATCTACAGATTCAGTGCAATCTCTATCAAAATACCAATGGTATTTTTCACAGAACAAGAACAAATAATTTTAAAATTTGTATGGAAACACAATAGACCCCAAATAGCCAAAACAATCTTGAGAAAGAAGAACAGAGCTGGAGGTATCATGGTCCCTGACTTCAGACTATACTACAAAGCTATAGTAATCAAAACAGCATGGTGCTGGCACAAAAATAGACACATGGATCAGTGAAACAGAATAGAAAGCCTAGAAATAAATCCACACACTTATGGTCTATGACAAGGGAGGCAGGAATATACAGGGGAGGAAAGACAGCCCCTTCAATAAGTGGTGCTGGGAAAACGGAACAGCTACATGTAAAAGAAGGAAATTAGGACATTTTCTAACACCATATACAAAAATAAACTCAAAATGAATTAAAGACCTAAATATGAGACCAGAAACCATAAAACTCTTAGAAGAACACATAGGTGGTACACTCTTTGACATAAACTGTAGCAATATTTTTTTTGATCTGTCTTCTAAGGCAAAGGAAACAAAAGCAAAAATAAACAAATGGGACCTAATTAAACTTAAAAGCTTCTGCACAGCAAAGGAAACCATCGACAAAACACAAAGGCAACCTACTGAATGGGGGAAAATATTTGCAAATGATATGACCGATAAGGAGTTAATATCCAAAATATGTAAGCAGCTCATACAATTCAACATCAAAACAAGCAACCCAATTAAAAAATGGGCAGAAGACCTGAAAAGACATTTTTCCAAAGAAGACATACAAATGGCCAACAGGCACATGAAAAGATGCTCAACATTGTTAGTCATCAGAGAAAGGCAAATCAAAACCACAGTGAGATATTACCATACACCTGCCAGAGTAACTATCAAAAAAGATCAGAGGACTTCCCTGGTGGCACAGTGGTTAAGAATCCTCCTGCCAATGCAGGGGACACGGGTTCAAGCCCTGGTCTGGGAAGATCCCACATGCCGCGGAGCAACTAACCCTGTGTGCCACAACTACTGAGCCCGTGCCTGCGCGTGCCCTAGAGCCCATGCTCCACAACAAGAGAAGCCACCGCAATGAGAAGCCTGCACACCACAACAAAGAGTACCCCCCGCTCACCACTACTAGAGAAAGCCCATGCACAGCAACAAAGACCAACGCAGCCAAAAATTAAATAAATAAATAAATGTATAAAAAAAAAAGGTCACAAATAACACATGATGAGTATGTGGAGAAAAGGGGACCCTTGTACACTGCTGGTGGGAGTGTAAATTGGTGTAGCCACGGTGGAAAACAGAGGTTTCTCAAAAAACTAAACATAGAATTACCATATGATCCAGCAGTTCCACTCCTGGGTATATACTGAAGAAAACGAAAACAATAATTCAAAAAAATATATGCAATGTTCATAGCATTATTTACAATAGCCAAGATATGGAAGCAACCTAACTGTCCATCCACAGATAAACGGATAAAGAAGATGTGATACCACAAACACACACACACACACACACACACACACTGAAATACTACTCAACCATCAAAGAGAATGAAATTTTTCTATTTGTAACAGCATGAATGGACTTGGAGGGTATTATGCTTAGTGAAATAAGTCAGAAAGAGAAAGACAAATACTGTATGATATCACTTACATGTGGAATCTGAAAAATAAACTAGTGAATATAACAACAACAAAAAAAAACGGACTCACAGATATGGAGAACAAACTAGTGGTTACCAGTGGGAGTGGGGATGGGGGAGGGTAAGATAGGGGTAAGGGATTAAGATGTACAAAATACTGTGTGTAAAATGAAACGTACAGCATAGGGAATACAGCCAATATTTTATAATAACTATAAATGGAGTATAACCTTTAAAAATTGTGAATCACTATGTGGTACACCTGAAACTTATATAATACTATAAATCAACTATACCTCAAAAAAAAAAAACACTAGCATTGTCCTCCTGAAGCAAAAGGCCTTGCTCATGAACACTGGTGCCTTGGATTATATTGTAAATACTATATGGTATTTAGCACAAATGGAATCTAGAATTTCATGAGCAATAACTTTACCCAGAAATATTTTTTCATGTTTTAAACACTTTTGTATACTTATGATTGATTAGTGAACTTAAAGATTTGCAAATCCAGAGTATTTTCACTTCCCTCACAGACAACTTGCCATCCAGTCTCATAGAGTTGAGGGGTATTTGTTGTTTTGATTTTGTCTTGTTTCGTGTGAGCAGGCCGAGGGTTGCTGAGAATGATTTTCTTGATTTGAGAATATTATAGATGGTGACTATAGCCTGTAGTAAATCTGATAAGATGGATCAGAAGAATGAGAACTGACCATGGAGAAAAAATAATTTGTTGATTTTTCATACCAAGTTTACATCTCAGAAGACGTTCTGTAAAGATACTTGATCCTTTTAAACTATAGAGAGGTGTGCTTGCAGATTTTGTTTTAGGGGTACCATGTCACATTTCATTGTCTAAAATCCACATGGTCCCAGCATTTGTAGGTGTCAAGAATGTAACTAACTCCATCTGTAGGCTTTCCTGAGAGAAATTTATCAGGACACCCTGACTCTAAGCAAAATCACAATTAATTTTATTAAAGTATGTTCATATGAAAATTCCAGTGAGAGTAGGAGGCAAGAATACTAAACAAGTCTATTTTTAAGGTCATATGAAAAAATCACATGAAAGTAACAAAGAATATTGTGCAAATAATGAACAATGAGAGGAAAATAATGAATAAGCAGAGTCCCAGTCAGGTAGAATATACTATAAAACTATAATAAAGCCAGTTGGTATCTGTATGGGAATAGTTTCATCGGTGGAACAAAGGACAGTCTAGGTGTAGATGCACATATATATGAGAATGTAATATGTGATTAAAAATTCATTTCAAGTCAGTGGGTAAGAGATGAATTTTACAACAAATTTATATTGGTCAATAAGGCAGGATCTCCACTGCAGTCCTTACACCAAAATTAATTCCAGATAGACTGAAGTTTTAAATATAAAAGCTGAAATTTTAAAGTACTAACAGAAAACATGGACAACTTATTTTCTTAATTTTGGGTTACATAAGGCCTTTCTGAAAAACTCCCAACACAGAAGCTATAAAGGAAAATGATAAATTTGACCACATAAGCATTAAAAACTTCTCTATTACCAAAAAAAAAGTCATAGACAAAATCAAAAGATATATGATAAACCGAGGAAAAATATTTACAATACATTATGACCAAGGAATTTAACAAATTAGTAAGAAAAAATCCAAAAACCCAGTAGAGAAATGGGTAAAGGAAATTTTGGGTTTGGGATTCTGTTTGTTTTGTACGACAGAAACCCAGCTATAGGGTCTTAAAAGGGGGCTTTCCTTTTCTCACCTAAGAAGTCTGACAGCCCAGAGGTGGCACAGTGGCCGCACAGTGCCCCGGGGGTCTAGACTCTCTTCCTGTTTGGCTGTCTTTATGGGTGGCTTCATTCTTTGTTCCACCTCTAGGCACCACATCCGAGGCAAATGGCAGCAGCCAATAAGATACATGCTAATCAGGTCTGCCCTTTAACAAGCTCTGCTAGCAGCTCTGCCCCTTAGCCTGCCAACTGCAAAGGAGTTTGGGAAGCTGGGCAAACTTCTGTCCCAAACAAAATTAATGTTTGTCTGAAAGGAAGAAAGGGAGAATGGCTAATGGGTAGGCAACCAGTTGTGTGTGTCACAGATCTGAAAGCAACTCACAGATAAGGAGATACAAATGGCTCATAGGCATTGAACATTTTTCATAATTAAATAAATGCAAAACAAGCAACAATCAGATATCATTTTTCATGTATAAGATTAGTAGTAATCAAAGAGTTTGCTGATGCCTAGTTTTGGTAAGGTTATGGGGAAACGGGCACTCTCAGTCACTTTCCTATGCGTATAAATCTTCTTAGAAGGCCGTTTGGGAATCTGTAGCAAATAATTTCAGTGAATATGCTGATTGATTCATCAGCTCTACATTGAGAAGTGTATCCTGTATATTCATACATGCATGAAAGGTACATGTCCAGACGTCTACTGCAGCATTATTTGTAATGGCAACAAACAAAACTAGAAATGACCTAAATGCCCACCCCTAGGGAACTAATTAAAGAAGTGATAGCATATATGTCCAAGAGTATAGTCATTGTTAAAAAGGGTGAGCTAAATTTGTGTGTGCTGATATGGAAGGATCTCCAAGTTAAATGATTGAATTTTAAAAGCCAGAAACAGAATAGTTTATGTAACATGGTCCAATTGAGTGAAAAATTAAAAAAGGATGTGTGTGTCACTATGGATAATTTCAGAAAGGCTATACAGGGGGCTCTTGGTGGTACTCACCTCTATGGAATGGCACTGCAGTAAGGCATACTTTCATTTACAGTCAGTGTCTGCCGAGGGGTTTGGTTCCAAGACCCCCTGGTGATATTAATCCTCAAGTCCCTTGTATAAAATGGTGTAGTATTTGCATATAAACTTATACATATCCTCCTGTCTGCTTTAAATATCTCTAGATTACTTATAATATGTGATATAGTGTAAAAACTATGTAAATAGGTGCTGGAGTGCAGCAATTTCAAGTTTTGGGATTTTTTTTTCAAATATTTTTGATCCACGGTTGAATCTGTGGATGTGAAACTTGTAGATACAGAGAGCTAACTGTATATTATTTTGTTTGCTTGTTTGTTTGAGTATTTAGAATCTATATGTATAGTACATTTTTTTAAAGTACAGTAATAAATTGAAAATGTGCCTTTTGTCAGGGGAGAGTCAAGAGAGTTAATTACCAGTAGGGACACCAGCCATTAACAGGCAGCTGAATACTAGCCCTTCCTTCTCTTGACTTGAAATGAGGAACACCCTGGTGGTCTGGCATGATTATATACGGGGATAGGTTTCTTGACTACATTGGAAACATCATTGCCTCAAGGCCCCAATACCTGTATTGCTGTTCTCTCACTTGCTTAGGTTTTTTTTTTTTTTTTTTCCTTCAGATGTCTCGCTGGTCATTTATTTATCATTATCCCAGGACAGAGAAGCTATCCCTGACCATCCTGATTAAAATGCTGTCTCCCTGTGTACCCACCATATTACTGTTATCTCCCCTATGCTACTTGATTTTCCTTTCTACCACTGGTAGTATTTGTTTATTGTCTGTCATATCATAGATGACTTGGTGTCTTCTTCCAGGTGCGCTACCCACACAAAATACCACATACTGGGTGGTTTATAAACAAAAGAAATTTATTTCTCCCAGTTCTGGAGGCTGGGACTTCAAGATCCAGTGGCCCGTATTGTCAGGTGAGGGCCTTCTTCCAGTAGCAGACTTCTCATTGTATCCTCACATGGCCAGAAGGGAAAGGGAACTTTCTTGGGCCTATTTTATAAGGACACTAATCATGTTCATGAGAACTCTGTTCTTATGACCTACTCACCTCCTAAAGGCCACACTTCCTAATACTGTCACATTAGGCATTAGATTTTCAACATATGATTTTGAGGGGACACAAACATTCAGACCATGTTGGATACAGATTTTGCCTTCATCATCATGTACCCAAGGCCCCATAAACAGTGCTTGGCACAAGGTTGATTCCTAAATATTTTAAAGTGAATATTTACAAAATATGAAGCATTTGTTGAATGGATGTTGTACTTCTCAAATTCATGGCTTCTAGTCTAGCATTAATAAGAAAGTATGAACTGCGCCACCCACTGTACCCTCACGGAAGACACTTTACCTGGTCTGGACCCCTGTCTTCTGCCACTATCACCATTTCTGCCTTGTGACACTCCTGGAGATGGAAGTTCTGGCAGCTGTAACTGGTGGGGATGGTGTTGTCTACAACCCCCAGCAGCTTGGAGGGACCCCGCAGAGTCTGAGGGCAGAGGATCTTTGTCTTACTTGTTAACGTTAACATGTAAAGTTCTAGGACCAGGGCTGGTAAACCAGCCCTTTGGCTTCCCCTCCCGTGAGTCTTCAGTTCTCCGTAGGCTGCTCTAACCTGCTTCTCTGTCAGGGAATCACATTCTCATCCTGTCATCGTTGCTTAAGGGTGAGTTTGTGGAATCTTCGATCCCTCCACATACAGGTAAAATGTTGGGCTGGAATATTCAGAAAAAGAAGATAACCCCCGATCTTGCCTGAATTGTTTCGTGATTTTTGAAGTGTGTTGTCTTTTCTCCTCAGCTGAATTGTTCCCTTGAAGACAGAAACCTTGTGTCAAATTAAAAAAAAAAATCTGTCATTTCTAAAACAGTATGAGGTGTGTACATTCTATGTTTGGTTAAACCAACAAGCAGAGGCTTTAATGGAATCCTTAATTTGGTTTCTTGCTCCAAATCTTTGTGGCAGAATCAATAAATTTATTCAAAGACTGAATGTCTCTCTGATATGTTTAGGTTCTGATTATAATTTAGAATTTTCTATTTTGAAATAAATTGACTTTTCTTGTATTTCAGATTTTGTTAGGTAAGGGATTTCAAAAGGGTCATTGGCCACACTTAGCTTTCTTCAGCTTAACTCGACTAAACCCAACTCAACTCTCCTCTCTAAGGAATTCAATTGGAGTCTTTAAAACTATGCTTATCACCAGAAAACCGCACATAATGATGACACTCTAGAGCTGTGGTAGAGGTGGGTTTTTGAGGGCAGGTGTGTCCTCAGGGTTTGTAGTGAGAGGATCTGGATCAGTCATCTGGTGCCTCACTCCCCTCTTCCCCTTTGTGTTTTCGTAGGTCATTTACCTTCCTGTGCCTCAGCTTCTTCCTTTCATTCCTTCGGTTTCTCATCTGCCAAATGAATGTAGTAATAACTGTCCCATTGGGATTTTTGTGGGAGCAGGAAAGGAGAGAATGCAGTTAAGTTAATGTACATCTTATAGGATGATGGCGACAGTCTTGTAGACGTCTCCTCAGAGGTAGGATATAGTGGCACTTCATTAATGGCACTGTCACCTCTGAACTTAGGGACTAGCTCCTCTCGTTATGTTATGTGGTCTTCATGTCATTCTGCTATACTTCACATCCATGAAAGATATGGTAACTGAAGTGCATCTTTAGAGGAAAGGTCCTTCATCTTTCAGGAAGTATAAACTGTTATCCTGCTTTTGTGTCTAAGGAATATTTATAATCTCTCTTGTTTTTTTGAAGTTAGAGGTATGTGTTTTCAGTAGGGAACATTCATTATTCCCTAGTCCATTTTCTTTCTCACTTGACCTCCAAACAAACCATGTCTCTCTCTCTCTGTCTGTCATTGTATCTCTTTTTCTCAATATATGTATAATTCCTTGAAGAGAAAATGCCATTCAAGTGGTTTGTCATCTAGATTTTAAAAAGAAGAAAG
Organism: Monodon monoceros; assembly: GCF_005190385.1. Classification (NCBI taxonomy): domain Eukaryota; kingdom Metazoa; phylum Chordata; class Mammalia; order Artiodactyla; family Monodontidae; genus Monodon; species Monodon monoceros. The sequence goes on along the minus strand of NW_021703769.1, from coordinate 39,202,501 downwards.
CAATACACAGAACTGTATTTAAAAGACAGAGATTCGGGCTTCCCTGGTGGTGCAGTGGTTGAGAGTCTGCCTGCCAATGCAGGGGACACGGGTTCGTGCCCCGGTCCGGGAAGATCCCACATGCCACGGAGCGGCTGGGCCCGTGAGCCATGGCCACTGAGCCTGCGCATCCGGAGCCTGTGCTTCACAACGGGAGAGGCCACAACAGTGAGAGGCCCGCGTACCACCAAAAATACCCCAAAAAACAAAACAAACAAACAAAGAACAAAATAAAAGACAGATTCTTTGTTAAATGTGATGGGAAGGTAGAAGAATAGCAGCTGCCTTCTGGCTACAGAATTACTCTCTTGATAGGTTCTCACATGTTGAAGAGGAAGTGTTGTATCACGTTTTGCAAAAGCTCTAATGTTTTGGCTTGCTGGCATCCAGTAATGGCTGGTTGCTGCTGGTGGGGAGACACGAATCTTTAAAATTGAAAAAACTCCTGCCCGTTAGAACTGTTAGAGACATTAGAGGTTACTAGTCCAGTCTCTCAGTTTTGCAGATGAGGGAAGAAAGCACGGTTCAGAGAGATAAAGTGCCTTGTCCAAGTTCGAGTAGACAGCACCAATATCCTGGTTGTGTAGCCTGTCTTCTATCCATTTGTGTTTTGTGGACATCTGTGGATTTGTCTGTCCATGCATGACCCCGCTTCACTGGACTCTTGGATAAAGTTGATTGCTCTAGGCTTAACCCCTAGGCAAAGCCAGGCCAGTCAGATTTCCCTGTCTTTCAAAGTCTGATGGCCTCTGAGAATGTGAAACCTGATAAAGAGAGGAAGTCGCTCTGGTGGCGAAAGTTGTATCAGGTATACAGCTCTGGACCTATCCATAGATGGCCATTACCATCCATAGAGAAGAAGCTGTTTGCAGCTGTTCCTGAAACCCATCACATCCCCACCCTTCCAGAAGTTTGTTTTTTTTTTTCTTCTTGAATTTTATGAGCCAGTGAATTCTCCTTTTTACTTAAAATCATTCTAATTGAGATTCTGGCACTAGCAATCAAAAGAATACGGGTTAATATTCCCGCTAACTTCTCTACTTTAATACTTACAGGGATTTTCTTTTCCAATTTCTTCAAATTCTTCATTCTTAAAGATATGGCACAAATACAGTAAGCAGGTGTCCCATTTGTTTACAGTCTGGATTTACAATCTTAATATCCAGATACACACATTTGATCACAGTGAATATGTTTCTTAGCATCTGTAATTATAATTTCATACCATAGTAGTTATAGATTTGGGCATTTAAAGAATCAATTTGAGATATTTTAGTAGGGTGAATGAAGCTTAATTTTTATTATTTCTTTGTTTCTATTAGTCTTCTTTACTTTATGCACCTACTTGCACATGGAACTTTGGATTGTCTTAGTTAGTTAATTTTTGCCCCCCCTCCCCCAATTCCCTATTTGATTATAGAAAGCACTTATCACAGAGCCCAACATGTCACTCTATGTTAATTTTTCCTACTGGGAAGAACAAGAAAGTGTCTCCTTTTATACAGACACTGTTTAACACTTTAACTTGGGAAATTGATACTCTATCACCACGACCATCCAATCACCGAATGTCAGTTGAGCACTAGTTCCAGCCGATGTAGAAGGTTAACCAGGTAAGTACAGTAATAGATCTTGTTCAACATGATAATCTTTGAGAACCAGCAAAATGCTGAAGTGTGCTCCTACCCTTAACATTACTACCACCAAATGTTTAAATAGCACCTCAGAGGTTACAAAGTTAATATATAAATTCAACCCTCACAACAACCAAGAAAGATACCTTTTAATATCCATGATTTATAATTGAATATTAAAGAAGAAACTGAAGCATAGAATTTTTTTTAATATGTCTTGCTTAAGACCACACAGTTACTACCTTGAGAGTCAAAACAGGGTTTTCGGTCTGAGTCAGTGTTGTTTTGTTTTGTTTTGTTTTTTTAAACACCACAGTGATAATATGAAATCTGACTACTTTCCATGAAAATTTTGGAATCTTCAAATATAGTACTTTAATCATTGTATCATTAACTCTTTGAATGAATGCATATCAAGGGTGAGGAGCCCTGATTTAAGCTTCCATGGTGCCCAGGGGCCCCACCCCCTTTCAGAGCACGCATGTACCATCTTTCCATCCTTGATACTGCACTGCAGTGGTGTAGGCAGGAGTGTGTGTGTGTGTGTGTGTGTGTGTGTGTCTGTAGGTTGGGGATAGGGGAAGGTGGTGAATAAGTAGAAGTACTCTGTTAGTCTCTAAGAGGGCCTCAAAGGTGAATCAGATACTCTGACCCCAAAGAGCTTGGGTCTGTATACAAGGCACTGGAGCTGAAGAATAGATTTCAGTTCATGGAGGGGAGGAGGAGGGAGCTGGGAAGGACAGTTCACAACAATGGGCCCAGGGGGAAGTCTTGGGGAAATGGAATATAGGAAGTCCAATTTGGCTGGAGCACATGCTGTGTAAAAATAATAGGGAGATAAGGTTGGGAAGAGAGAGGAGGTCTGGGCCCGGCTAAGGAGTTTAGACGTTATTCCGTGAGCAGTTGGGAGTCACTGAAAATATCTGAATGGTTTAACGGTATGATTATAGCTGGGGTGCATATTTCTTATTAGAGTAAACTTTGATGTCAGTTTCCCATGCCCATATCCATCCTATGAACAACCATATTGGTTCTGCTTGCAGAACATATCCCAGACCCACCCTCTGCTGACCATCTCCGCGGCCACCAGGCTCACCCAAGCCACTGGAGTCTCACAGCCAAGCTCTTTTAGTGGCTTCCTGCTTCCACACTTGCCCTGCCCATCTGTTCTGCACAGCAGAGTAACCTCCTACAAACACAAATAAAAACCATCACTGACCTGGTTAAAGCCCTCTGTCATCTTCTCATCACACTTGGAGTAAAATCCAAACTCCTTGCTGGGCCTTTTCTAACCTTATGTGACGTGGCCCCGCTTCCCTCTGAACTCAGATTCTACCCTCCCTCCCCCTCCTTCACTTGGCTTTGCCACTCTAGCCTCCTTTTATTTCCTGAACTTCCAGACTCCTTCCCACCTCTGGGTATCTGCATTTGCTGGTTCATCCGCCTGGAATGTTCCTTCCCTGGATCTTCACATAGTTAGCGTCTTATCAAAGATGCCTTCCCCGACCCTTGATATAAAGTATTAGCCCCAGTCACGCCCTACAACACTCGACTGGATTCATTTTCTTCACCGCACTTCCTACTAACTGGGTGGATTTCCTTGTTGATTTGTGACTTTATTACTTGTCTCCCAACCTGCTCAACTCGATGTGAGCAGGTACCTCATTTGTTCACTGCCATGTCCCCAGTGCCCAACGAGCCCTGGCACATTGTATACATTCATTGGACTAATTTCTCTAAGAGGTGAGTGACTGGATCAGGAAGGAGAGTGCATGGGGGTCCTGTCGGTGGGAATGATGGGGCGGAGGCAGGCACAGGTGCACCCACAGAGAACTGACAGGACTTGATGTGGTTTGAAGAGTTGAGTCATTGGAGAGGAAAGAGGTAGAAGGTTCTGAGCTTGGGTGAGCTGTGAGGACCCCAGGAGAAGTGACCAGATTTGGTGAGAAAGGAGCAATTGTAGAGGTGCCAAGACTTTGAGTGCAGGTGGGGTGGAGCTCTCCAGCAGGCGGTTGGGATGTAAGCTTATCCAGAGTCTCCTGTTCCTGAGAGGCTTTGCTGCAAAGCAGGCAGAACCATGGGCTTCAAGACACGTGGGGGGAAGCCTTCCTCCTCAACTGTGGCGTGGCTGCGACTTGTCATTGAACCCCTCTGAACCTCAGGTTCCTCATCTGTAAAGTGATCATTAAATGCCTTCTCATGGTGGTTCTGAAAATTAAACTACAGAACATGAAAACATGGAACTAGGGCCTGACACAGGGTAGTTTCTCAGTGACTGTTAATTCCCTGTCTCCTTTCCCTCTTGTCTAAGAGGCTGAGGAGTAAATACTTTACCCTAGTTCCGCAGCATAAATCTGTGTTGTTTTTCTTTACAAAGCAATGTGTGTGTGTGGTTTAAAAAGACAAGCGGTACCCCCAGGCTTACACTGAAAATGAGTAGTTCCCTGTCCCAACCCTCCACAACCCCCTCGTTTTCCTCTCCCTGGAGGCTACTACTTTTAACTCTCTTAGCTATTTTTTCTCAAACTTACATCTATAATTCAATATAACATGCTTATACTACTATTTCTTGATTTTTCAATTTTAAATATTATTTGGATATCAGATTTAGATGTTATCATCTTCACTCCAGGGAAGGCAAGGACTTAATAGTTCCTTTATACTTCCAACTTCAAACCTACACTCACCCACACAGGCCTTTTCTCCTCTTAATGTATTATATCCCTATTTTTCAGTTCATCAGTATCATGAGTTTATATTTTTTACTCTAGCTGTTGACATCTGAGCTACGTAGTGGGCTGTGATTCTATTTCATTTCCTGTAGAAATTTTTATTTCTTCTGCAGTTAATATTTGCCTCACTTTTTTTTATACCAATCACTCTTTCATTCTTAGTCTTCCCACAAAATCTGAAACATTTCTTCTCAATAATTTCAAATGCAACATGTATCTTGTATGTTTAATTTTTTTCCCCTCCTTGGGAATACCTTTCCAGCTTCCTCCGGCTTTCTGCTCTTTTGGTCTGGGCTTTCCAAGCCTGTGTGTAGCCGTGTGTCACCCAGGAATACTTTTGTCTTGTTTTGGATCCCCTGTTTGCAGCTCTTCTTTTCTTTCTCATTATTTTTGTTGCTCCTTCATTTTGCTGAGGGACATTCATCCTACAGCTTTCTGAGAAAGAGTGCACAGGAGGTGAATTCTTTGAGACTTTGTTGAGCTTTATTCTCCTTTCACGCTTGATGGACATTTTGGCCAAGGGTAGAATTCTAGGTTGGAAATAATTTTCTCTCAGCATTTTGAAGATAATACCTCCTAATCTTCTAGTTCCCAGTGTTGCTGTTGAGAAATCCGATGCCATTATGATCCCCTTGCCTTCCCTGTGATCTTTTTTCCCCATTTGGAAATTTTTAGACCTTTCTCTCTTTCCTCAGTATTTGATATTTCATAGCGATATGTCTTCATGGCACACTTTTTTTTTCCCCCATGTGTTGTGCTGGGAGGTTCATGAGCCTTTTCAGTCTGAACACTCATCCTTCAATTCTTGGAATTGCTTTTTAATTATTTTTTGAAATTTCTTCCCTTTCATTTCTTTTATTTTCTCTCTTGGAAATTCCTCTTATTCAGATATTGGATCTTCTGGCCTGTTCTTCTGATTAAAAAAATTTTTTTTCCTCTCATTTCTCATTCTGTCTTTTTTGTGTTTCTCTTCTTTTTTCTTTTTCTTTTTTTTGGCTGCGCCACGCAGCTTACAGGATCTTAGTTCCCCGATCAGGGATCAAAACCGGCCCTCGCAGTGAAAGCGCTGAGTCCTAACCACTGGACCACCAGGGAATCCACCTCCCCATTTTTTTTTTAATTGTTCTTCTGATCAAAGTGTTTGCCTAAGTGTTCCCTCTGTTACCTTTTTGCTTGTTTGCTTTCTGTGTTTCCTGGAGGCCTAATGGAAACAACTAGTGATCCTAGGTTGTCTAGGTACCAAGAAGCTGAACTGAAAACCTTCTGTGTATGAGTTACACTTGTCATCTGGAAGCCCTCCCCACAAGGCAAGGACACGCTATGTTTTTAGGTTCTCTCAAATAGGTCTTTACTCTTGAGCTGGTTGGAACTGAGACTGGAAATACTCTTGAGCTGGTTGGAACTGAGACTGGAAATACTCTTGAGACTGGAAAGGAATTATCCAGTCTCTTGCTTGGAGGATAACAGCCTACCTTCTTGCATCCTGAGAACCTGTGAGTGAAGGGAGCTGGCTATTTCACTGTTTAACATAAAGGCTCCCCTTTAGCCCCTGTTTTCAGCATGGAGCCTCCCGTCTGCCCTGGGCTGAGCCTGATGACCCCAAGTCTCAAGTCCCTCTGGTTCAGCATCTCTAGAGAGTAAATGTCCTGCTTTCTCTAGGGTTAGGGAGGAGCAACTTCCTCTCTAGGAAGGAATCTGGGGCTCGAGGTCAGGGGTCGGCAAACTTTTTCTATGAAGGGCCAGAGAGTAGATTTTAAACTTTGTGGGCTACACTGTGGTCTCTACCACATATTCTTCTCTTCCTCTTCCTTCTCTTTTTCTCTCTCTTAAAAAAAGAAAGTTTAACATGTAAAATAAACACTCTTCGCTTGCAGACAGCACAAAAACAGGCTGTAGAGCAGGCAGGTCATAGTTTACCGACCCCTGGTCTAGAGGCTCCTTTTGGACACTCTTGACCAACCATCTTTATTCCAGGCCCACCCTGCACCCCTGCCTTCAGAAGAACTTGATGCCTCCGATTTCTGGTCCTTTATTCGGTTTTATGACAAAACTGGATGGCTTCTTACAGGTGTCCCTCGACTCCAACCAGGCTCCCCACCCCCTCATGGAAGCTTAGGTTTCAGCTTTCCCAGGTCCACTAGGTGAGCAACTGCTTGTCCATCTTCTTTCTGTTTTCTAAAAGGTCAGTTTTTTTCTTGTCTCTCTCTCCATCCTTATTAGGCCATGCCTCTTTTCCCTTCCCCTTCCCCCAGTTTACTGGGATTTGAGAAAGGAGTGGCGATAAATGCATGTGTTTAATCTACTGAGTTTAACCAGAAGCTCCCCCCAAATCCAATTTGGTTGGTTTTTATTTTTATTACTTTCTTTGATAGTGCTTGGGCTCATTTTGCATTTGTTCTCCACGTGCTCGCTTGCTATGCCAGATGTTCGAAGAAGATGTCCTTGGGGAGGAAAAATGAGGGGTTTTAAAAAGCAGCGTTCCTGAAATGCTCACAATGGTTTAGTTTGTGTGAGATCTCTGCGATGCATGGTTGTTTCTAACCACCAGACTCTCATAATAGAAATACAGTTTCACCCTTCTTTGTGTATCCATCAGGAGCATTTTTAAATGTCTGTAATAAAGTTTGTGGCTTATTGTTTAAAGTTGAATTTAAGGTAGTAAATCAAAGCTTTTGGTGGCATGCCTCTGACAGCAGGGAGAGCCTGGTAAGTGATCACTAAGAGCTGATCAAAGGGAGCTGCTGAGCATTTTTTCCTGTATTTGTGTTTTGGGCCTTTAATCTGGCAGTGTTTCCAATTCCATTCTGAATACGGTCATGCACACTCCACCCCCAGTCATGTCTTCTTGGAGGCGTCTGGCACTGCCTTTGCCTGTTCGGGCACAAGCCTGCCTTTGCTATCCCGCCTGTACAAGGTATGAACAATGGCGAGTGTCAGAAATGGGCATCTTTCAAGAGCTTATTCATACCACACGTTTGTTCCAGTAATCAAATGAAAATTGAAAGGGAAAAGAGTAAAATTACTGAAAATGACCACTAGTCGTTTCTGCCTAGGCTCACCTTTCCTGGCCAGCGAAGACGGCGTGCTTGGAGGAGTGATTGTCCTCCGATCCTGCAGATGCTCTGCAGAGCCTAACTCCTCCCCAAATAAGCAGACGCTTCTGGGTAAGTTAGACAAACACATTACGTGGGTGTCTTTCTCTTTCATTTTTTCCAAGAGATGGAAAGATTTATATCCTTAAGTCGATCATTTTAACCTACGGTTGGGCCAGGATGCTCTGTTGATATGTAAACATCTCTATTCCACTGCCCTTTTTGCCTAGGTCAACATCTACAAGGTGAATATTCATTTTGGAGTATATGCTTATAGCATATTTTTCAAATGGACTTAGCACCTAGCACCTTTACTAAAGCCCAATATTAAGACTATCGGACCATGTATTTATCCCCTGCCTTATTTGACAGAGCGTTTGAGATGACCCATAACAATATACACAGTAACATAGAGAGAAGCTTCTTCCTGTTGCCCTCCCGAAAAGGAATCAGAACCATGTGAAGAGCTACTGGCCTAGAGGTCCACCCTGGCTCCATGGCTTATTAGCTGTGATGCCTTTGCGCATCATTCTCACTGTTCTAGGCCACTTCCTCATCTGTACGATAAGGATGTCTGCCCTGCCCTTCTTATGGAAGGGTCCCATGAGTATTTTGCAGATTTGCAGATGTCCATCCAGACGTGTGATTTTGTGTCTAGCAAAGCATACCAGTGGGGATGGAGCCCAGCCCACCCTCCATTTGCCAAGGCACAAACTTGTGGGGCTGCCTCTGCCCACGGGGGTGCCTTTTTCTAATTCATTCATCCAGAGAGGCGCACTTTAAAAAATCTGCATAAAGGTGCCACATAAGATAGCAGGGAGCCCTATATGTTATTTTTTTTTTTTAGTTGACTTTTTAATTGAAGTGTACACTCAGAAAAAATTGTTAACTTCAACTGCGTGGTAAATATTACAAACAGAACCCACCCATGTGACCAGCATCTAGATAAAAAATAGAACTTTACTGCAACTCTAAAAGCTCCCACATAACCCCTCCCAGTCTCTACCCCTTTCAGAGTTAACTACCATGCTGACTTCTAACACCATGATTAGTTCTATTTGATTTTATATTTTGTATAAATGGAATCATAGAATATGTATTCTTGGTGTCTAATGTCTTCAAGGAAATGTTAAACCTGTTAGATTCATCTACGTTACTGGTGACAGTAGTTTGTTCACTTTCATTGCTGTGTAGTATTACATTACGTATGGTTATAGCACTCTGTAGTTATCCATTCTTCTCTACACATTTTTTTTTTTAATATAAGCACTACAAGTCATTCTCAGGGATGTGGTACTTCAGCTCTTTGTGTAAAATTCCTTTTATCAAGTATAGTTGGTACCTGGTCTGTATTGTATGATTGTTGTGCCTTGTTGTAGTACAAGTCCCTACATATCTTGAGGTTTTATAAGTCTGTAAAATAAAAGACTGAGCATTTCTTATGAGAATAAAAATTATTTTTTCTATAAAAGCCTGAAGAACTTTCATAAAATCTCTCCTCTCATTTGTCAAAGAAAAAAAAACAATGCACTTTTATAGGAAATGCGTCTTTCTCCACCTGGACTCTGATCACCAACTTCATTGTTTTTCATGCTATATTTTCTTTCTCTTTCCACCCACGACACTTGGTACCCAGGTTGCTCCTGGCAAATGTTTTGCTTGTTTGTTTTTAATGGCCGTTGTTTGTTAAACTGAGGCAAGCAGCCACTTGCTTCTTCGGTATCTTAATCATTGTCAAAACCTTTGAATATCTTCCACAGTTAGGTAGCAGGGAGTTTGCTTTTAAAATATGCAGAGGACGTACCTGGGCCTTCCATAAAAACTCAGAATAAGTCTTTAGTACTGGGAGGCAGGGTGGGGGACAGTTATTAAAACTGCTTCATAGACTGTTGCTAGAATAGAGTTTCTGTACTTTACTGAGCCTGGACTCTTGTCCATTCAAGTTAATCCTGAAAATTATAAGGGTTTTTTTTGGTTGTCCTTTCAATTTTGGTGGTGTAGTATAGAAATGCATATTTTAGGATAAGTCATAGAATTTTAGCTCATATTAAATAGTTTTTATCACCAAGGTAGTAATTTGTAAACTGATTCCTACTCTCTGTCTCAAGGAGAAGAATGAAAACTGTCAATTTATGAAATAAGTGAAATCTTGCCATTTGTTAAAGTTAGCTAGAGGGACTGATGTTTGTGAAGTTTATCTACTAAAACCTGGTGAACTTAGGCTCCTCTCAACTTATAGGTGCTACCGATGACGTGGGGTTTTACATATTTTGCTTTAAGAAAGTTACATACGTTCAGTGGGTGGTGAGAAAGTAAACGTGCTACAGAAGGATAGAAAGAAGATGTGAAAGCCACCTTTGCCATCCAGTTTCCAGAGCTGCCAGCTTCTGATTCTGGTTATTCTCATGGGATTCACCTTCACTCTATAGAATGTGCTTATGCTTCTGTTTCTCAATCAGTAACTAGTGACTCCTTTGGGGGAAAAAATTATGAACATAGCTCATACCACTCCCCACCACCTTTCCGCATGACTTTTGTGAGAACTCTAACTTGAAATCGTATATTTATTATATTTTATTTCAACTGTAATGCACTATTTCTTGATTCATCAGCTTTCTATCATCTCTGCCAACCATCCCTCACCCCTTGGACTATGTAAGTTTCCTTCCTCTTCCTCCCTGACTCCCAACCCTCTCCTCAACCTCTAGGAACCATGCCATTATTGTCATAGATAGTAACATTTGCATTCTGTCCTACAGGCAGCTTGCCTTCTATGCTCTGATTAGATGTTGATCCCAAACAGTGACAGTTAGTACCAGCATTGACAGTATCAAGATTATGTAAATATTATTCACTGCAGATTCCAGTAGTGGAAGATTAGACCCATCAGAAGGGAAGTGTCTGCCATAAGCCTCTGCCTGTAAAAGGAGAATGTTTCAAACATCAAGCTCAAGTGGGTTCTCCTGTGCTTTACCATGTTAATTGCTCCAGATCAGGCTGCAACTTAATTTGCTTCATGTTTGGACCATGACTTCTCATTTATAACTTTATAAAACTCTCATGAAAGTATAACTTCGTAAACTCGTGGTCCTTAATGTTTGGTAATATCTAGTAACCAGGAGGCTCAGAAATCTTTCTGTCCTACACATAAAAATAAAACAATTCCCCAAATTAAATTTTAAAAAATACCCACACAAAACACTTAACTGCTGTATATTGTTCGATCACTTTTTTTGTCCCAAGAATAGTATAATCAAAACAAACTCTAACTTGAGCTTTTTCCGTATTCACTCTTTTCTGAAAATCATCAATAGCATTTCCATTACACCACAAAAGCAGTTTCAATCAGACCCCATTGCTACTTGATGGCGTTTCCAGGAAGCCATTACCCAGCCTCCCCTCTTGACAAATACATCAATTACAAGGGCCCCAGTGGGCCGCTTCTAGAGTGGGATGACTCAACTACATGCCCTTTCAAGGTTTGTCCTTTGTTTACTGATTCATGAATACAGTTGGAGAATCTCAGGTAGAGAGGAACTTTCAAAGTCCTCTTGTGTGACCCCGTTATGTGTGCTCTGTCCATAAATTGTTCGAGAGAGAGATGGAGCTTAATTCCTCTCCACTTGTGACTCTCTTCCAATATGTCAGAGTGACAATGTGTGACTTCTGAGGCGAGGTCAGAAAAGGCAGTGGGCCTTCCTTCTCGCTTTCCTGGTTGGATCACTCACTTTACGAAAGACCAGCTGCCATGTCATAAGGACACTCAAGCAGCACCAGGGAAAGGCCCCTTTGGCAAAAAAACTATGACCGCCTTCCAACAGACAGCGAGGCACTGGGGCTTCCTGCCAACAGTCTGAGCTCCGAGTGAGCCTGCAGATGCCTGAGGCCCTGGGCAGATTTCTAGACTGAAATCTCATGAGATCCGAAAAAAGAACCACCCAACACAGCCACTCCTGAACTCCTCATCCACAGAAACTGAGATAATAAATGTTTATTGTTTTAAACCGCTACATTTTGGAGTAATTTATGTATGCAGCGATAGATAACAAATAAACCTTTTAAATGCTTTCACTGCCAAATGGTCCTCTGGTTTGTCTAAAGAACTACAGTGACAAATCAGGAGCTCTGTTGCATCTTTAGGCAGCTCAGGCTGTCAAGACTTCCGTTTGCATCAGTGATTCCGCTTCTCTGCTTTGGGGTCCTCTTGGACAAATGTGATCGGCGCCCTTTTACTTTGCAGGCCCCTAATCACTCTTTTCCAGACTGTCTCCTAAGCCTCCCCAACCTCTAGGCTCCCCACCTCTTATCTGTCTCCCACCTCCATCCTGCCACCAGACGTCTCTCCCTCTATCATACATCTGTAGTGGCCCAGAGAACCTGACCACGGGCTCAGAAACAGGGGCAGTCAGGGGAGAAGCAGGCTGCCCTGAAGCAGAAAGGGCCAAAATGAGAAACTGACCGAATTGTGGCTTAGAGAGCCACACGAACCCCAGGATCAGAGGGATGGTGGCCAAAACAAGAGCCGCGGAAGTATATGTGACTAGTGTACTACAAGTTTAAGCTAAATGTTGAATAACTTTCTATGTATGCTAAAATAAAGCAAGACATGTATCTCTTACTGTCGCTCCCATGTTCCCTACTTTTTTTTTTTTTTTTTTTGCGGTACGTGGGCCTCTCACTGTTGTGGCCTCTCTCGTTGCGGAGCACAGGCTCCAGATGCGCAGGCTCAGCGGCCATGGCTCACGGGCCCAGCCGCTCTGCGGTATGTGGGATCTTCCCGGACTGGGGCACGAACCAGCCTCCCCTGCATCGGCAGGCGGGCTCTCAACCACTGCGCCACCAGGGAAGCCCCCTACTTTTAATTCTTCAATGAGGAAACACACACACGGTCACACTCACTCCTACCTCTGCTGGACATTTCCCTAGAAGATAGATGGGAAATGCCCAAATCACTTGCTGGGAAAAGCCCTCCCTGATCTGGCTCCAGAACATGCTTTCAGTGTCATTTCCTACTAGTCCTCCTTTTCCTCCACTCATCTCCAATGACCTGAGTTCTGGCAACTCCAAATTGCTTGGTCTTCTTCCAAAGGGTCATGTTTTTCCCCCAGTAACTTTCACATGCTATTATTACCTGTGCTTGGAAAGCCCTGAGCTAATTACATTCCTTCTTTAAGGCCCAGGACAGATAGGAATCTCCTCAGAATCCTTTGGAAGCCCTTTCCCCAGGTGATTTGTTCCTTCCTTGTGCTCTTTTTGCAACATATAATTTCTGTCCTTTGTAACAGTCACCATGACATCCTAGACATGTATTAAAATGTCTGCCCCTCCCTCTAGGCCAGCACTTCTTAACCTTTTTTTTGGAACTCAGTTATTTGAAAGGAATAGATCACAGGTCCTGGAGCCCCAGTGACTCACGTGGAGGGTACAGGGGTTGGAGATATCTTAAAGAAGATTCCTCTGTCTCTGAGCATCACACCACCAGATTGTGAATCACTGGAATGCAAAGACTGGGTCATATCCAGCTTTGTATGCGCCCTCCATTGTAGGCTCCCAGGAATTATTGGAGGAATAAATTAAGTGCCACATGGAATTTCTTTCGTGATTATTTAGCAGATATTTTTAAGGAAATTGACCACTATTCCAGAAAAGTGAAATGTCACATAAAATATCCTCACATGCTCTTAACAAACAAACAATATGGGTCGGAAATGTTGGATAATGACGAGTGTCGGGGAACAAGAAGATTTGGAGACAGTTTAAACGGATCCCAGAAGACAGCCTTTGCAAACAGCCTTGTAAAAGGACAATTTGGATGAGAATGTGTTTGCAACACCCATCCCACCAACTCCCACCCCCCAGATCATGAGATGCTGGCAAAGCCCAGCCTACAAATCACTGCTTTAACACAAAGCAAATGCTTGTTCCTGGAATGAAACAGCTGAAAATCATTAATTTTCTCTCTGCTTTTAGAGAAAGAAAACAATATATTTTTACCTGCTAAAGTACAATTACATGTTTTCCAGGCCTCTACAGAAGTGCTTTATTGAGGCTGCTGTATATAGTATGGTTAATAATTGTGTAAACAAAGGCATATCAAGCCTTCCAGTGGAAAAAATTAATTCTTTTCCATTTTAAGCTTATGAGTCAATACAAGTAATTAGAATATATGCAAATATATGGCATGAACAACCAGTCTCACTGTATGGGTGCATTTTTTCCCCTGTAGCCTGCCCTCACTGTGCTGATGGGAAGCCTGACAGACCCTGTAAAGTTCAGAGGTTCCTACCTTAGAGTGGTTAATAGGAAGCAGTGAGTATGAGGATCAATGCTAAATAGACTCCATATATTTAATGAAAATCTTAAGCAATTCAAGATGGGAGGCATAGGGGCTAGTAAGGGTGAAGACGCTGTATGTTCGGCCAGCGGCCTTTTGCGCCAAGCCTGTCTGTGTTGCAGGCCTTCTTGCTAAATAGATTGAAGGCCCACAGTTCAGCTCAAGCTTGGTCATCTGATGAGCACACGTAGTAATTGTTACTTTCCCATCAAGTCACCCTCACCTCACTCAGGGAGTAACTTCAGGTTCTTTGCTGCCCAGAAATATGTTCATGGTACTGATAATTAAGTTTTGTACATGATATTGTTTCTGCTGTCCAGCTACTCCTTTTTATCCCTGAGTTTTCATCTTTATTGTGAAATGTTTCATGTATTTTTAAAAGAATGTAATAAATGTGTAAGTTATAAAGGATAATAGTGAAACGAACACCTGTGGACCTGCCACCCAGCTTAAGAAATTGCCCATTACCCATATCTCTGAAGCCCCCATGTGGGCCTGTCTGAACTTTATGTAAATGTTGTAGCAGGTGATTTCTTCTGTGAGAATTTTTGCAGTTTCTTAACATGATTACCTGAAAGGATAATGAGTCCCTTTATCATTTTAGACTTAGCTCGATCAAATCAACTGTTCTTCAGTTACCAATGAGAACTGAAATGTGGCATTTTCCTCCCTTCTTTTCAGATCAGGCAAAGTTCTTTATCCAGTATTCTTCTTGTCACTGTTACGAAAACTTGCCATGATTTAAAAATAAAAATTGTTAGATTGAATTGATGCTTCCTGGAACATTAAAAAGATAAAAGGTCATTTTACTGTAAGTTAAAATTCCAAACCGCCTTTTGATTTTACTGGCATTAAAATTTTGGTGAGCACATATAAACACATGTACTTCAAAGGAGCTTCGTTCTCGGGGCCCAGCAATATCCCTTATTTCCATTTCATGGCACATGCCACCACGAGTACTTATGACTAGGCATTCTGCTGGGCTTACACGATCATAAAAATAACCCTCAAAGAGAAGGCAAATTAGTTATTAGACTGGTATTGGGAAAAGAGGTACTTACGGTTGGTTATTGATGTTAATACCTTGTCTTAAAAATATAACTAAAGCTTTGTTCTGTTAGAGGGTCCAGTGTCATGGTTGGAAGCTTATTTCTTTAGCTCCTCAGCAATGCTTTGGGATTGTTACATCTTCACTATAATCTTAAGAGATAGGCTGGCATTTTGGTTCTTATTTAAGGATCAGATGGAAAGAAGCGAATTAAGTAACATTCTTAGATGTAAAGTGAATAAGGCAGACATGATATTTAAACTTTTCAACAACTGAGTTGCATTAACTTGTTGAGGTAGTGCTCTGAGATTTATATTTTTCAGAACTGGTTTTCATTTTTAAAATACTAAGATGTTGATTACAAAAAGCTATCATTTGCTTTGTTTGCTTTATAACAGAACTTTTCTTCTGTTAAATATTACTAATACACTTTAAGAAGATTGGAAATAGGTTTTCATCTGTAATTTTTTTCTCCATCATGAGAAGTATACTTCTAGCTATGATCTAACCATATAGTGTCTTTTTGGGTTTTTTTGGCCATAAAGCTTTCCATCTGAAATAAAGAATACAAAGATTTATGAACAGAATTCTAGTGATTATGTAATTCTTATTACTTTGGTTCTCCTAAAACTCTCAGAAAAACATTTTGACAAATTTTATAGTCAGTTTTCATCTGCTCAAAATGTAATGTAGATCACCTTAGTATGAAACAAATCCTAAAAAAATACTTGTTGAATGAATGAAATCATGTTTCAATGTAACTTGTTTCACTGAATGCTTTTGTCTTCAGCAGAGAACTTCCAAGTCCCAGCCATTGGCCACTTATTTCATCAGTTTCTAATACAATAAAATGATAAAATAGGAAGAGAATTGAAATGTCCTTTGGGGCTTGTTTTACTCTTTGACCCACATCCCTCTCTTCCTTTTTCAGTCAGCATCTTTCTTTAGTCTTGAACAAATGGTGTGAGCCTTGGAAAGAGGGAATAATTATTTTCTTGGCTTAGCGTAAGTGGAGTTCTTTAGAACTCCATCCCCATAGCTCCCCAGACAGTTCAGTGGTGAAAGTTTTTCAGGGCAGCAAGCCAACTCAAAGCTACTTCATGGCCATAATGGGACATGCATTATATGAATCTTAAGGATTCCATGTCAGGACAGTAAAGCATCCTTGAATGAACCCCCTACTGGGTTATAAAGAACCTCACCACCCGGGGGAAATCTGCAGAGACAAGAAGAAATTGTTCTATTTACAGTTCCTCTTCCTTCCCATTTAAAAAATGAATTTATCTTTATTTAATAAGGAGTAACTTAAACACTATGCAAAATGTCCTAGGGTAAGCCATTTGACCCTAGGGCTAAGGAGTGGCAGCTGACTTGGCAACTGCCCAGCCCAAGACGGTTCTGATTTTAGAGTTTTGTTTTCCTTGCAAGAAAGTCTGGGATATGAAGCTAGGCAGAGAGGTTTGAAATGGGTGTGGGAGCCAGTGCAGCTGGGGGTTGTTAACAACAATTGGAGAACAACTTTTTTTTTTTTCTTTCTTTTTTTTTTAAATGGTGGCTGAGGGCTTCTCTCTGGTCAAAAAAAGAGAATCTGTTTGAATAGAAAAAGCTTGCTTTGCAACTCTGGTAAGGAAATTTTGTTTGACTTAATTTAAACAGGATGACATGTGACTCAAAATGTCTCAGGCAGTGGGGGGACCCTAGACTGAAGTGGGGCTGCTCTCGGACATTATACCCCTAGGTGAATTCATTTGTTCCAAAGCATTAAATACAACTTTCCAGACAGGCTGGCCTCTAAGATTATGTACAAATCCATTCCAACTGTCCCTATAAGGCCATTAACTTGCCATTCTTGAGGAACACACGTACAGCACATCCACACCTAATCTGTTCTCTGGCACTGGAACAGGATCAGTAGTGTTGACGGTTTTTCACATCGTGCTTGTGTGTTGGGACATGATGTGAAGTCACTTGGTGGAGAAGAATCCTGCCAAATCCCTGTGTCCATCTTTCATATGTTAAACCCATAGCTTTAGGTGTTCTTAATGTTTTCTGACGGAGGTCTTTTCATGATCTGGACATTTCCAGTAGCCTCACCATCCCTGGGTTTTGGCTTTCTAAAAAACAAAAGCCTTTTTCAAATCAGTAGTTGAGGTGTAAACAGTTACCAGCCACTACCAAAGGAGCGTGGTCATTACCGAGAGGCCAGGGCTTCTCTAAATGGAAATCAGCTTGAGCTTGACCACACCAAACACTATTTCAGACAGCACATTCACAGGCTCAGACGTGCCACTCCAGGCCACTCACAAACCCTGCACGTTGCTTGAGTTCATGGTCCCCTACATGTAATAATAACACAAGGAAAAGTTCTGGTACTATGATATAGCATCTGCCCAGTTTGTTTGTATTATTATTAGAATCATTTTTAAAATACTGTTCCATAAAATTCAATTCTTTAGTGTAGGAGACAATTTTAGATTTAAAATTAAGAAATAAATTATAGACTTCTAGATATCACTGATGGTGAGAAATGCTACTTTTGTACTGAGTAGGGTTTAACATTTTAGTTTTTCTTCTATGTAATTGTATTTGAGCAAACTTTGTACTACTCTTGACTAGGTTTTAATTATAAATTGACTTAATTAAACAATTTTGAAAGATCTTTGTGACAGAAGCTTTACCCTTGAGACAAATAAATGTTTTCTCATTTTTAAAAACTTATGATGGTTTCGGCATTTTTTATTTCAAATGGAAATAAGTATTTGCTTTGTTTTGTTTGTTTTGATTGCTCTTTGAACATAGCAGGTTTTGTTCTATATATATGTGGCCAGTATAAATTTAAGTAGGGGTTTATTCATGCCGCTTCATAAGATTTGTTCATGTTTTGGGTAGTCACAAGACATGAAACAATTTGAAAGCATCCAATCAGTTTCACATCATAATAAAGCATTCTCATGAAGGGCAATTAAAAATATATGGTAACATGTCATTATGTCAAATTTCAGTGTATTTCAGAATGACATAATCTAAACAGGGAAGAAATTAATTCTTCATAGATAAATTAGATTAACAAGGTAATTGAGATTCCTAGGTGTATTTTTTAAAAAATAGGACATAATTGAAAACAGGGCAAAATTCAAAAGTTTCAGAAGGGATGTATGGTGAAAAGTAGGTTGCCTCCCTCTCAACTTCATTAATCACAAGTTCCCTCTCTAGGGATAACTGCTGTTGCTGCTTCCCAAGACTTTTTTCCAGAGACATCTCATGTATTTATAAGCATTGTCATCCATGGTGCCCTTTTATTTTCTTTCACAAAAATGGCAACACCATCTTTATATGTCTTTCTCCACCTTTACTTTTCTTTTAGATAAACTATGTATTTTGCAGATTAGTGTTTTTTCCAACTGTAGCATGTCACATTAATGAGGTCTAATTTAGTGAGTCACGAGCAGAACCTTTCAATTGTAGTGCATAGAATATAAAGAACCCATGTACTAAGTGACAGTGTGTGGGGCTTTTTTTGTTTTGTTTTGGTTTTACTGTGGTTCATGGCAAAAAGTTTGAATAAACACTTAGTGTGGATGGTTGCATATCATCCATGTAGAACTTTCTCTTTGTTCTTAACTATTTGAATAGTATTCCATTGTATAGGGTACCATTGTTCTTCATATATGCTCCCACCAAAAGGCAGCCATGCTATTTCCAGTTTCTTCCTAATTAGAACTACTTCAGTGAATCTCTGTGTAAAGATGTTATTTTGTACATGTAAAGGCATATCTGTAGACTAAATACCTAAAAGTAGAATTGCTAGGTCAAAGGGTATGTCATTTTGAGAAAAAGAGTCTATCCTCATTATTTGCAGATTCATATTTGTGAATTTTCTTACTTTCTGAAATTTACTAGTAATTGAAAGATCAATACTCCCAGGCACTTTCCCAAGTCATTTGTGGGCATGGACAGAGTGGGGAAAAATTTGAGCTGGAAAAGTAGCAAAACTTACAGATTCATGAGATGACAACTGATAAAAAGAGCATGAGGGACAGCATTATTGTAAGGCTGAAAGCCAAAGAAATTCTTGGGCAGGTCATCCAGGGTCAGGAAAATGTTAAGCTCTTCTTGGCTAGTGTATTATTATAAAGAAATACTGCATAAAATTAGTTATGAAAACATATATTAAATAAGATGTCTTTAATCAGAAACACACATAAAATAAGTTTACTTATCGATTGAAAATGCTGTGACCAGAGGCTTGCAGGAAACTAACCCTGTATTTCCCTTGGGAGCGGTGGCTCAGTATTTGCTAATTCAGTGTTTATGGTGAATTTATGGAACATAACTACTGCAAATTATAAGAATGTATTTCCATATGGTCATACTCACACCGTTATTATATGAGAGTGCTCCTTCCTCTACCCCCAGGTAACATAATGCTGTTTTGACCTTTTGGTGTCTGATAACCTGAATGTTGAATCTCTTGTAGTTTTAATTTTCATTTCTTTTAGTAGGAGAAATGTAGAACATATTTTCACATTTTAGAGTGATTCATATTCCCTTTTGTTCATATCCTTTTGCTTTCTCTTTGGATATTTGTCTTTTCCTTATTGATTTGTAGCAGATCTTTATATACTAAGAAAATTAGTCCTTTTTCTGTAATATGAATTGCAAATATTTCCCCCAGCTTGTCACTCATCTCTTGACTTTTTTCCCGTATGGCAAAAGGTAATACTGTAAACATTTTTAATTTAGTCAAATGTATTATCTTGTTATAGTTTTAAAAGCTTACTTTAAGAGATATTTAAGAGTTCTGTTTGTGTTCGATGCTGTATGATTCTAAATCCTTTTCAAGCTGAGTAGATTTCAGAGTGAGAAAGCAATGGAGAATCACAGGTTTTAGAATCTAGAAGTCCAGTCTGAGTCCTAGGTTCTGCACTTGCTCAGATGGCCTCAGCCATGTTACCTCCCTTCTCTGAGCCCCAGGTTCCCCATCCAGGCTTTGCCGAGGTCCACTATGAAAGGCAGTGCCTGGCGGATGATAGATTCTCAATGTTAGTTCCTCTCCTGCCTCCCTGAAGTCCTCCACCAAGAAATAATTTGATAAATTACTCATTAATAATTTATTAAATTATTGAGTTGACATACACTAAAAGAAATAAAATAAGATTTCTTTTCAAAAGCATTTTATAATTTAAATTTTAGACAATCCTGCTGAGTTTCTGAAGTCTGAGCCTGAATGAGTGACTGATTTGAATTGTTGGTATTAAAAATACACATGAAAAGCTGCTCAACATCACTAATTATTAGAGAAATGCAAATCAAAACTACAATAAGGTATCACCTCACACCAGTTAGAATGGGCATCATCAGAAAATCTACAAACAACAAATGGTGGAGAGGGTGTGGAGAAAACGGAACCCTCTTGCCCTGTTGGTTGGAATGTAAATTGATACAGCCACTATGGAGAACAGTATGGAGGTTCCTTAAAAAACTAAAAATAGAATTACCATATGACCCAGAAATCCCACTACTGGGCATATACCCAGAGAAAACCATAGTTCAAAAAAGGCACATGCACCCCAATGTTCATTTCAGCTCTATTTACAATGGCCAGGTCATGGAAGCAATCTAAATGCCCATTGATAGTAGAATGGATAAAGAAGATGTGGTACATATATACAGTGGAATATTACTCAGCCATAAAAAGGAACGAAATTGGGTCATTTGTAGAGAAGTGGATGGATCTAGAGACTGTCGTACAGAGTGATGTAAGTCAGAAAGAGAAAAACAAATATCGTATATTAATGCATATATGTGGAACCTAGAAAAATGGTACAGATGAACTGGCTTGCAGGGCAGAAATAGAGACACATGTAGAGAACAAACATGGACACCAAGGGGGGAAAGTGGCCGGGGTGGTGGTGGTGGTGTGATGAATTGGGAGATTAGGATTGACATGTATACACTAATATGTATAAAATGGATAACTAATAAGAACCTGCCGTATAAAAAAAAATAAAATTCAAAAATTCAAAAAAAATTAATGCATCAGTACAATGCACCTCCTTTGTTTGTTTGTAAAAAGAGTGAATGAAGACTGAATTTCTAGACATTGAGTTACTTTCTTTAAGAACTCCTAAATTCTGTATCTAGAAACTTTATTGAAAACATTTCAATAAAAAAATATTTAATGTGGTCAATCAGCACACCCAGTTTATCCTGTTTTGTAAGTCTAAATTTTTCACGTGTTACATTTCCTTAAAGCAGGCTCTATTTTTAGAGAGAATAATGCAGTTTGAAATTGTCAAAATTGTGTCTTAAAAAAATAATGTGCAGTGTTTTTATCCTTCCCTTTCATGATTAGATTGACTATATATTTCTGTGTATTTTTCTTGGCTAATTCATGAGCAGTTACCACCTTAATACTTGGGGTATAAGGAGAGATCACAATGTTAGAAATGCCTGAACTTTGTATTTAATTACAACAGCATTGTCACGACTCGAGAAATTCAGTAAGGCTTGAGTGCCTTTGCTCTATTAGGCAATTCAGAATATCCCAGACCTTGCTCTGGACTTCAAGGTTTTTGAAGTTCAAAGCAGATGTGTTAGGAAGAAAAAACATCTGGCAAAGAGAACTTGCTTCATTGCGTGACGCTGTTTTCCTGCACTCGTCAGCGGAGTGTCTGTGGAGCAGGTTGGCAGGTTTGAGAATTAATTAATGATGAGGGAATGAGCCACTCTGAGGAACTCAGTGTCGCCCCTTCTGCTTCTTTCTTCCCCATGTGTCTGGCAAAGCCTTCAGAGTCTAGGACCAGAGTCTAGCTGAGCCACAGTTGTGTCTTGACTCACACACTTGTCTTCAGGCTTAATTAGCTCGGAGATGTAAACAGATGGATGGCCCGGGACCCAGAGGGTTGGTGTTGAGCAAGGCAGTTTTATTATTGGGGACTTTTGAAATTTTTGTGAAGTGCATCAAAACTTTAAAAATGCCTTTAAAAAAACTTAGAATTTTGAAAGTAAGTACTTGAAGGTGACAAAGCTTTGTGTATATCTCAGTATTTTTCTTTCTGTAACTTTTAATTTAGATATAATTTCAAACTTACAGAGAAGTTTCGAGAACAGTACAAGGGACACCTGTGATTTCTTTACCCAGATTCACTCATTTTCATTTCCTCCATTTGTTTTTCCATCTCCACTTCCTCCTTCCTTCCCTCTTCCCTTTACACCCACCCCCCCACACACCCACTTAAACATGTACATTTTTTTTCTGAATGACTTGAGAGCAAGGTGGAGAGATCCGGTGTCTTTACTCCTAATACTTCAGTGCTTATTTCTTAAGAACAAGGTGGTTCTTCTAAATAATCACAGTATAGTTGTCAAAATCACAGAATTTAATATTGATGCCACACTGTTACCTAATCCATAGTCCATTTTCAAACTCCATTAGTTGTGTCCCTTCAAGCACCCCCTGTCCCCGTCCAGGCTCCATCCCAGGAGGACACATTGCCTTTAGTTGTCATGTTGTTTTTGTCTTCTTTCTTTATTTTTTTGGCCACACCACGCAGCTTGTGGGGTCTTAGTTCCCCGACCAGGGATCGAACCCAGGCCCTTGGCAGTGAAACCACTGGACTGCCAGGGAAGTCCCTGGGATGCCTTTAAATGGGAACAGTTTCTCAACTTTCTTTGTATTTTTTGACTTTGATATTTTTTGAAGAGTTCAAGCCAGATATTTAGTAGTGTTCCTATATCAGATTTGTGTGGTGTTTCCTCATGCAATTCTGGTTCTGCATTTTTGGCAAGAACACCACAGAAGTGGCAGTGAGTCTCAGGAGGCACACTGTGTTTATTTGTCCCTTAATTGGTGATGTTGGCTTCCATCATTGGATTAAAGTGGAGTCCATGGGTTTCTCCACAGTGAACTTATACTTTGCCCCTTTATACTTCATAAGAATTTTGTGGAGAGATCACACTGAGATTATGTAAATAGCCTGTTCCTCTTCAGATTCTCCTAGTTTTAGGAAGTGTGATGGCTTTCTAACTCTGTTATTTCTTCTGTATTTATTAGTTGGCATTCTGCTACAAGGAATTGCTTTCTCTTCTCCCCCATTTTATTTATTCCTTTATGTGTTTGCATTAGTATGGGCTCGTTGGTTTTAATTTTGTTCAGTGGTGGTAATTCTTTACTGTTATTATTTATTTTGGTACTTAGATTGACTCAGATATGGTCAGTGTGAGTTCCTGCAGGCTGACCCTGGGTCCTTTTGATAAGTCCTCCTCATTCTTTGAGCACTTCCTTATTTTCTGGCATAAAAAGATGTTCCAGATTCATTTAATATTTTCTGTGCCCCAGCCTTGGAATCAACATTTCTCCAAGGAATCCTGGTTCCTTTTCATGGAGAATGGTATTTGAAAACCTAGACCCTGGGGTGTGTGTGTGTGTGTGTGTGTGTGTGTGTGTGTGTGTGTGTGTGTGTTTTAAAGGAAACTACGTTATAGGATATTATATTTACTAAATCATTGTGTACTGTATGTATGAGTGTGTGTGCATGCATGTGTGTTGTTTAATGTTACAAGTTTCAAACAGAAGAGCATTTATTTTACATGTAATACTCATAAGTTTTGACAAGTAAGAAATACATTTTTCATTTCACAGTAAACGGTATTACACGGTTCTGAGTACTAAATCATCCTGACATTTATGAAGGAGCGAATGGAAAGTAGGGAGCCCGAGTGTGTTAAATATAAAGCTATCTTTAACTGTTGTATTAAAAAGCAGAGATTTATTTTCCGTCTGTGATCTGAATGTGCCTATTTGTGTTCTCTTCCATGGCAGTGGAATTTCTGTGGAGCCACACGACGGAGAGCATGTGTGTTGGATATATGTCAGCCCAGGATGGGAAGGCCAAGGTAAGTGGGAAAACGGGTGCATAATTGGAAAACCTTGCAGCCACCGTGTGAACCTCTAACCGGCCAAGTGGACACAATGGAATTTTTTCAGCCTCTCTGGGTGGTAGCTCTGTGATCTTTATGAGAATCTGATAAAGAACAGTTAACGGTCCCAAAGAAAACTAGCAGATCTTTCTTGCTTTTGATGATGGAGCAGGGGAGATTAGGACAAACCTTTTATTTTTTTTTATAATCTTGTTCTTCTTCATCCACTGTGAATAATTGGAAAAGAAGAAACTGGGGATTCGGAAGAGAAAATGCGTGTGCCGCTCATGGCTGGCAGGGCTGGGTGATTTTGCAAGGAGGATGGGAATAGCTAAAGGGGAACAAGGCAAAGTTAGCTGAGCACTTGGACCACACCCTGCATGTGTGAGGGCAGAGATGCCCAGCGTCCTTGCAAGGACTACCTGGCTCGTGCTCCGGTGTGGTCTGACACAGCATCCTCATGGCAGAGTCAAAGGTCTGTGCCCCGTGTGCCACGCATCCCAGGCCCTCATCCCCCAGTGAGTCACAACATTCACAGAGAATGTCCACGCAGCGCCCCTTGAGTCGCTGGGCTTCCCTGCACTCAAGAGGGGTGAGCCTGGGAGTCAGAAACATAATTTGTGGATTCATTTTATACTGGCCTCATGTTCTTCTTGTTCATAAAATTTTTAGGAACACCTGTGGCATATGATGTTTACTTGGCATTAAAGTACCTCAATTACAAAGCTGTAAAGCCTCTCTTTCAAAGGACATGATTTATTTTACACATTTGGAAATGCAAGTAAGGAAACTTCTGATGTACACTGCCTGATAGAGATGGGATCTTAACAAATTGAGGCTACAAGTAAGAAAGGGTAACTTCTTGCTTATTGGTCATATAACACCCATCCACACTGGCCTCTGAATATTACCCAGCAAGGTAGTAGCATCACAGGGCTTTGTGAGGACAGCGTACGAGAGCTTTGTTCCGTAGTACATACAGAAGAGAATTATAATGGCTCATTTGAAAAAGGTGATTTAGAGCAACAGCCAGCTCTACCCACCACCAGTCCCTCCCATCAGTAAACTTCCACAATCCTCTTAGATAGCCTCATCCACCAGAGGGCAGACAGCAGAAGCAAGAAGAACTACAGTCCTTCAGCCTGTGGAACAAAAACCACATTCACATAAAGATAGACAAGATGAAAAGGCAGAGGGCTATGTACCAGATGAAGGAACAAGGTAAAACCCCAGAAAAAAAACTAAATGAAGTGGAGCTAGGCAACCTTCCAGAAAAAGAATGCAGAATAATGATACTGAAGATGATCCAGGACCTCGGAAAAACAATGGAGGCAAAGATCGAGAAGATGCAAGAAATGTTTAACAAAGATCTAGAAGAATTAAAGAACAAACAAACAGAGATGAACAGTACAATCACTGAAATGAAAACTACACTAGAAGGAATCAATATCAGAATAACTGAGGCAGAAGAACGGATAAGTGACCTGGAAGACAGAATGCTGGAATTCACTGCTGCGGAACAGAATAAAGAAAAAAGAATGAAAAGAAATGAAGACAGCCTAAGACACTTCTGGGACAACATTAAACGCAACAACATTCTCATTATAGGGGTTCCAGAAGGAGAGGAGAGAGAGACAGGACCCGAGAAAATATTTGAAGAGATTATAGTCGAAAACTTCCCTAACATGGGAAAGGAAATAGCCACCCAAGTCCAGGAAGTGCAGAGAGTCCCATGCAGGATAAACCCAAGAGGAAACACGCCAAGACACATAGTAATCAAATTGACAAAAATTAAAGACAAAGAAAAATTATTGAAAGCAGCAAGGGAAAAATGACAAATAACATACAAGGGAACTCCCATAAGGTTAACAGCTGATTTCTCAGCAGAAACTCTACAAGCCAGAAGGGAGTGGCATGATATACCTAAAGTGATGAAAGGGAAGAAGCTACAACCAAGATTACTCTACCTGGCAAGCATCTCATTCAGATTTGATGGAGAAATCAAAAGCTTTACAGACAAGCCAAAGCTAAGAGAATTCAGCACCACCAAACCAGCTGTACAACAAATACTAAAGGAACTTCTCTAGGTGGGAAACACAAGAGAAGGAAAGGACCTGCAAAAACAAAGTGAAAACAATTAAGAAAATGGTAATAGGAACATACATATCGATAATTAACTTAAACGTAAATGGATTAAATGCTCCAACCAAAAGACACAGGCTCGCAGAATGGATACAAAAACAAGACCCATATATATGCTGTCTACAAGAGACCCACTTCAGACCTAGGGACACATACAGACTGAAAGTGAGGGGATGGAAAAAGATATTCCATGCAAATGGAAATCAAAAGAAAGCTGTCGCAGCAGTATTCATATCAGGTAAAATAGACTTTAAAATAAAGAATGGTACAAGAGACAAGGAAGCACACTACATAATGATCAAGGGATCAATCCAAGAAGAAGATGTAACAACTATAAATATATATGCACCCAACATAGGAGCACATCAATACATAAGGCAACTGCTAACAGATAGAAAAGAGGAAATTGACAGTAACACAAGAATAGTGGGGGACTTTAACACCTCACTTACACCAATGGACACATCATCCAAACAGAAAATTAATAAGGAAACACAAGCTTTAAATGACACAATAGACCAGATAGATTTAATTGATATTTATAGGACATTCCATCCGAAAACAGCAGATTACACTTTCTTCTCAAGTGCACATGGAACATTCTCCAGGATAGATCACATTTTGGGTCACAAATCAAGCCTCAGTAAATTTAAGAAAATAGAAATCATATCAAGCATCTTTTCTGACCACAACTCTATGAGATTAGAAATCTATTACAGGGAAGAAAACGTAAAAAACACAAACACATGGAGGCTAAACAATACGTTATTAAATAACCAAGAGATCACTGAAGAAATCAAAGAGGAAATCAGAAAATACCTAGAGACAAATGACAATGAAAACACGATGATGCAAAACCTATGGGGTGCAGCAAAAGCAGTTCTAAGAGGGAAGTTTATAGCAATACAAGCCTACCTCAAGAAGCAAGAAAAATCCCAAACAATCTAACCTTACACCTAAAGGAACTGGACAAAGAAGAACAAACAAAACCCAAAGTAAGCAGAAGGAAAGAAATCATAATGATCAGAGCAGAAATAAATGAAATAAAGAAAACAATAGCAAAGATCCATAAAACTAAAAGCTGGTTCTTTGAGAAGATACACAAAATTGATAAACCATTAGCCAGACTCATCAAGAAAAAGCAAGAGAGGACTCAAATCAATAAAATTAGAAATGAAGAAGGAGAAGTTACAACAGAACTGCAGAAATACAAAGCATCCTAAGAGACTACTACAAGCACCTTTATACCAATAAAATGGACAAACTGGAAGAAATAGACAAATTCTTAGAAAGGTATAACCTTCCAAGACTGAACCAGGAAGAAATAGAAAATATGAACAGACCAATCACAAGTAATAAAATTGAAACTGTGATTAAAAATCTTCCAACAAACAAAAGTCCAGGACCAGATGGCTTCACAGGTGAATTCTATCAAACATTTAGAGAAGAGCTAACACCCATCCTTCTCAAACTCTTCCAGAAAACTGCAGAGGAAGGAACACTCCCAGACTCATTCTATGAGGCCACCATCACCCTGATACCAAAACCAGACAACAATACTACAAAAAAGGAAAAGTACAGACTAATATCACTGATGAATATAGATGGAAAAATCCTCAACAAAATACTAGCAAACAGAATCCAACAACACATTAAAAGGATCATAGACCATGATCGAGTGGGATTTATCCCAGGGATGCAAGGATTCTTCAATATATGTAAATCAATCAATGTGATACACTGTATTAACAAACTGAGGAATAAAAACCATATGATCATCTCAATAGATGCAGAAAAAGATTTTGACAAAATTCAACAGCATTTATGATAAAAGGTCTCCAGAAATTGGGCATAGAGGAAACCTACCTCAACATAACAAAGGCCATATACAACAAACCCACAGCAAACATCATTCTCAATGGTGAAAAATTGAAACTATTTCCTCTAAGATCAGGAACAAGACCAGGATGTCCACTCTCACCACTGTTATTCAACATAATTTTGGAAGTCCTAGCCACGGCAATCAGAGAAGAAAAAGAAATAAAGGAATACAAATTGGAAAAGAAGAAGTAAAACTGTCACTGTTTAGAGATGACATGATACTATACATAGAGAATCCTAAAGATGCCACCAGAAAACTACTAGAGCTAAGCAATGAATTTAGTAAAGTTGCAGGATACAAAATTAATGCACAGAAATCTCTTTCATTCCTATACACTAATGATGAAAAATCTGAAAGGGAATTTAAGGAAACACTCCCATTTACTACTGCAACAAAAAGAATAAAATACCTAGGAATAAACCTACCTAAGGAGACAAAAGACCTGTATGCAGAAAACTGTAAGACACTGATGAAAGAAATTAAGAGTGACATAAACATTTGGAGAGCTATACCATGTTCTTGGATAGGAAGAATCAATATTGTGAAAATGACTATACTACCCAAAGCCATGTTCAGATTCAATGCAATCCCTATCAAATTAGCAACTGCAGTTTTTACAGAACTAGAACAAAAAATCTTAAAATTTGTATGGAGACACAAAAGACCCCAAATAGCCACAGGAGTCTTGAGGGAAAAAAACGGAGCTTGAGGAATTAGACTCCCTGACTTCAGAGTATACTGCAAAGCTACAGTAATCAAGACGATATGGTACTGGCACTAAAAGAGAAATATAGATCAATGGAACAAGATAGAAAGCCCAGAAACAAACCCTTGCACCTATGGTCAACTAATCTATGACGAAGGAGGCAAGGATATACAGTGGAGAAAAGACAGTCTCTTCAATAAGTGGTGCTGGGAATACTGGAAAAGCTACATGTAAAAGAATGAAATTAGAGTACTCCCTAACACCATACACAAAAATACAGTGAAAATGGCTTAGAGACCTAAATGTGAGACCAGACACTATAAAACTCTTAGAGGAAAACATAGGAAGAACACTCTTTGACATAAACCACAGCAAGATATTTTTTTATCTACCTCGTAGAGTAATGGAAATAAAAACAAAAATAAACAAATGGGACCTATTGAAACTTAAAAGCTTTTGCACAGCAGAGGAAATCATAAACAAGATGAAAAGGCAACCCTTAGAATGGGAGAAGATATTTGCAAACGAATCAATGGACAAAGGATTAATATCCAAGATATATAAACAGCTCATGCAGCTCAATATTAAAAAAACAAACAACCCAATCCAAAAATGGGCAGAAGACCTAAATAGACATTTCTCCAAAGAAGACATCCAGATGGCCAAGAAGCACATGAAAAGTTGCTCAACATCAGTAATTATTAGAGAAATGCAAGTGAAAACTGCAATGAGGTATCACCTCACACCAGTTAAAATGGGCATCATCAGAAAATCTACAAACAAGAAATTCTGGAGAGGGTGTGGAGAAAAGGGAACCCTCTTGCACTGTTGGTGGGAATGTAAATTGATACAGCTACTATGGAGAACAGTATGGAGGTTCCTTAAAGAACTAAAAATAGAATTACCATATCCCCAGCAATCCCACAACTGGGCATATACCCAGAGAAAACCATAATTCAAAAAGACACATGCACCCCAGTGTTCATTGCAGCACTATTTATAGTAGCCAGGTCATGGAAGCAATCCAAATGCCCATCGACAGACGAATGGATAAAGAAGATGTGGTACATATATACCATGGACTATTACTCCGCCATAAAAAGGAATTAAATTGGGTCATTTGTAGAGATGTGGATGCATCTATAGATTGTCATACAGAGTGAAGTAAGTCATAAAGAGAAAAATAAGTATCGTTTGTTAATGCATATATGTGGAACCTAGAAAATGATACAGATGAACCGGTTTGCAGGGCAGAAATTGAGACACTGAAGTAGAGAACAAACGTATGGACACCGTGTGCGGAAAGCGACGGGGGTTGAGGGTGGTGGTGTGATGAATTGGGAGATTGGGATTGACATGTATACCCTGATGTGTGTAAAACTGATGACCAATAAGAACCTGCTGTATAAAAAAGCAAAATAAAATAAAAGTGATTTATGGGTTTAGAGCAACATTATCTAAAAGAATTTTCTGTGTTGATGGAAATAATTTATATTTATATTGTGTCCTCCTATATGATAGCCACTAGACACATGTGGCAGTGAGCCCTGGAAATGTGGCGAGTATGCCCGAGAAACAGAAGTTAAAATTTTGCTTAAATGTGAATAGCCACATGTGGCTATTGGCTACCATACTGAACAGCACCGATTTAAAGAAAGAGTGGAAAAGTGGCTCTCTAAATAAATATTTTCAAAACATTCTTTTTTTCCCAGTTGCAAAACGGTTCCAAAATATAAAATAAGCCTGATAAGCCATAAGAACCCTTGCCCAAGAATAGCTTGCAGCCAGTTAAGTTTCTCTCACCCTTGACATGTTGAATCTGAGCTAAAATTGCTTTTTAACAAAAAAACGTGGAAGAGGTGGACTTCAGTAGTGGAGCTGGTCTGAAACCTGTCTGGTGGGAGCGGTCAAGTTATTAAGTCCCGTTTGCAGAAATGTTCCTGTTATCCCTGCTGGTGGCCTGTGGAAGACACCTTGCTATTTAACATGAAATATGGGAGGAAAGAGAGTGTAGAGTCCTGCCTTAAGCCCAAAGATATTTGGCTTCCAGTTGCATCGCTTGACATCTGGTGGACGTGGTTTTCATATTGCTGGTAAATTCTCCAGCTGTTGGTATTGATGGGCCAACAGATACAGCTGCTCCTCTTGCCTCACTTGTAAATTATGTGTTTGACCTTCCTTGCAGAGAGTTCATCCCTTTCCCTTTCTTCCTCCTTTGAGCCTGTGGCAACAAATGCTTTCCCCCAAAAAACCAACCAAACAAAAAAACCCCCAAACACTAAAGCTTTGGTTGCTGAATTGTATTGATAAAAAAAAAACAAACATCTCTTCTGTCATAAAGCCTGGAATTTTGTTGTATTGCAAGTATGACAAAGTTATAGATGACAAGCTGAGCTCAAAAGAGGAAAGAGGGGCTATAGCAAAGTTTATATTCTTTTTAAAAGAGTAAGCCTTTGGCCTACCCCCTGGTTTCCTGATTTCTGTGAAAGAATTATTGAATTAGTGGCATACCCATTCAAGCATGATGATGGGTTTGTGAAACATGCTCTCATATGATATTGCAAACCACAGTAGCAAAATGAGAAAGAAGGCATCTTTATTTTATTTTACTTTATTTTATTTTTGGCCGTACCATGTGGCATGCAAGATGCTAGTTCCCTGACCAGGGATCGAACCCATGCCCCCTGCAGTGGAAACACGGAGTCTTAACCACTGGACTGCCAGGGAAGTCCCAGAAGACATCTTCAAAAATTGAAACATTTTTTTAAATCTAAAAACTACTTCTGAGAAGTTTTTTTTTTGTTTTTAATTTGCCCTGCTTTCCAAAAATTGCCTTCTTTCTGCTTGTTACCAAACTCAGAAACTAAAGCCACCTGGCCATTTGAACATTTTATATAAGCTAACTATGTTTAATCCAGGTTAATACCTTGAATTAAAGTTCACCTCAAAATTGTACTGCTTCAAAAAGGCTGGATAATAACTAATATCATTATAACCAGAATCCATATCTAATTTGAATAAATAGAGGTAGGTTCTTTTATAAGTTTCTTTCTTTTTTTTTTTTAATAGAATGCTCTTGTGGTTGTATCCCTTAATTTAATTTCTAAACCCCTTCTGTAGCATGAGTTAAAGAGATTTCTTTTTATTGAACCAAAATTAGGGCATTGATACCAGTTGGATTTAAAAATCAGATTGCCTGTATCCTACCCAAGATAGCAGACAGTTAATGAATGGTTTTTAATAAACACCCAGTGTGTATGGACTACTATAATAAAAACAGATGTTAACATTGGCATGGAACTTATTCAGGTATAATAAGTGAAACCTAGGTTTCTTTTCCTATGTAGAGGTCATTTTTTATAACACAGTGAAAATACTGTTATAAAAATTAATCCTTGAGGAGGAGCAGGCTATTTTATGGTCGTAAGGTGTTTCCTCATAGATTCTTATTAGTTACAGGGGAAAATAATAAGTATATAATGGAGAAACCAGGCAATAACTTGACCATGTGATCAAAACTAATGTGAGTGAGGGGCAAATGGACATATCATGTGCCTCTGGATGTGAGAACCTGAGAAAGACACAACATCACTTTTGCAGTATCCCATCTGGAAGTGCACAGACTGAATCTAACCACAAGGAAACATCAGACAAATTGAAAATGAAGAACATTCTAGGAAGAAAGAAAAAGGGGACTATATTCTTCAAAAATGTCAATGTCATAAAAGACAAAGGCTGAGGAAATGTTCCAGATTAAACAATGTTAAAGAGTCGTGACAACTAGTATATGCAATAACTGATCCTAGGCTGGATCCTATATGGGAGGGGAAAAATGCCAAAAATGTATTTTAGGTCAATTTACAAAATGGGATATAGATAGTAGAAAATGTTGTATCATTTTAAAATGTGCTTGTTATAACTATACTGTGGTATGCAGGGAAATATTCTTACCTTTAGTACAAACTGAAGTGTTTGGAGGTAAAGGGCCATAATTCAACAATATCTTCTCAGTGGTTCAGAAAATAATATTATGTGGATGGATGGGTGGATAGATGGATAGATAGATAGCAGATTACAAAGCAAACGGAACAAAATGTTAGCAATGGGTGAACCTGGGTAAAGGATGTATGGGTGTTCCTTGAACTATTCTGTAATTTTGAAATTATTTTCAAATAAAAAGTTTTTAAAAACATCACCCTTTTATATTATGACACATTTGATCAGTTCTTGCAATTGAAATGAACAAGTATTGGAATGGGTGCAGTGCCAGGCAGCTGGAGCCTAGATTCCCCCTTCACTCCTTGCAGACTATGTGACTCAGTGTGGTCGTTGTGCCTTTCTGATCTCAGAGGCCTCATGTGTAAGATGAGAGTAAGAAAACCTGACTCTGCCTTAAGTCCTTCCTGGGATTAGGCTTGATAGGAGCAAGGAAACAAAGTCTTACGTGTCTGAATACAGATGAATGGACCCTGGTTAAGTCCTTTATATATTATGGGTATTGTATATATATGGCCCTTCCTCCCTAGATACTTGCTTGCCATCTGCAAAATTCTAAATTCTACATTGCAGATTAATAAGTATATATGTTGCTGTTCAGTTTTTGGTAGGATTTTTGTAACCCCAAATGTAGTATCTACCATGCTTTGTTTTTTGTTTTTCGGTACGCGGGCCTCTCACTGTTGTGGCCTCTCCCGTTGTGGAGCACAGGCTCCAGATGCACAGGCTCAGCAGCCATGGCTCACGGGCCCAGCCACTCCGTGGCATGTGGGACCTTCCCGGACTGGGGCACGAACCCGTGTCCCCTGCATCAGCAGGCGGACTCTCAACCACTGCGCCACCAGGGAAGCCCCATGCTTTGTTTTTTTGAAGATAGTTTCTGGGGCTTTTAAAAAATCTCAGTAAATGTCTGTGTACAAGGGACAGCACGGATGAGATTTCTGAGAGCTTTTTGATAGGCTTAACTTGTGTATCAAGGAAAGCCATGGGAGGATGACTTAAATATAAAACATGAGGTACATGGGACTTCCCTGGTGGCACAGCAGCTAAGACTCTGTGCTCCCAATTCAGGGGCCCGGGTTCAATTCCTGGTCAGGGAACTAGATCCCACATGCATGCCGCAGCTAAGAGTTCACATGCCACAGCTAAGAAGCCCACGAGCCGCAACTAAGGAGCCTGCCTGCCGCAACTAAGACCCAGTGCAACCAAATAAATTAATTTTTGAAAAATGAGGTCCACAAGAGGGAGTTACCAAAAGAAGTGGGAAAAAGACTTCCAATTAGGATGAAGAAAGTCACAAGAGACTGTTGCCTCTACTCCCAGTAATGAGAATGAGCTGGATAAACTATAAAGTCATAGATTTAAAAAATTATCCCAAAAGCAGAATATGGTAGAAAAACTTAAATGAACTAAATTCCAGAAAGAGATAAGCCTTTCCTAGGAGAGAAAAAAGCTCTGACTGCTTCATTCCTGGCAAAGCAGCAGGAGGAGGGTTTTTTAAAGGTGTCAGCAAGACCATCTATAAAGAGGCAGTGTGATATAATAAGAGAATGGGCTTTGGAGTTAGCCAGACTTGGATTTCCATCCTGAAGCCCCTGCTTTGTAACCTGGGGCAGGTTGCCTATCTGACCCTTGGTTTCCTTATCTTTAAAGTGGGAATATTACCGAAGCTTTCCGAGCATTCTGAATATTAATTGAATAATAAAACCAAAGTGCATATAATAGAGCTACATACATTGTGATGGGTCATGGTGGTGGCGGTGGTGGTAGAAGTGGTAGAGAGTCTCTCAGGGCTGTCACCTTGCAGCTCCGCAGCCTCATTTACACTGTAACCATGTTCCCAGACGTGCCGTGTCCATTGCCTACCACAGGAGTGACACCTCCTGGATTTTCACCCTGCTTTCCTGGTGGAGATGGTAGGGGTTATTACATTTTGACAAAACGTAACTCTAGCTTGTAAATATAAACCAACTGACAAGTGAATTCAGAGATCCCAGAAGAGGAAAAAAAATTGTTTGAAGCTGCAGGAATAGACACACACACATACAACCCTGCAATTCAGGCCAATATGGTAGTAGCAGAGCCCTTTCAAAAGCTTTCTGACTAGATGTCTACCAACTTGACAGCATCACAAACTTAGGCTTTTAAATGAAACCTGAGTTGCCTGCAGCATTCCTGATAAGCTCACCTAACTGAATAATTTTCCCTTTAAAAGTAAGAGGGAAGAATATTGTTTACTAGCTACTGTTGAGTATCTCTTGTGTGAACGCAGGCAGCCTTCTCAGATTCCTCTGAGCTCTAGACAGTGGAACACCTTTGGGTGTGTTGACCATGAGTTCCTTAAAAGGGACTTTAGTTCCACGATAGTGGCCAGTGACAGTCACTGGGTGGATATATTGGATCTTATTTTAGATTTATGAAGAACCACTTAGACAAAAGTTGGCCTTTGTCTAAGCCAAATTTTAACTGCTTCTGATAATCTAGTCCCCATGTTACTCAACAACTGAAGGAGTCTGATCCCTGGCAGGAAGCCAACTGCCCTGAGATGGTGTTAGGTGCCGCCAACAAGCTATGTACTAGGAAAACATCCCAGACAGCTAAATTTGGCAACTGTGCTTTATGGAACAGAAGGAAAAGTGGCTAATCAGTGATTTTACTTGTACCTTTTAAGCTTGCCCAGAATTTCAAATATAGAAAATTGCATTTCTTTTCCATGCTCTTAGGACTTCCAGGAGGATCCCATTGGGTTTATTTAGAAAGTTCTTTAGACAAACAGGAGAAGATTGTAGAAGGCTGAGTATGTGAAAAACAAACTTTAAGACACAAGTTTCCTCAGCCTCAAGTTTAGTTCTAAGAGTAGTTGGTAATTTTATTTTTGCCTAATTAGCCTTATGCCATCAGTTTCTTCCAAATGATTCATTTGACATAGCTCCAAAGCAATAAATAGAATAAACACAAAGAGGGAATTCACCATGTTTGCAAGAGCATAAATCTTCCCAGAGGTATTAACCATATTTATCCAAATAAATCTCATTTTAATCATGGTGTAGGGTTAGATCTCTGCAAAGATAAATATGTCTATTGTTTGGACTTGTAGACATTCCATGTTAGTTGGAAGGAAGTGAATAAACCTTTTTTTCTGGTTATAGCAACATAGAAAATAATGAAAACATTAATTTCTCTACCTCTATATACTTACATAGCCATCAGCTTACATAGTTCACATCAGGTGTGAACTTAACATTAGAATGTCACCTTGTTACCTTCTAGTACCCGACATTTTAGGTAAATATGTACCTTCCCAAAGCAGACACGTGCCTGCATTTTACGCACAGAACAACGCATAAGTGTGAGATGTAACTGAGACAAGCATTCATGAGAATGGTTGGCCTTATTACCCACAATGAGTAAGTAATGGTTACAGGATGGTCATTTCTTTCTCTTGGTTGAAAAGCAGTGGACAAATGATGAAAGGAATCTTTTCTTGTTTTTTTTTTCAATCTTAAGACAAAAAAGGCCATAATCTTGGTCATGCCATTCTTGTTTTTTGTTAACTTTCTAACTTGAAACAAGGTATTGGTTTCTTTGATTGTAAAGATTCAGGATCACCCATTGATTTTATGTTGTAAGAACTCCTATTATAGTATTTTCTTAAGTAGGTGAGTAGTGATGGGGACTGAATCTACAGGTATGCAGTCAGTATACACGGAGGTACTGATGGCCCCGCAGGGCCCCACACACATGGGCATTCATTCCATAGATAACGCCTTCTATGAGTGGCTCCCTGTTGAGATTGAGGGTAGAACTTTGAGTCCAGATGGTTGTTTGGATGCAACATTTTATCCCCAGTCACCCTCCTCCCCAGTAACCTGCAGATTTGAGCTCAAAAGCTGAATTCATCAGCAGATCAGCATTTTTTAAAAAATTGAAAATGTTTACATAAAAAATTTGAACTTACATAAAATAGAAATTTACAAGATAGAAATAGAAAATTACAAGAAAATACAAGATTTAAATGTTTTAAGTTTTACCTAAAGGTACAATTTTCTTCCTCCTGGCTTGTTTTCTCTCATAAGAGTAGATTTGGCCGCACTGGGACCCACTTCCTACATGGTCGTGATTAGTTGGAGCCAAGTGGTAGCCACCCTGTTTGGTGGGGCCTGGACATTCCATTCTGATAGTCCTACACCTGGCCTGTTTCACTTAAACAGGCATCGGAGACTGACCCGTGTTGTAGATTTTGAACGCTAAGCAAAGTCTATCTGCTGGAATACATTTTCATTCCAGTACCATTCATTCAAATAATATAGTTTCTGTCTTCTTTAAAGCCTTCATCTTGGAGTGTCCATTCTGTCTAACCCTAAGGATTAAAATTCTTCTCTGATGATTATTATGTATGATTTTTATGTCTTATAAGTAAAGCAGTGCTGTAAATTGGTGAAACTTTAACATTTTAGTAATAACTAATTGAGACATTTGGATATGGTTGAGCTACTCTCTCTATTTGCATTCTTTTCAAATACTTCTGGATGCAATAAGTGGTACGTATGGCGATTTACTTTTATGCTCTTGAGCTGTCATCACTGCACTGTACATGTTTGGACTACACTGTCTGCTGCAGTGTTGAAGGCATGAAAAGAAACTTAATTTAGAATGAGGGTTGTGTTAATGCTTCGCTATTAGGAGATGCTCAGGGTACTTGGAAACAGCTTTTTCTTCACTTGAAATAGAAAATTAATCGTATTTTGAATGTACCTCCTGTAACAGATGAAATCCCCAATAATCCCGATTTCTTCCATTGATAGGTCTTGTGGATATTATGGTAAAATTTTGAACAGTTAGAACCTGCCCCATTAAAAATGGAAGATCTTGGCAAAACAAGCTCTTACTAGGCAGTTAGTAATAAGCCCCAGTAGCCCCTGAATAAAACATGCTTCCAACCCAAATTTCTACAAATTTCCAAAGCCAGGTCAGACAGGAAGGACCCGGTCTTTAAGGTGATAACCTCTTAGGTACAACAAGTTCTTGAATCTCGCAATTTATGTTTTTGTTCAGTAGGCCATACTTGGGGCAAAAAAGAAATAAATACAATCTATAAGTTTTTCACCATCAAAGATGACAAAAATTCATTTCTTCTTAACTTCAGTTAATCAGCATTAGAGCTAATCAGGGATTTATTACAGAGATTAGTAATGATTACCTGGGAGGGAAGCCTTGATTCTTTGGCTTTGAGATTTCGGCTATTAGAAGAAGTCAGTTTACTTAGGAGTACAGGTTTGATGAAACATAGCGGCTCATTTTTTAAAAGGAAATATTTATTAAACAAATGCTATTGAGTGCCTATTATATTCAGGTACTTTCCTGGAAACATAATAGTGAACAAAAAAGCTAAGAACCTTTGTACTCCTGGCCTGACACACTAGTGGGGAAAATAATAACCAAGATAAATAAGGCGTATAGTATGTTTGTGATAAGTGCTAAAAAGAAACGTGAAGCTGGCAAGGATTTTAGGAAGTACGAGGGTTCCGATGTTAGGCAGGTCTCACTAAGAAAGTGACGTTTGTGTAAAGCCTTGGAAGATTTATGGGAGCAAGGCAAGAACGTCCCAGCATGGAGAACAGCAAGAGCAGAGGCCTTCAATCAGGATTGAGTGTTCCGGGTGTGATGGAGGGACAGTGAGAAGGCTGGTCTTAGTGGGACAGAGTAAGCCATGGGGGACCAAACCATGTGGGTTCTTACCGGTCACCATCAGGATCTGGGCTCTTCCAAAGCCACTGGAGGGCAGTGAGCAGAGGAGTGACAATGTCTGGCTCACATTTTAAGAGGCGACTCCAGCTGCTGAAAGGGAGGCAGAGTGGACGGCCGTTGCCACCCGTGAGTGACGATAATGAGTTGGACTAGAACGTTAGCTGGGCAGGCGGTGAGAGCCAGTTGGCTTCTGTGTCCATTTTAAGAGAGAGCCGACAGGAGCTGCCGATGGATTGGACAGAGGCACGGGGGAAACAGAGAAGGCAGCAATGAGAATGGAGTTGCCATTTACCAGCGGGGGGAAGAAGGTGAGGAGGGAGGAAGCAGGCTTGAGGGGAAGTAGAAAGACCTCAGTTCTGGATGTGTTCATTTGGAGATGCCTGTTAGGCATTGAATGGAGATGGTCAGCGTGTGGTTGGATGTATGTGTCAGGAGAGAGGACTAAGTTGAAGATGCATATTTGGGAATCTCAGCATATAAATGCTTTTTTAAAATTACAAGGCTAGGTGCGATCACCAAGAGAGGGACCACAGCCAGGAGAAAAGATTTCTGAGGAATTGCTGTGTTGGTAAGTCAGAGAGGTGAAGAACCCAGCAAAGGAGATTGAGAAACGGCCATAGAGGCTGGTGGAGAACCAGGGGAGGGTGGGGTCTTAGAAACCAAGGATAGAAAGTATTTCAAGGCCAAGAGAGTGATCAGCTTTATCAGATCCTGTACTCTGGGCCCATGAAGTTAGGTCTGAGGACAGACCACTGGATTTAGCATTCAGAAGTCATTGCTTACCTTGGTAAGAGCCGTTTCAGTGCAGTGGTCAAGGCAGAAACCTGAGTGGAGAGGGTTTAGAGAGAATGGAAGGAAAGAAGCTGCGGAAATAAGAATAGACAAGTCTTTTAAAGAATGTTGCTGTAAATGGAAGCAAAGAAATGAAGTGGCAGCTGGAGGAGGAGGTAGTTCTGGAGAGTTATTATTCTTTCCTCTTTCTCCAGTGGAACCAGATGCTTCACTTTATGTCCAGAACACTGCACAGATAATTTTCTACAAAATGAGTTGAGGAAAAGTGGAGTTGAGGTAAAGTAGAGTCTTGGGGTACCCCAACATTTAGTGGCTTGGGGAGGTGAGGAACTGAGGTCTCAGTATTAGAGTAAAAGAGAAGGGAGGTTTCATCACACTCTTTATAGGAGTTTGGGTGCAGCTGGAATTGAAGGACAGCATCCGTTGACATTTGGGATGAGCTGGCTTACAGAGTCCGCGGGTTCCTTTATTAAAGAGTGTCTGAACTTCACGTGCTCACGTGCCTGTCTGGCTCTGAGAAAAGTGGGCTGGGGCTGACATTTGACCAGGCTCCTTTTTTTCAGAGAGCCTCTCCCAGGACCAGCAGAAGCCAGCCTGGGAAGCCTTGCCCTCTCTCGTCTCAACACCTTAATAGTTCTTTGGTGTCACACGGGTCAGATCAATAAGAAGTCAGGAAGCAGATGGTTTTGACGAGGAGAACTTTCTTCAAAGAGTTTGTTGGCGGTTTTTATTTTTACCCCTCCCAAATTCCTCACTGACAGATCAACTGAAATTCTCAGGAAATAGTCCATTACACAAATAGTAGTTTCACTCTTTATGGTAGTTTCAACATTAGCCTTTCATTTCTTTTCAAATACAAGATGCTCTTTTCAAGCTATAGTAAAATCCATGTTATCTGGCAGCTTACCAACCAGAAGACTGTTACTGACATTTTGGGTTTTCACTCAGTACAAATCTGGATGCTGAGGCTTCCCCACCAGGTTCTCCAGGAAGGGGCCACCTGGTTGTCTTTACCAAGGAAATGGCAGCCCAGGGCTTACCGTTACAGGAGCGAAGGTAAACCCCCGGCCTTCATGCTGCACATGGGCCTGCAGAGCTCGACTAGATCTCCTCCTCTTAGCTTCACACCTCCCGCTCCCATTAGCCCCTCAGAAAGAAATATCTGAAATATGAAGTTCCTTATATAAGGTGACGTAGCTACCAAGAGGTGGAGCCAAGATTCAAGCCAGACATTCTGAACTCCAGAACCAAAGCTTCTAACCACATAGTTGTCAAGAGAGGCCTAAGCTGGAGGTGTTTATTTGGGAGTCTCTGCATATAGATGCTTTTTATAAAACTACAGGACTGGATGAGATCACCAAGGAGTGACCACAGATGGGAGAAGAGGGGCCTGAGTCCCAGTTAACTCCCATGCATTTAGGGTGGCGGGACCTGCAAAGGGGACTGGGAAATTGTGGCCATAGAGGTTGAGGAGAAACAGGTGACGGTGGGGTCCTGGAAACCAAGGAAAGGAGGCGTTTCAAGGAGAAGATGGTGGTCGTCTCGATGCAACTGCTGGGTCCTGCGCGGACAGTACAGCTATTTTGTTCATTCTTTTCTTTGGCAGTGCTCAGGAGTGGTGTGGGGACACAGTCATGCCTCCCAGAATGGGTCTTGAACAGTTAGAAAGGACATAGATTAATTTCTCAATAGATTATGTTGCTGCATTAAACACTCACTAAATCACTCTGCTGCATAATTAAGAAAATACAGAAAAATGACAGGCAGAAAAAAAAAATGTAATCCTGGCCCTGAATGAATCCTTCTGGAATGCAGTGAACTGCCCCACATTAACCACTGTTAACATTTTGATATAGTTCCTTCGGCTTCTGCAATTGTGATTTTTTTTTTTACACAATTGAGATTGTTTGGACTACATGGAATGGCATATTTTGCTTTATTCTTTTTTAAAATCAATTTTTAATAGAAAAATAGTCATGTACCTCTTTGAACATTTGAGAAAAAGGGTAAAGAAAATTTTAGAAATCAGAGTAAAGACTATAAAAGGTCCCCACAGTCTCAGAATGCACCATAAACGTGATTGTATCAGAGGTGTGTTTCCGTGTTGTCTGTATGACACGTCTACTGTCCCTCTCACTGCCTGTCTCCCTCCTTATCCAAAAGGTAGCCTAGGGACAGGCTTTGTTCCTGCAGAGATGGGGGTGCAAATCCTAGGGACGAGGGTGGGATGAAAATCCAGCCTCCTGGCCTCCACCCTCAGATACTCTGATGTACTTGGGTCTCAGTAAATGGTCCTAACACCACTATCTAAGAGCTCCACTCTTAAGTTAGGCCGGGTCTAAAGAGAAGGTGATACAAGTCCTAGGACCAATTGGGATTTCAATTACTTCTTGGGGCTATTTTTAAAAAATCTATAACCTGAATTCTAGGAAAATTTACACGTGAGGTTTTTGAAAAAAAATATGTAAACCGCATTTAGAGGGCCATTCTAATGCAAAACTATAAAGAATGTTAGAATCAGAAAGAACTCCCAATATAATTGAGTCAAATTTTTCATTTTTACCTACGAAGATGCTGAAGCCCAGAGATCTAGTGACCCCGCAGTTCAGAGACTCTCCAGTCCGTCCGCAGCAGAATCAAGGCTCAAACCCAGTTCTCTGAATCCCAGGATCATCCTGAAATTTTTTGGTAAAATGTGTGGCAGTAGCTTTTCCGAGCAAGCCCTATTTCACCCTGAAAAATAAATTTGTGTCTCTTAACAGATTTAGAATTTGATTTAGAATCCTTCACGCTAAGGCTTTGTGGGAGTAAAGAGAGCCCTAAATTTGGAGTCCAAAGGCTTTCA
Organism: Monodon monoceros; assembly: GCF_005190385.1. NCBI lineage: Eukaryota > Metazoa > Chordata > Mammalia > Artiodactyla > Monodontidae > Monodon > Monodon monoceros. The sequence continues at coordinate 39,160,589 of NW_021703769.1, read as the reverse complement.
TTCAAGTCTCAGTTTTTCTACTTCCTCTGGGACCATAAGCAAACCACAGAACCATTCTGAGCCTCCCCTTTTTTCCACCTGAAAAATAGGTATAGTATACCTCTGTCTAACTGAGAGGGTATTTTGAAGCCATCTCATTGATGCAAAGGCACTATGGAAACTAAAGCATTATGCAAATGTAGGGGCTTAGTATTTTTATTAAGATTTTACAAGGAACTAGTTTCACAAGGAACTGGCTTCCGCATCCTACAGAGACCTAATTGCCTTCAGAGCAAGATCCATGTGTGTTTCATTCTTCTGTCCCCTCATAATAAGTGCAGAATAAATACTTCCAAATAGCGGAGAGCTTTTATCACCTTTAGCAGAATGGAATATCCATGATAATTCTTCACGTGAGTGGTGCTATAATAGGTACTGTGGGCTTGCCCTGTTTATGTGGAGGCCTTCACGGGGCTTTTAAGATAAAAATAAGGGGCAGCGTTGTCTGATGTTGCCTCTGAAGTGTGGTGTCGTTGCATGGTAAAAGAAGTAACAAAAGTTGCCGAGAGACTGGAACAACATACTGTTCTCATCAGGCCGCATTTTCGTCTTATTTTAAGGCTCCTTGGACACGATATTTCTATGTGAGAACAGTAGAACTTTCCCTTTATGTAGGCTTGTTTCAGGACTAACAACGAAATCTGCCATAATGGTGTCTTTGTGCTTTGTCCACATTTGCCAATGGTCTTTTATGGCATCCTTGTTCTAAATGTGGAAAACGAGGTAGGGGCAACATGGAGTAAAATGACTAACATATGGCATTAATTTTTCAATCTGTTGATATTTCTGATTTGTTGGGTTGAACTTGGGAATTACATCTTCACATTGCTCTGGCCCATTTATTACTTTCAGTTTAAGACAATGATGGGATAGAAGTAAAACGCTTGTTTTTAGACTCATTCACAACGTATGCAAAAGCTAAAGAAAGTCAGTGTCAGAGAAGGTTAAACTTTGCAAGGCTCCACTAGAGACCGTCTAACCCAGAGTCCTTGTTTTACAGCTCTGAGATTTTCACTGATTTGCCTGATATCACACAGGCTAAGGAAGTGAGCACCCAGATCTTTTGACCTGTAGTTAAATGGGGTTTTATTCTGTAAAATATACACATTATTCTGGATTATATTAAGCAGGTTCATGTGAAACTGTCAACTAGTTGAGTACATCTGCTTTCAGGATGAAGTCTGAAGACCAAACTCTATTTTTAGAGCAGTAAACTACATTCCAAGCTTTAATGCTGCACACAAAGAATGCTCAGAATATTCTTATTCACAAGTTGTGTCTCCTTGAAAGACAGCTCTTGAAAGCAGTGGGGAGGGAACTTCTGGGAAAAGGATGGGAGTTGGGGATAGTGTCTCCGGACTCAAGTCATTAAGGAAAAAGAAAAAAGCCCATAGTAGATACAAAGCAATAAAAACCAACCAGACACACTTCCTCAGCACTTCTCTCTGGAATTGGTCATTTAAGGTCTATCACGTTTGTGCCAGTAAAAGAAAGTAGAGAGTGACTGTTGTCACATCAGGTAAGAATTCACTGTGTAAGGGCACAAGGTGCGCTCAGCCAACATGCCACCTCCAGCCCCAACTCTACACACCCCGAGTAGCACAGTGATGATGCAAAAGACAAGCTGAGCCTGCAGCTAAATGGATCTGTATTCTACAAAATATACACATCATTCTGGGTTGTTTTAAGGAAGTTCATGTGACACTGTTAATAGATTGAAAAATATAAGTTACTTAGGACTCAACAATTTGAAAAATAAGGCAGAATTAACAAGAGAAGGGAAAATAGTAGGGAAAGCAATATCTGTCTCTTCAGATATTTATGGTAAGTTGTAAGATTGTGAGACACTCTTGTCCCGCTCTCCAGGAGGGAAATTGCCCTGCAAACAAGGTAGCCCTCCTGCTTTCCATATTCCTCTGAGCGCTGAATTCTGCAGTTTCGTTCATGCGGCAGGATGCAGCAGACCCGCCAGGCATGCAGCCCACACCTGACCGCTGTCGAGTTGCTGCTGCCCCCGACCATCTCTCTCTCAGAGAGGATAATGTGCATGTAGTTGTTGAGATGAATGAACAGATAATGTCACATCATATTATTTCTACATTTTTTGTCCGTCTTGGGAAATACCTAGACTTTTATTTCCAGAGTTTTAAGGTTCACAATTTCAATATCACTTTGAGCGTTTAATTTATACAAATCTCTTCAAAAATTTATAACAGACTTACAAGCTATAATCAAAAACTACAAAACATGAAACTAAGAACTATAAAATGTCTAATTTGCTGTTTGCTCTTTCATTTCCCAAATCCTCAAAAAAAACAAAATCCTCTATTGGCTTAGCGAATATACAGAGCCCCTTCCATGGGCCAGGCTATATTTTAGGTAATGAGGGAACAGCAATGAACAGATAAAACTCCTCACCCTCATGGAGCTTTTGTCCCAGTGGAGGAGACCGGCAATGAATGGGATAAAGGAGCAAAATGGATGGCTGGTTAGATACGGTAAGGACATAGGAAACGTTGAGGCAGAGAGGGTGGTAGTAGTGAAATTCAGGTGAGTGGCCAGTGTAAACCTTCCCCAAAAGGCGGCTTTTGAGTAAAGATCTGGCAGAAATGAGCAAGTGAACCACCTGGGCGTTGGATGGAAGAGCTTTCTGGGCAGTGAGAACAGCACATGTAACGGCCTCGAGGCAGGAATGTGCTGCGTGGTTGAGGAACAGCAAGGAGGCCAAGTGGAGACGGAGAGGAATGAGCCAAAGGAAAGGCAGGAGGATTCCAGCCAGAGAACAAATGCAGCCCACAGCATATGGGGCATTGTCGGATTTTACTCTGTATCTATTATGGACTGAATTCTGTCCTCACCAAATTCTTATCTTAAAGCCCTAACCCCACTGTGATTATATTTGGAGGTGGGGCCTTTACAGAGGTGATTATGGTCAAATGAGGTCATAAGGACAGGGCCCTAATCCAATAGGACGTCTTTATAAGAAGAAATGCCAGGGATTTGCACACAGAGAGAACAGGCCGTGTGACGACACTGGGGAAAGACAGCCATCTGTGAGCCACACAGAGAGGCCTCAGAAGAAACCAGCCTACTGATGCCTTGATCTTGGACTTCCCAGCCTCCAGAACTGTGGGAAAATAATTTTGTTATGGAAACCCTAGCAGACTAATACGCTGTGCTAACCCTCAATTATCTTTGAGAAGAGAACTTTCTGCTAAAGAGTAAAACTGATCTTGAGCAAACTTAACTAGTTTAACTGACAACAATACTCATTTTGTGTCAGCCCAAAAGGAGCTACTCATCCTGCAGGTACTATATTTGACTTAAAACAGGTGAGCCTACAAATTAGTCATCCGAAACACAGCTAGCAAGTCAGTCCAGCCAGTTTTTTTCATAGGGGCAGTTTAAAAGCAGCTCTCACAATTCTTTTATTTTTGTCTTTTAAGCATAGAAGAGTTCGCCTTTGGCTGGTGTGAATGAAGAAGATGCTGTACCTCCTTCTTCCATCCCTATTTCTTCCCCAAACTGTGCTTCCTCTGTAATCTCTTACCATCTGCCTTCAAACAAAACTGCCTTCTTAACATCACAAGAAATGACAAGGGGGAAAGCATTTGGCTGCTTTTGGAGGTTTATTATTCTGAACCCTGAAAAGGAAGAAAAAGAATCAAGTGTTTATCCTTCCTTTCTTATATGCACTTTATCGTGGAATACCAAAAAGTTGAGAAAGTTCTTTATAGAAGAATTCCAGCTGTTAATGTATTGACAGTGATAGAATTAGGAAACCACCCGTTGGTAACTCTTGAAATAATGGGGTCTAGGCAATGATTATCAGTGGCTGCTAAAACTGTTGCAGAAGCTTATTGCAAGGTTGACAGGCAAGGAGACAGGAAACACAGCTTAAATTTGTCTCCCCATCTGGGGTTCAGTCAAAGTTTTATGAGTTAGGGGAGGAGGGTTGGTGTGCAGAAGCACTGGTGGGGCAGGTTTTTTATTGTTATTTATTTTTTCACATCTTTACTGGAGTATAATTGCTTTACACTGGTGTGTTAGTTTCTGCTGTATAACAAAGTGAATCAGCTATACGTATACATATATCCCCATATCCCCTCCCTCTTGCGTCTCCCTACCACCCTCCCTATCCCACCCCTCTAGGTGGTCACAAAGCACCGAGCTGATCTCCCTCTGCTATACTGCAGCTTCCCACTAGCCATCCATTTTACATTTGGTAGTTATGTCAATGCTACTCTCTCACTTCGTCCCAGCTTCCCCTTCCGGTGGGGCAGGTTTTGATTGGGGGGCTTTGGAGCTTGGCCATTTATGGTAAGGTGTGGTAGATGGGCTTCAGCACCGGACCTTCCTGGACAGCAGACCCTTCACTTCTGAAAGGGCTCTGGAGTTCAGGTTCAGGTCAGGCCCTTGTCCTTTGGAGGGGGGTGGGGGGAACAGCTTTGGTTCCAGGTTGTTTGAGGTCCAAATCTCCTCTGCATGCTTCAGCTGCATGACTTGAGGTTTTGTTCTGTTGTCTCTGGAAAACAACTCAGTATCTTGTTAGAAACAGGATAGGCCCAGTCTGGGACTGGTTCTGTGGTTACAAAACCATTAGGCAAAGGTTGATGGGAGGATCGGGCTGCCACCATCTGAACCCAATGGGCCAATAATAGTAACCGCACTGAAAGATGATCACAGATGTTAGGGCCATCTGAGCACACACCATAGGCAGAACACAGCCCCACCAGAGGGAAATTATTGCCGAAAATGCCCTTCTAAAGAAGGTAGCTGCGACTTTACTCTGGTGAGGGAATGCAAGGGTTGCCAGATTTTTCAAGAGTATCTAGAAATCAGGATGCTTGTATGCAACTTCCCCATTTTAAAATATTTTCTATTAATATTTTTAGAAGTTGGAAACACTGTGTGGCTCAAACCAAGCAAACTTGTCAGCTCTCCCTTAGGCCCAACACTGCCCTCCAGTCCTATTTGCCGTCCAGTGCCGTGGCCTCCAGAGAGCCTGCCCCACCTCCTTGATCCACATCCATGCTCTCTCTCTCTCTTGACTTCATTAGCATTTGTGGTTGGGTATCTGTGGTACTGTGATTTAGCATAAGAAGTACATATTTGTTCTTCCTTCAGGGTTCCTGACTTACAGCTCCCCAAACCCTTGGAATTTTCCAAGTGATAATAGCAATAGGAGCATCTTTAGTTATAATATTTGATCTCTAGTCCTCAGTTTCTGAAATCATTTCAGAGCCGTAAAGGTGAAATGGGTATCTTGTTACTCATAGCAAGCCCCTTTCAAGCACACCTGGGTTTATTTTAATGAAGTGACTTTTGGAAAACCCCAAGGTAACCTAAGCTTGGGGTCTGGTTACCAGGGGAACCAACCATGTGACTAGAGGGTTGGAAATTTCAGCCCCACCCCCTGACCTATAGGGAGGGGAGAGGGACTAGAGACTGAGTTCAGTCACCAATGACCAGCAATGTATTCAATCATACCTATGTAACAGCGCCTCCATAAAAATCCCCCGAAACACAAGGTTCAGAGGGCTTCTGAGATGGTGAATGTGTGGAGATTTGGGGAGTGGTGCCTTCAGAGAAGGCATGGAAACTCCAAGCCTCTTCCTACCTTCCTTGCCTATGCACCTCTTCTCTATCTGACTGTTTCTAAATTATATCCTTTTATAATAATGTAAACTGTTTTCCTGAATTTTGTGAGCTGCTCTAGCAAATTAATCAAACCTGAGGAGGGGGTGGTGGGAACCTCTCATTTATAGCCAATTTATAGCCATGGGCCAGAAGTGCAGGTGATAACCTGAACTTGCGATTGGTATCTGGCATGGTGGGGAGACAGTCTTGTGGAACTGAGCTCTTAACCTGTGGGCTCTATCTCCTGGCAGATGGTGTCAGGACTGAGTTAAATTGTAGGACACCCAATCAGTACCCACTGAGTTAATAGCTTGGTAGTGTTGGAAAACACATTGGAGTGTTATACCCTCTTAGTGTATGGTCACGTGCCTTTGTTAATGGTTTTCTAATCATCTCATATGGACTTACTTGTCTTCCCAACAACATGACATGTTCTTAGAAGGTAATTTGCCAGTATTCTACCACTTCGGTTTTCTCTGTAGCACCCAGGCATGCTGAGCTGATTGTTTTTGAGCCGTCGAAGGTTAATGATACAGCAAGCAGGGATATACAAAGCCCTTAGTAGTTAGCAAATACTCAGCAATTGTTAATTATTGTATCAGTGAGAGCAAAACAGCAGCATCAAAAATATTGGCCTAAAAATGTCCATTTTCTTCAACCTTACCTTTTAGCATGCAGCTAATTTTTCATTAAAATATCTCGTTCTATTTTTGAAGACTATCAAACATTTCAAATAGAATTACCCAATTCCGGGATATCAACTAATGTGTAATAGATATTGTGCTGCATAATGTTTTGTGCTATGGCTATGTGTTTGTTTGAATAATAAGAATCTAATGTGTTGGCACGTGCTTTCATTGCATGCAGTATCTCATGTAGTCCTTGTCAACCTGATGACAAATGCTCTTACAGTAAGTCCCCTACATACGAATGAGTTCTGTTCCGAGAGCGAGTTTGTAAAGTCCACCTTGTTCTTAAGTCCAACAAAGTTAGCCTAGGTACCCAACTAACACAATCGGCTATATAGTACTGTACTATAATAGGTTTATAATACTTTTCACACAAATAACATAAAAAAAACACAAAAAATAAAACACTTTTAATCTTACAGTATGGTACCTAGAAAAGTACAGTAGGACCGTACAACAGCTGGCACACAGGGGCTGGCATCGAGTGAACAGGCAAGAAGAGGTACTGACTGGAGGAGGGAGAGGAGGTGGGAGATGGTAGGGCTGAAGGATCGTCAGCAATAGGAGATGGAGGGCAAGCTGCAATTTCACTCATGCCTGACATTAGTGCCACAGGTTCTGGTTCCTTGCTGGATTCAATTCTATCTACCCTCTTGAAAAAACGATCCAGTGATGTCTGGGTAGTAGCTCTTTTTTTCTCATCATAGAAGACACAGAGGCACTGGATTGCATTCTGAACGGCTGCTGCAACCTTCTTGTACCATTCTACGTTCGGGTCCTGTGCCTCAAAAACTAACAGTGCCTCCTCGGATAAAGAAAATCCCCTTGCCATTTCCTGCATTGTGTATCTCCTTGGTTCGCCAGAAGCATTGCCACCAAACAACAGAGTTAGCCTATCCTTTGCTGCTTTATAGCCTGGCATCAGCTTTTCCTCCTTACTGATGTAACTTCGGTCTGGCATCCTCTTGCAGTACAGTCCTGTCTCATCCACATTAAAAACCTGCTCAGGTAGATACATGCCTTCATCAATAATTTCTCGAAGCGTTTCAGGAAATTCCCAGGCAGCTACCGGGCAGCTACCGTATCTGCATTTGCTGCCTCGCCACTTACTTTTACGTTGTGAAGGTTGGCTCTAGCCTTGAACCGATGAAACCAGCCATGGTTGGCATTAAAAGATGCACCCTCTGATTCTTCACCATGTTTCTTCTTCAAGTCTTCATAAAGGCTTTTAGCTTTCTCTTGAATCACCATTAAGCTGAGCGGGACTCGACACTGATGTGATCCTGCATCCGCAGACTGAGAAGTTTCTCCATCTCCTCCGTCACTTTTCCACGCTTCTTCGATATTATTGTTGACATCATCGGCACAGCAGACTTCACATGTTCCATGATCTTGTCCTCATTCCTCAGAATCGTGCCGATGGTTGAATGATTCATGTTATAAGAACGAGCGACGTCTACCATCCTTTCGCCTCGCTCCACTCTCTCAATTATTTTTACTTTTGTTTCCATTGTTATCGCTTGGCGCTTCTTAGCAGTATGAGCTACATCACCGCTGCTTTTACGCTTGATTCTGGACATCCTGGGCTTGAAATAAAGATACTATACTACAGTACTCTATACAGTACTGTACAGTAAAGTACACAAAAACACAACCACTTGTAGAGGATGCACGCATGTGACAGTGTACGCCAGACGCATGAACTAACTTATGTAATTACATGCAAACACACGTGCGCATCTTTGAAAGTTCACAAGTTGAAGGTTCATGTGTAGGGGACTTACTGTATAGCTATTTTAGAGGTGGGGTCCTGAGAAGTTAAGTAACCAGCAGAGGTTACATAGCTAGTAAGTGCAGAGGCCCAGATGGAATCGTTGTTAAAGATAACTCCAGCTGCTGTAACAAGCAAACCCCAGAATATATGTGTATAGTTGTTCAAATACAATAAGAAGCATGTTTCTCATTCACATAAAATACAAATTGGGGTTTCTGATTGGCAGAGGACTCTCTTCCAAATTATGATTCAGGGTCCCAAGCTCCTTACATCACCTAGGCCTCAGGTCATCAGAGAAAGCGCATGGAGAATGGTTTGTAAGATTTTCTCCCGGGCCTGGTAGTGGCACACATCACTTCAGTCCATCAGCCTGATTGCAGTCACATAGCCACATCTAACTGCAAAGAAGCCTGGGAAATATAGTGCAGCATTGTGTCCAGGAAGAAGAGATGGCCCAGAATTAAAGGTGCTCTGATCCTGTAACCCATGCACATAACCCTTATGATAAACTGCCTTTGTAGATTAACTTTAGAATTGGACACTATATGTTGTATGCTACATGCACTTTCTTAGCCACTGATCAATGAAAAAACCGTTGTTTTTTTCTTTTTAAAGGCAGAAAACCAAACTCTCAGAATTATGAAACCAATGAATAAAATATTTCCAAGAGCTTTTTTTCTGAGCTGTGTCTGTCGAGATTTTATGTCCCTGACCCCACCAAAGGAGGATAATAAGTTGTTTAAGAGAATCTTCCCTTGACTGTTGTGGCAGATCTCAAGCAACTCTCCTGCGAGTAGAAAGATGGATTAAAATATAACCACTAAATGAAGGCTTTGAGACTTTCAAAATTAAATTGTGCGCTTATAGTTTTCCTGGAAACCACAAAAAGCAGTCACTAAGGTGGTCTCAAAAGATTTAAAGACACGAGTATGAAAGATAGGAAGTCTCAGCTACTACTTAGATTGTGATTAGGATATCAAGCAATTATATAATTTCTGTATTATTTTTTTCTTTCACTTTCTCATTTTGAAGTCTTCAGGCTAAATATGTTATTATGCAATGTATTTGGTTTTATAGAAAGATACATTCCTAGGACTATTGGCTTTGAATAGACAGTTTAATTTACAAGGTGATAGTTCTTCTAGGAGTGTTAACCTCAAGGATCTGTCCGGTCACTCAGGGAATTAGCAAGAAAGCAGAGAATTCTAACTCCAAGGCCGTTGGGTCCCATTGGTTTGGCACTGTTAGCAGGATCTAAGGCTCTATCTCCATTCTAAAAGCATAATCACTTGGAAAGTGGGAAAATGGAGTCAGTCCATACTTTTTAAAAATCTATTTAAAAATAATCTTTACTCTAACAAACTAGTGTGATTGACTTTTTAACCAAACTGACTGGTCACACGAGTTAAAACACCTGAGATTCTTTGTACATAAACATAGCTCTGAAGGGTATACTTTAGTCACTTCTCCACTCAGTGAGCATTTCCAGAGTGTGCCTTTGTGTCAGACACTTTGACAGGTGCAGGGAATACAGAGGTGAGTGTATAACGAACTCCTGCCTCCAGCTGGCTTTCAATTACAGAGATTCAAAACAAACCAAAACCCGGACAGTTACATCACAAGATGTGAAATGCTCAGCTGGGAGCTGTAGGAGCTAGAAGGAGGGCTTCTAGATCTGGAGGAGGATCCAGCCAAGGACGTCTTTCCCGGAGAAAGAACCGAAAAGGATATTAGAGACACGGAATCCTCATTAGAGAGGTGTATGAGAGAGGCATTCTGAAGGAATGGAGGGAGAATACCCAAAATGCCGCTGCTCTGGCATCTACCATTTTCATGTGCTATTTCTCATTAGTTCCAAATTCCAATAAAAGTACACTGCTACTTAAATGGTTTTAAAGACACCTTGTTAAGGTCTTATGCTTGTAGGACACCCTAGAGTCTGCACAGTCCTTACACACCCAATATAAAATACTTTATTGCACTTTTAAATGCTGGCATACAAGTTCATCGTAGACAGTGGTGAACTGTCCACAGACATTTTTAGGCTCAAGGAATTCAAACCCACTTCTCCAAAAGAACTTTTAGAGATAAACACTCATATAAAATATTCTCTTAAACAGCCCCCACTGTTTATAATATGATTTGATGCTCCACTGAAATTTCCACAGAAAGCTTCAAATACATCTTGGCTCAAACTTTTCCAGGCCAAGGTTACTTATTTTCCGATGAGTCAGAAGACCATGTTGATTGATGAAACTGGTGAAGTGTTGACATACATTTGGACGGTTAACCATTCTATTCCCCTCAACACCAAAATCATGCCAGTGTGTTTTGTAATTGCAAAATCCCCATTGACTAGATGATAATTTAGGGAAGCAGTAATCCTGAGAAGTTAATCTTAACAACTTGTTTGTCTGGTTGAGTATTTCTGTCTTATGTAAACAGCTCAATTTATACAAATCTCAATGTATTTTTGAAGTATTTTGCCCATGCACCATTAATAAATATCTCAAGACCTTTGTCATCTTTTCCAGTTCTTTTTTTCTTTTCCTTCCTAACTCTCCTTGACACTTTGTGGTTTAGCTCAGTTTATTTAGATGTTTTTCTGTTGTAAACTTGGTGTGGGTAGGAATGTTAGAGGTAAGTTTGGATTGGCCATCTGTGTTTCTGTAAATCTCAGAGGATTGCTATCAAGTCCCCTGGTCTGTGGGACAGCAGTTTCTTCCTTCTAGTCCTGGCCTTTTCATGCTCAGCAGAAAAATCAGTTGCTTTAAGACTGACATTCCCCTGGTCAAGTTGCAGGCTGTCTGCTTGGACATATGGTCGCTCTTTGATCTTTTAACAATTAATTTATTCTCTGTTGCCTCTGGTGCCTAGACCGCCAGGCCTGCCGGGAAGTCTCACTGGATTCTCTCTGAATCTCTGGGAAATGTGAGGATGGAGTTTCCTGTGAGCTTCACTTTTAGGGACAGATATCTTAAGTAACCTGATTGGAAATTTTCAACCTATTTGTGAACAGAGCATGGTGTTAATATTTCTCCATCGGGGTCTGCACCATGGATTCATTCCTAGCTAACCCCTTCTCTTAATGCCATCTTATAGAATACAGTTTTGGACCAGGAAGAAAATGGTCATTTCTGCTTTCTTCTTTTTTTCTTTAACTGTGCTAAAATATACATAACATAAAATGTACTATTTTAACCGTGTTGGGTGTACTGTGCAGTGGCATTTAGTACATTCACGTTGTTGTGCAACCATCGCCACCGTCCATCTCCAGAACTTTTCACCTTCGCAAACTGAGACTGTATGCCTATTAAGTAATGGCCCCATAATTCTACCATCCCTCAGCCCCTGGCAACCACCATTCTGCTCCCTGTCCTGTGAATTTGACTTCTAGGTACCTTATATAAGTGGAATCATGCAATATTTGTCCTTTTGTGTCTGGCTTATTTCATTGAGCTTAGTATCTTCAGAGTTGATCCATGTTGTGCCATGTGTCAGAATGTCATTTCTTTTTAAAGCTGAATAACATACCACTGTATGTATAGACCATATTTTGTTTATTTATCTGTTGATGGACATTTGGGTTGCTTCTACTTTTTGGCTATTGTGACTAATGCTGCTATGAGCATTGTGTACAAATATATGAGTCCCTGCTTTTACTTGTTTTGGGTATATACCCTGAAGTGGAATTGTTGGATCGTATGATAATTCTATGTTTAATTTTTTGAGGAACGACCATATTGTTTTCCACATTCTTGATCCCTGTCCTAGCCATGTGACTGTTTCATGGCTGAGGAGGGTGAGATGAGAGATGATATAGACTAAGGGGCTTCTCCTCTCTCAGGGAAAAAAATTCTTTGACCTCATGTTAATGAATCCCTGAAAGAATAAAAGGGCCCCATCAACACTGAGTCCTGGGAGTTGTGGATCTGAGCGTTTTGTGCCTGATGTGACACGGGCTGCTGGGTAGCAGAATTAAACAACACGTCCTCTTCAAACTTCTCCCGCTAGGTTAATAAGACATCACAAGAAATGAAAGATCCACAAATGTGTCTTACTGTGGACTTCTCGGGTATAATATATCCGTACTTATAAGATGTACTAAGATGTACTAAACAGCCTTCAGATGCAATAACAAGGCCAGATTCTGGGACAGGGTGCCCAGAGGCGTGAGCCTGGCGACCAAACTCAGTGATACTCACCTCCCAGGAGGTGCCACATGGACTGCCTTGCCCAGCTCTCCACCCCAAAGTTGACGGGCCTCCCTCCTGGAGGTTACAGGTGGCTTCCTGCCTTGTGCACAGAAACACTAAGTACCCAGAGAACATTTTCTGTTCTCCAGAGCTTTCCAAATTGCTGACTTATGTCAGCTCCTCTAATAGGACTTGTGCAGTGAGACCCAAGAACAGTATCCACCGTCAAACTAAAACCAGGTGGCTTACCTGTTGCTCCATCTAAAGCATATGCTTGCTTTATTTTTGGTTGTGTGAGAGGATGTCAGACCCACCCCAGGCTTGGCCACCTCACCAGCTGCATCCAGCAAGTTCACTCTGGGACTTGAACTCCCTTGGGTTCAGTCCTCAGGAAAAGCTTGTGTGGAGAAGCAGAATCAGAGAGGATTACCTGAAGGATATACAGTCCCTCTGTTCTTAGAAACTCTGACATTTATCTATCCCCGGATTAAGCCAGATCATCAAAAAAAGGAATTCCTGGCTGACGTGGTCCTGACCCCTTGTGGAAGAGCTTTTCCTGCTGGCCTCCTTTGAGTGATGCTGTAATGTTCAGCCCTACAAAACTCCTTGTTGTACAACCGCTGTCTTCATTCATCCACTATACACAGTACCTGCTGTGGGTGAAGCCCTACAAGAGGAATGGCTCCTTGGACTCTGTGCCGGGAATGGTTTTCTCCTTTGAGTGGTTGGTTTGTGTGATCCCGTTATACCATGTGGACCCCTGTCTGGTCTTGGCCACTGGGAAGCTCTGAGACAGAGCAGCAGTCTGCCTCCAGCACAGGGACAGAACTCAGGCTAGATTTTGTGTGTTAACTCATGTCTGTCTTTAACTTATTTTTGTAAGTTCTTATTTTTCTTTTTTTTTTCATTGCCTCACTTGAGGTTGTTGAGTGATCTGATTTTTGTAAGTTATTTAAATCCTTTAAGGAGTCAATTGAGGGAATAATCATGAATCTGGTATTCTCAGTTGCTTTTAATGTTCAGAGGACAAAATGTATATCAACTGGTAGTTTTCAGGTAACTGGAATATGCTCAATACAGGTGGCCTTAAAACCACTCGTGTTCTGAGTGTGACTAAACTGTAAGCTCTGTGCTCCTGGGGGCCTGGGCTGTCCCGGTCTCTATCTCCAGCTACCAGTGCTGTGCTTGTCAGGTAGTAGGTACTCAGTTAATATCCCCTGAGATTTGGACAAACAGGATCTGTCTGCACCTGAGTTACCCGCCAGCACAGCCTGTAGATGCTCAGAAGCAAAGAGAAGCCAAGATACTCTGGTGTTTTCTCCGCCTTTGTCGCACGTCAGGGGGACACAGCTGGCACCTCTAACAGTCTTCCGTCTCCTCCTCTGCAGACTCACATTTCCAGACTCCCTCCCGGTGCGGTAGCCGGACAGTCCGTGGCGATTGAAGGTGGGGTCTGCCGCCTGGAGAGCCCAGTGAGCTGAACCTTCAGGCCGAACACAGAGCATCTGAGCGGCATTTCAGAACCCGAGCTTCGCAGGGTTTTAACCGAAGTTGGATGTTTTATCTTCCTCGTTTTATAATTCCTGTCACAGCCTCGTGCATCGCTCGCGACACTAGTGCTGCTGTAGTTAGCGCTTGGTGACACGCGCGTCTTGGGCAGATGAGCGGGACTCTGTGTGTGTGTGTGCGTGCGTGTGCGTGCGCCCTTGCGCACGCACAGTGCGTATGCTTGCTTCTCCTTCGATGAAATAGAAACTCCTCCTTATTGTGTAACCTCAGACCAAGAATGATTAAATCATCTTCCCAAAATGTGTCTTTAACTGTTTACAAGTAAAACCTAAAGTTGCAGGAAACATTGTTGATTTCACGAAGAGGTACCAACTGTCTTTGATATAACATGTCGGAACTGCAATCTACTTGTTGAAATGACTGACAGTGGCCATGCTCCATATGATAACAGTGCTAGTAACAAAGTGTTTTTATTTGTTAGCCAGTTTAAGTGGATCCTATGGTAACTTAAACTGTTGTTCTCATCCCTCATATGGGGCATTTTTCTTTAACAAAGAATGGTTTCAGTGAAACAATCTAGCAGAGAATTAAGGTCAGAACCTTTTTAAGTAATAGTCTTACTGATAAAGTTTGTACTTCTTTCCTCAAGCTTTTCTAAGCTTAAATACTGCATAGCTTCGAGCTGTGTGTACTGTATTATGAAAGAATATGTAAAGAGAACATACAGTAATGCACAGTCCTTAATTTGTGTATAATGGAATGTTATTTACAATGTAACACTGTAAATAAGAAAGCAAAATTTATGGGAAAATTCAATATTATCTTTGTTTCTTGTTTAAATATATTTTTAAGATAAAGGAACAAAAATAAAAGAAACATATTACTGGGTATAGTGTGTGACTCCTCTTCTCAGACTAATAAATTATCTTTTGAATCGTAGATTGGAGAGCCGTTTTTTGTTTTTAAAAAGTTACTTCTTCCGGAAATCATACCTTTATGCCTCTTGCTGTGGTTCTGAGTATTCAAAATTCAGTTTCATCTCTATTTAATTAGGCTGGACACCAGCAAGATGAAAGACGAACTTAGTACATGATTGAATGGTCAATACAGAAGTCCCTAAAATTTTCATTGTAATTTGACAAAAAAATAACCAAGGGAAGGCATAAGAACACTTTGCTTTGAGAAATGGTAGTGGCAGCTGAAAAGTCAATGGTTTCAGTTGATAAATTGCTTCTAAATGTTATATTTAGTGATTCTGGAGCCACATAAGAAAACCAAGACTTTCCTTTTGATTTTACATGTAAGAAGTAACTATTAAGAAGATACTAAAGATAGACTCGCTCAGGGGGAGGAAGTTCCCTGCACCATATAATCATGGCTCTGGGCGGTAACTGATAAAGCCCCAGATGAAATTATACACTTGACATCGATGTATGGGCAAATTATAAAGGAAAGACAACCAAAATGGAGTGGGTGTAAATATGAATGCTTTGGGAGTTGCTGACTTATATTCCTCGTACAGGCAATTACATTTGTCTCGCTGTGTTCTCGTAGACAGGTTGGTGCCGTGGTATCTGTTTCTCATTCTTAATGAGGCTGAGAACTTAGTAAGAGATGGGCTGGCTGGTGGGGAGCCTTTGGCTTCAAAAGCTTTCAAAGACCTGTTACCTGTTGGCAGGGTTTTTTCAGGAACTGGACTGGATCACATAAAACTATCAGGACACTTTGGAGTCTGAAAATCATCTGAACTATTTCACCAGGAATGCCATTTCTTTCATCTCCTTTTGACTTTATTCTGTTCATATTTAAAAGTTTGGGCTTGTTAAACACCCCTTTTATGAAGAGATTAAAATGGTCAGTATAAAAGAACACAGCCCCTCCAAAAACAGTTTGTTAGGACTTTAGTCTCCAATTTCTAATTTTTCTTTTTTTTCTAATTTAAGGAATATTATGAAACCAGGAGGAAAAACAAGTCAAAGGGTCATGGAGGCAAGAAATCTTAATTATAAGATCAGATGTTAAAGAAGAGATACTGGAACCAGAAGGTATTGACAGATATAAAATCAACTTTGTTTCACACAAAAGTAGGAAAGATAGAAACAGATAAGGATGTAACCTCATTCCCTAGTCTGGCCTATATCACCAAGACTCTGAAGCTGTGTTTGAAGGTACCCACTTTTAATGTGGATGATCCTAACTATAGGCCTGTATTCTATTTCATTTTAAGGCCTGAGCGTTGGATGTTTGGTTCTCTTGGGTACAGTTAAGCCTGGCCTGGATGCCTCAAGGCTGTCACTGTGATCCTGCTCTGAGTTTGGAAACGGGTGTCTTCCGCACTTGGTAAGGAGGCGGAGGGTGTGTGCTCTACCCTAAGGAGTCCCTGTGCTGACTGACAGGTGTGGCAGCCTTGTCTGGGCTCTGTCCTCGCTTGTCACCTCTGCCACCTCTCCCTGCTTCCTGTGTGTCTGCCTGTGGCGAGCCATTTTCTTATCGTCTAAATGCCTCTTCTAAATGTGAACTTGAACGCAGATGCCAACGTCTGTTAGAACTGTGTACGAAGAACATATAAACAAGCCCCTGAAGCTAGTCTGAGATGCTTGTCTGTGAGCAAAATGGATGAGTTTTAGTTTATAGATGTAAGGACATCTCTTTTGGTTCCTCAAAAGCCTTTTGTGCCGAATTCTTTATCTTCTCCCATGTTTGAGAGTGGTGATGTTCATACCAGTTACCTGAAATAAGTAAGGTTACTCTGTTGTAACAGATGGAGGGTGTGAGGGAAGGAAGAAAGGAAGATTTAGAAAAGTACTGGAACTACTCTCATATCTTGAAATTATATTTCATTATTGTGAATTTTTAAAAATCTGGTCATGGTTATAAAAGCAATCCATGCTTATTACAAAAACATAGAAAATAAAGAAAAGCAACAAAAAATTAACTCATAACCCCACTTCCCTAGAGACAACAGTTATTAACACTTTAATAACTTGTAACCTTTACAAATAACCTTTAGCATCTTTTTTTTTTTTTTTTTTTTTTTGGCCAAGCCACGAGGCTTGTGGGATCTAATTTCCCCAACCAGGGATCAAACTCATGCCCCCTGCAATGGAAACGTGGAGTCTAAACCACTGGACCACCAGGGAAGTCCCTTAGCTTCTATTCTTAAAGACTCTTCTCATATATAAATTTTCTGTGCTTTTAACACAAAAATGGGATTGTATTGAACCCCCAAGTGGGGTTATATAACCTTCAATTTTCACTTAATAATGTCATGGAAAGCTGTCCAAACCTATAGGGTTACACATACCTCATTTACTGCTTCCCCATACAATGCTGGTTTAGCTAATTCATATATGGATATGAATATATATATTTTATCCTGAAACTTTTATAAACTGATCACAGTACTGACAGTACATTTTCAGCATCCATTCTCTGAGGCCACAGGTCCATGCAATGAGCAGTGAGGTAGGGTCTTAGCCAACTCAGCAGGTGTCCTGGAACAGATCACTGTCATTGCCCATGGATCTTCTGTTTCACAGAGCCCCAGACAACTTTTACAGGCTCACATCTGCACCTCTGTGCCTGAGGACTTTCTCTGGAACCGTGGAAAGCTGCTCTGTCCCTGCACACAGCAGGCTAGAAGTCCAGGGAACGAGCACCCCCAGAAGCAGCTCTCAACAAATGATGAACAGAAGTTGTTGTATAAATATACAAGGAGCTCCCTTGCTCCTTGGGTGGGGTAATTCCGAGGCAGGTGTTTCACACTGTTTTTGAGAGATTTTAAACTTCAGTTGCCCCCAGTGGTCACTGACTTATAAGCACACCTTGTACCGGCTTTCTTCCCTTCCCTGTATACTTCCCCACCCCCAGCCTATGTTTCCTGGAATCATCTCCCAGATGCACTACTTGCTTTCGACTCCTTGTCTTAGGGTTGCTGCTGAGGAACTTGAAACTAAGCTACATTCTGTTCCATATGCTTTTCGTCATGAAGCCTCGGAGGGCCTTTATACTCTCTCCTGCGGAGGGTAGTCTCACTGGCCTGCTAGTGCACCCACTGCCAGCCCCCCCACCCCGGGGACTCTCCTCCTGCCTGTGCTCCTCATGAGCTATCTTCATCCGTAACATCTGGTGGACATTCTCCAGGTGATAAGGCTGGTAGTACCACGAAGGTGGAAGTTTATGACTAAGTCAGTGCTGACAGCCATCAGACCCCTGGGGGTGGGAGAAAGCTTTTAAGGAGGTGGGAATGAACAGAAGCTGAGCAGCAGCAGGTAGTCACAGGTTGATGGGCACCTTAGGGGAAATGGCCTGGAATTGTGTTAATGGTAATTGGAAGAAACCATGGCCAAAGGTGTGTTATGACTTGAAGAGACCAAAGCAGTGTTGTCAGCATCCCTGTGTTGTGAACACATCTACATGTTGACCAGGCTATAACAACCTCATATGACACCTGTTTCCAGGAAGCCATCTCTCAAGCCTGGATATCCTTAACATAATTTTATGGTTAAATTTCTTTTTTTTAAATTGAGGTATAGTTGTTTTACAGTGTTGTGTTAGTTTCAGGTGTACAGCACGGTGATTCAGGTACACATATATTCTTTTACAGATTCTGTTCCCTTACAGGTTATTACAAAATATTGAGTATAGTTCCCTGTGCTATACAGTAGGTCCTTGTTTGTTATCTATTTTACATATAGTAGTGTGTATCTGTTCATCCCAAACTCCTAATTTATCCCTCACCTTCCTTTCCCCTTTGGTATATGATTAATTTTTTAAGCATTGCCTCCTAACATTTTTCTTAAAACAAGATGTTTATTAAGTCAAACCCTGACATAAACCCTATAGTTGCTCAACATTGTGAATCCCTTTGTGCCGTGATGCCTCATCTCCTTGCGCTACTTAGGGTGGCAGTGGTGGGTCACGGGGTGGAGAATCTACAGAGGGATGATGGATGGAAGCCACTCCTCCCTCCCAGGAACTGGCCCAAGAAAAGGTTGAACCCAGAAGATAAGCCTTTGTGTGTACAATGAATTTGACTTTAGCTGGTAAATGTGGGAAGGAGGTGTGGGTGGGTGAATGTCGTGGGCTACAGGTGGGAGTGAGTGAGCGGGAGGTTGGCAACATACAAGCAATCCTTTTACATTAATATTTATTCTGGGAGAGTTAGAATTCTTAAGCAATACACTGCCTTTCCCCAACACTTCATTTGCGGAAAATTCACAAGGTATTAGCCCAGATGTGTATCATCAGAGACCCACAGGCTAACCAAATTGACCAGGCAGTTTTTCTTTTCCCACACACTGCTGTCTCTGAAGTGTACGGCCACAGGAAGGATTACATCGAAAACTGGTAAGGGCCTTCCTCCAAGGCTGCACACTCAACTTCCAGAAGCCCATCAGCCAAGCCCAGGGTGGTTCTTTGTGACCAGTTGTGGAAAGCGGGAGGGAAAGCGAGCACCGTGGTTTCTCCTTTACATGATAGAGTCCTTGAAGCCCTGAAACCACAGTGGCAAAGCCAGAAAAACTGGGCGAGGGTTTCTCTACCTCAAACTGCCATGGGGGTTTCACTGATTGTCAACAGAGCTTCAGAAGCTGGAAAGAAAAGAATCTAAACAATTCCTTTACCCTCTGCTGTGGCTACTATCTTGAAGATCCAAAGAGTTGCTCTTAAAATGGCCTTTTCTGGCCTTGGGAAATCCAGCAGTGCTTCAGAGATAAGAGGATATTGTTCTTCTACTCTCTTAAGAAAAAACAAACGTTCTTTTCCATTCAGAAGTAGTAAGATTTTAATCTTTCCACCCAAGATTTCCCCTCAAACCTGTTAACTACCTGCCTACTCCATCTAGCTAATGCTCACTCTCTTCTTCTGGATACACAGACCAAAATTCTTGGGTTCTTTTTTTCATGTATCACAGAATAACAAACCGCCCCAAACCTGAGCAGCTTTGACAACAACTGTTTTATTTGCTCACAACTCTGTCAGTGAGACTTGGCTTCTCTGACTGGTTTTCCTGCTGCTCTCACTGGTAGTCACTGACGTGCTGAACTTAGTTGGAGGGTGAACTGGGGGCTGGACCAACTGAGCTTCCTTCCCCCTTGTCAGCTCAGGGCCTCTCCTTCTGCATGAGGCCTCTCAACATGTTCCTTTCAAGACATGCTGCATCCAGGTTCCCAGCAATACAAAAGCAGAGGCTTATTATTATTATTATTTAATATTGAGCTGTATGAACTGTTTATATATTTTGGAGATTAATCCCTTGTCCGATGATTCGTTTGCAAATATTTTCACCCATTCTGAGGGTTGCCTTTTCGTCTTATTTGTTGTTTGCTGTGCAAAAGCTTTTAGGTTTCATTAGGTCCCATTTGCTTATTTTTGTTTTTATTTCCATTACTGTACGAAATGGATCAAAAAACATCTTGATGTGATTTATGTCAAAGAGTGTTCTTCCTATGTTCTCTTCTAAGTGTTTCATAGTGTGTGGTCTTATATTTAGGTCTCTAATCCATTTTGAGTTTGTTTTTGTGTATGGTGTTAGGGAGTGTTCTAATTTCATTCTTTTACATGTAGCTGTCCAGTTTTCCCAGTCACTTATTGAAGAGACTGTCTCTTCTCCAATGTATATCCTGGCCTCCTTTGTCATAGATTAGTTGACCATAGGTGCATGGGTTTACCTCTGGCCTTTCTATCCTGTTTCATTGATCTATATTTCTGTTTTTGTGCCAGTACCATATTTTCTTGATTACTGTAGCTTTGTAATATAGTCTAAAGTCAGGGAGTCTGATTCCTCCAGCTCCATTTTTTTCACTCAAGACTGCTTTGGCTATTTGGGGTCTTTTGTGTCTCCATACAAATTTTAAGATTTTTTGTTCTAGTTCTGTGAAAAGTGCCATTGGTACTTTGATAGGGATTGCATTGAATCTGTAGATTGCTTTGGGTAGTATAGTCATTTTCACAATATTGATTCTTCCTATCCAAGAACAGGGTATATCTCTCCATCTGTTTATGTCATCTTTAATTTCTTTCATCAGTGTCTTATAGTTTTCTGCATACAGGTCTTTTGTCTCCTTAGGTAGGTTTATTCCTAGGTATTTTATTCTTTTTGTTAAAATGGTAAATAGGAGTATTTCCTTAATTGCTCTTTCAGATTTTTCATCATTAGTGTATAGGAATGCAAGAGATTTCTGTGCATTAATTTTGTATCCTGCAACTTTACCAAATTCATTGCTTAGCTATAGTAGTTTTCTGGTGGCATTGTTAGGGTTCTCTATGTATAGTATCATGTCATCTGCAAACAGTGACAGTTTTACTTCTTCTTTTCCAGTTTGTATTCCTTTTATTTCTTTTTCTTCTCTGATTGCTGTGGCTAGGACTTCCAAAACTATGTGGAATAATAGTGGTGAGACTGGACATCCTTGTCTTGCTCCTGATGTTAGAGGAAATGATTTCAGCTTTTCACCATTGAGAATGATGTTTGCTGTGGCTTTGTCGTATATGGCCTTTGTTGTGTTGAGGTAGGCTCCCTCCATGCCCACTTTTTGGAGAGTTTTTATCATAAGTGGGTGTTGAATTTTGTCAAAAGCTTTTTCTGCATCTATTGAGACGGTCATATGGTTTTTATTCTTCAGTTTGTTAATATGGTGTATCACATTGATTGATTTGCATATATTGAAGAATCCTTGCATCCCTGGGATAAATCCCACTTGATCATGGTGTATGATCCTTTTAATGTGTTGCTGGATTCTGTTTGCTAGTATTTTGTTGAGGATTTTTGCAACTATATTCATCATTGATATTGGTCTGTAATTTTCTTTTTTTGTAGTATTTTTGTCTTGCTTTGCTATCAGGGTGATGGTAGCCTCTTAGAATGAGTTTGGGAGTGTTCTTTCCTCTGCAGTTTTCTGGAAGAGTTTGAGAAGGATGGGTGTTAGCTCTTCTCTAAATGTTTGATAGAATTCACCTGTGAAGCCGTCTGGTCCTGGACTTCTGTTTGTTGGAAGATTTTTAATCACAGTTTCAATTTCAGTGCTTGTGATTGGTCTCTTTGTATTTTCTATTTCTTCCTGGTTCAGTCTTGGAAGGTTATACCTTTCTAAGAATTTGTCCATTTCTTCCAGGTTGTCCATTTTATTGGCAAAGAATTGCTTGTCATAGTCTCTTATGCTTTGTATTTCTGTGGTGTCCATTGTAACTTCTTTTTCATTTCTAATTTTATTGATTTCAGTCCTCTCCCTCTTTTCTTGATGAGGCTGGCTAAAGGTTTATCCATTTTGTTTATCTTCTCAAAGAACCAGCTTTTAGTTCTATTGAACTTTGCTATTGTTTTCTTTGATTCTACTTCATTTATTTCTGCTCTGATCTTTATGATTTGTTTCCTTCTACTAACTTTGGGTTTTGTTTGTTCTTCTTTGTCTAGTTCCTTTAGGTGCAAGGTTAGATTGTGTATTTGAGGTTTTTCTTGTTTCTTGTGATAGGCTTGTATTGCTATAAACTTCCCTCTTAGAACTGCTTTTGCTGCACCCCGTAGGTTTTGCATCATTGTGTTTTCATTGTCATTTGTCTCTAGGTATTTTTTGATTTCCTCTTTGATTTCTTCAGTGAACTCTTTTTTTTTTTTTTTTTTTGCAGTACACGGGCCTCTCACTGTTGTGGCCTCTCCCATTGCGGAGCACAGGCTCCAGTCGTGCAGGCTCAGCGGCCATGGCTCACGAGCCTAGCCGCTCCACAGCATGTGGGATCTTCCAGGACCAGGGCGCGAACCCGTGTCCCCTGCATCGGCAGGCAGACTCTCAACCACTGCGTTACCAGGGAAGCCCAAACTCTTGGTTATTTAGTAATGTATTGTTTAACCTCCATGTATTTGTGTTTTTTACATTTTTTTCCCTGAAATTGATTTCTAATCTCATAGTGTTGTGGTCAGAAAAGGATACTTGATATGATATCAGTTTTCTTAAATTTACTGAGGCTTGATTTGTGACCCAAGATGTGATCTATCCTGGAGAATGTTCCATGAGCACTCGAGAAGAAAGTGCAATCTGCTGTTTTCGGATGGAATGTCCTATAAATCAATTAAATCTATCTGGTCTGTTGTGTCATTTAAAGCTTGTGTTTCCTATTTAATTTTCTGTTTGGATGTGTCCAATGATGTGTCCATTGGTGTAAAAGAGGTGTTGAAGTCCCCCAGTATTACTGTGTTACTGTCAATTTCCTCTTTTATATCTGTTAGCAGTTGCCTTATGTATTGAGGTGCACCTATGTTGGGTGCATATATGTTTATAATTGTTATATCTTCTTCTTGGATTGATCCCTTGATCATTATGTAGTGTCCTTCCTTGCCTCTTCTAACATTCTTTATTTTACAGCCTATTTCATCTGATATGAGTGTTGCTACTCCAGCTTTCTTTTGATTTCCATTTGCATGGAATATCTTTTTCCATCCCCTCACTTTCAGTCTGTATGTGTCCCTAGGTCTGAAGTGGGTCTTTTGTAGACAGCATATATATGGGTCTTGTTTTTGTATCCATTCTGCGAGCCTGTGTGTTTTTGTTGAACATTTAATCCATTCACATTTAAGGTAATTATCGATATGTATGTTCCTATTACCATTTTCTTAATTGTTTTGGGTTTGTTTTTGTAGGTTCTTTCCTTCTCTTGTGTTTCCCACTTACAGAAGTTCCTTTAGGATTTGTTGTAGAGCTGGTTTGGTGGTGCTGAATTCTCTTTGCTTTTGCTTGTCTGAAAAGCTTTTGATTTCTCCATTGAATCTGAATGAGATGCTTGCCGGGTAGAGTAATCTTGGTTGTAGGTTCTTCCCTTTCATCACTTTAAATATGTCATGCCACTCCCTTCTGGCTTGTAGAATTTCTGCTGAGAAATCAGCTGTTAACCTTATGGGAGTTCCCTTGTGTGTTATTTGTCATTTTTCCCTTGCTGCTTTCAATAATTTTTCTTTGTCTTTAATTTTTGCCACTTTGATTGCTTTGTGTCTTGGCATGTTTCTCCTTGGGTTTATTCTATATGGGACTGTCTGCACTTCCTGGACTTGGGTGACTATTTCCTTTCCCATGTTAGGGAAGTTTTCAACTATAATCTCTTCAAATATTTTCTCAGGTCCTTTCTCTCTCCCTTCTCCTTCTGGGACCCCTATAATGCGAATGTTGTTGTGTTTCATGTTGTGCCAGAGGTCTCTTAGGCTGTCTTCATTTCTCTTCATTACTTTTTCTTTATTCTGTTCCGCAGCAGTGAATTCCAGCATTCTGTCTTCCAGGTCACTTATCTGTTCTTCTGCCTCAGTTATTCTGCTATTGATTCCTTCTAGTGTAGTTTTCATTTCAGTTATTGTATTGTTCATCTGTGTTTGTTTGTTCTTTAATTCTTCTAGATCTTTGTTAAACATTTCTTGCATCTTCTCGATCTTTGCCTCCATTCTTTTTCCGAGGTCCTGGATCATCTTCACTATCATTATTCTGAATTCTTTTTTCTGGAAGGTTGCCTATCTCCCCTTCATTTAGTTGTTTTTTTGGGGTTTTATCTTGTTCCTTCATCTGGTACATAGACCCTCTGACTTTTCAGCTTGTCTATCGTTCTGTGAATGTGGTTTTTGTTCCACAGGCTGCAGGATTGTAGTTCTTCTTGCTTCTGCTTTCTGCCCTCTGGTGGATGAGGCTATCTAAGAGGCTTGTGCAAGATTACTGATGGGAGGGACTGGTGGTGGGTAGAGCCGGCTGTTGCTCTGGTGGGCAGAGCTCAGTAAAAGGTTAGTCCACTTGTCTGCTGATGGGTGGGGCTGGGTTCCCTCCATGTTGGTTTTTTGGCCTGATGCAATCCAACACTTGAGCCTACCTGGGCTCTTTGGTGGTCCTAATGGTGAACTCTTGGAGGGCTTACACCAAGGAGTACTTCCCAGAACTTCTGCTGCCAAGCCACAGCCACCCCCTGCCTCTGCAGGAGACCCTCTGACACTAGCAGGTAAGTCTGGTTTAGTCTCCTATGGGGTCACTGCTCCTTCCTCTGGGTCCTGATGCACACGCTACTTTGTGTGTGCCCTCCAAGAGTGGAGTCTCTGTTTCCCCCAGTCCTGTTAAAGTTGTGCAATCAAATCCTGCTGGCTTCAAAGTCTGATTCTCTAGGAATTCGTCCTCCCATTGCTGGATGCACAGGTTGGGAAGCCTGACGTGGGGCTCAGAACCTTCACTCCAGTCGGTGGATTTCTGGGGTATAAGTGTTCTTCAGTTTGTGAGTCACCCACCTAGCAGTTGTGGGATTTGATTTTATTGTGATTGCGCCCCTCCTGCCATCTCAGTGTCTTCTCCTTTATCTTTGGATGTGAGGTATCTTTTTTGGTGGGTTCCCGTGTCCTCCTGTCGATGACTGTTCAGCAGTTAGCCGTGACCTCAGTGCTCTTGCAAGAGAGAGTGAGAGCACATCCTTCTACCCCACCATCTTGAACCAATCTCCTCACTTTCTAATTTACCATGTAACTAACATATTTGTCTGGTTTATGTGTCTTCCTCCATGTGAAAGTATGCTCCCTGAAAATGGCATTTTTGTGTTACTCATGCTATCCCTCCAGCACCTGAGATGGTGCCTGGCACATAATAGGTCCTCAATAAATATTTTTTAAATGAGTAAATGAGAGCTCCTCATGGTGACATGGAAGAGACAGTGTGAAGCAGTGTAGTAGTTTTCTGTTGCATCCCTAGAAAATTACCACAATCTTAGCAGCTTAAAGCAACACAAGATTATTATCCCACAATTCTGTCAGTCACAAGCCTTTGGTTGATTTCTTTTCTCCATCTCCCACGGGTCAAAATCAAGATGGTGGCAGGGCTACATTCCTTGTGAGAGGTGCCAGGGGAAAGTTTGTTTCCAGTTCATTCAGGTTGTGGGAAGGATTCTGTTCCATGAGGCTGTAAGAATGAGATCCCCATGTCCTTGCTGGCTGCTGGTTGGAGGTTGTTTTCAGCTTTCACTGATATTCCTTGGCTCCTGGCCCCCTTCCTCCATCTTCAAAGCCAATGGCAGCTGGGTTGAGTCCCTCTCATGCTTTGAATCCCTGACTCATCTCCTTAGCCCTGTCTCTCCCACATACTTCTTCTGGCTACAGCCGGGAAAGGTTCTCCACTTTTCAGAGCTCTTGTGATTAGATTGGGCCCAACTAAGCAATCCAAGATAATATCCCCATTGTAAGGTCCATACTGTAATCACATCTGCAAAGTCCCTTTTGTCATGTAAGTGACATATTACAGGTTATGGGGATTAGGGCATGAGCATCTTTGAGGGCCATTATTCTGCCTTCCAGAAGCGTTAGAAGTGCCATGAACTGAAGGAAGGATATCAGACACTGGCCCTGGCATGCTAACCTCCTATGTAGTCTTGAACAAGTCCCCTAAATTCTTGGGGTCACAGTTTCCTCATGAGCCAAATTAAGGATGTTGGATTAAATCAGAGCTCCCTAGAGTTTAGGCTTCCTTAAAAAATAATGGGTCTGGTAATGCTGAGCCACAATGATGCCATAGTTCCTCCAGCCTCCTTCGTACCTTTATATGACCTACTCTGAATACTATGTTTTTCACTGGCTTGTTAAGCAAATGTCTAAAACTTTGATATACTGTATTGAAATAGATGCTCTCAAATATTGCTGGTAGAAGTATGTAATACAGCACTTCTGAGGGCAATTTGGCAATATCTATCAAAATTACATGTGGATTTACCCTCTAAATCAGCAGCATACTTCTGGGAATTTATCTTATCAATACACCTACACACATACCAAAATGACATATGTGCAAGGATGTTTGTTGCAGCACGTTTGTAACAGCAGATTATTGGGGATAACCCATACTTATTATAAATATGTTAAATGAACTATGATTTATCCACAGAATGGAATAGTATTAAGCTGTTGAAAAGGAAGATGAGTTTCTCTTTTTGATGGCGTGGAAAGATCTTCAGGATATATTAGATGAAAAGGGCAAAGCAAAGGTTAGTGTGTATAACATCCTGTCTTTGGGATAAGAATTAGGACAAAGACTATATATAATGATTTTCTTATATTGCATACATAAATTCTGGAAGGATACATAGGAAGAAAGATTGATATCTATAGGGGTGACAACTCTAGGGATGAGGAATGGAGTAAAGAAGGGACTGGATGAGAGAAAACATGTTAATATAACTGATCACCTTCTGCTCTAGTCTCAGAAAGTCCTCTTGCTCTTGGATGTGCTCTTCTATCCCCCCACTTTTTAAAAACTTTTTACTGGAGTATAGTTGTTTTACAATGTTTTGTTAGTTTCTGCTGTACAACAAAGTGAATCAGCTATACGTATACATATATCCCCTCTTTTTTGGATTTCCTTCCCATTTAGGTCACCACAGAGCATTGACTAGAGTTCCCTGTGCTATACAGTTCTCATTAGTTATCAATTTTATACATAGTATCAATAGTGTATATATGTCAATCCCATTCTCCCAATTCATCCCACACCCCTTCCCCCCCCCGGTATCCATACATCTGTTCTCTAGGCATTTGAGTGAGGATTACCATTTGTGACCTGGCCTCATCCAGCTCCCCTGCTCAGGACTGCTTCTGAGCAGATGTCCAAATCAGATGCCCTGGCCAGACCAGAATCCTTACCAGAGGCAAAGAGTGGATTCAGAGTCAATTATCAAAAATCTCTCCCATTGCCTCAGTGTTTGGTCATATTTTCCATGTTTTACTTTAATTTCATTTGATTCATGGTTACAGTTAGGGGCTAATGGCAGCTGGTTGACTCCAAAAACATGAAACTATTATTTAGGGCAATACTGGCTGCAAGATAGATAGCCCCCCAAATCTCAAAGTCTAAATATGATAAAGCTTTCTTGCACAGATGAAGTCTAAGTGGCAGCCATCCTCCAAACAGTGATTCAGGAACTGAGGTCCTTCCATCCTTTGGCTCCAAAATATTTCATGCATGGCTTCCAAGGTCTCTGCAGAAAGGGTAAGAGAGAGGCTCATGTCTAGAAGAGTAGACATGAGAAGAAAGGGTTGGGGCACATGAAGCAGCAGGAAATGTGAATGTGAGTATCTGAGCAAGTGTCTTCACTGGAGCTCAAGGACTACATGTCTTTCATCTCTTCTATTTTTTAAGACCATTTTTATAAGGATATTGATTTCTGCATTTGGAGTCTTAAAACTTCATAGCTAGACAAGGCAACAAAGATCATTTAGTAATTACCAACATTTGATATTTTTAAAGTACTCAGAAAGAGAATGTGATGTGCTCCAAATCACAGGGGAAATATACTTCACCAAAATAGTGTAGGCATTTCACAAATCAAATAAGCAATCAAACAACTGCAAAAACAAGCCCCAGAGAGGGGAGAGAGAAATGAGTAAGCAGAGTTGCTATATCATCTAAAATGTCCAATTTTCAACATAAAATTACAAGACAGCAAAAAGGATAGGTACATGTGACCTAGCCTCGGAGGGAAATGAGCAACAGAAACTATCTCAGAGGAGGGCCAGATGTCAGATTTAACAAAGACTTTAAAGTAGCCATCACAAATATTGTTGTGGACTGAACATTTGTGTCTCTGCACCAAATTCAAAATTTGAAATCCTAGCCTCTAATGGTGATGATAGTAAGAGGTGGAGCCTTTGGGAGATAGTTAGGTCATGAGAGTGAAGCAATCATGAGTGGGATTAATGCTCTTATAAGAAACCTGAGAGAACTAGTTTCCTCTCTCTGCTCTTTGCCATTTGAAGGCACAGCAATAAGACAGACATCTGCAAACCAGGAAGAGGGCTCTCAACAGAATCCAGTCATGCTGGCACCTGATCTTGGACTTCTCAGCCTTCAGAATGGTTAGAAATAAATGTTTGTTGTTTAAGCCACCCAAGACAGAAATGCTCAAATAACTAAAGGAAACCATGCTTGAAGTAGTAAAGTGAGGTATGAAGACAATATCTCATGGAATAGATAATATCAATAAAGAGAGAGTAATTATAAAAAAGAACCGAATGGAAATTTTGGAGTTGAAAAGTATAATGACTGAAATTTTTTTAAAAAATGTATTAGAGGAGCTCAACAGTAGATTTGAACTAGCAGAAAAAAGAACTAGCAAATTTGATAGATCGATAGAGATTAGACAATGTGGGGGACAGAGAGAAAATAAAATGAAGAGTAAAGATCCTCAAGGAAATGTGGGACACCTTTAAGTTCACCTGTGTATGCATAGTGGAAGTATTTGAAGGAGAGGAGAAAGAGAAAGAAGAAGGAAAAATGTTTGAAGAAATAGCAGCTAAAAACTTCTCAAATTTGCTGAAAAACTTTGATCTACATACTCAGGAGGCTCATCGAACTTCAAGTAGGATAAATGCAAAGAGATCCACAAATAGACACATCATGATAAAAGTGCTGAAAGCCAAAGACAAGGAGAACACCTTGAAAACGAGAAAACTGAATCATCCCTTATAAGGGAAGGGAACCCCCAGAAAATTAATGGCTGATTTTGATCAGAAACCATAGAGGCCAGGAGGCAGTGGAACAGCATATTCAAAGTGCTTAAATAAAAACTCTTAACAAGAATCTTATACCCAGCAAAATTATCTTTCAAAAATGAAGGTAAAATTAAGATATTTCCACGTAAACTAGAGAGAGAGAGAGAGAGAGAGAATTTGTTGCTAGCAGACTAGCTTTACAACAAATATTAATGGAAGTCCTTCAGACTGAGAGCAAGTAAACCCAGATGGAAATTGGAATCCACACAGAAAAACAAAGAGAGTCAGTAAAGGTGATCATGTATTTATAAAATACGGTATAAGTGCATATTTTTTCCTTTCTTCTATTACCTAATTTAAAAAGCAAGTGTATAAAATAGTATGTAAGTAATTGCATTGTTGGACCTAGAATGTATAATGTAATATATTTGACAGCACAAAGGATATGAGTGGGAGCAGAGTTGTATTGGAATAAGAAAATGAAAACAGATGGTATCTTGAACCCACAGGAACAAATAAGGAGAACCGAAATGGGTAAATAAGAAAGTAAACATAACAAATGTACAAATATACACTTGCCCTTCTTTCTTATTGCAGCTTCTTTAATAGATACAAAATTATATTACATAATAATTATAATGATGAATTGTATTTGCAACATCTATAGATGTAATATGTGTGATAATAATAGCACAAAAAGGGAGTATGGTAAATAGAGCTATATAGGAATAGCATTTCTATTTCTTGTTGGAATTATGTTAGAATAAATTTGAAGTTGATTCTTATAAGATATATATGGTAAACCCTAGACCAACCACTAAGAAAATAATGAAATAAATAGTGAAAAAGATCATTAAAGGAATTAAAATGTTACACTAGAAATAGTCACTGAATGCAGAATAAAGTAGTAACTTTGCTGTACACCTGAAACAGTGTAAATCAACTGTACTTCAATTAAAAAAAATAAAGCAGTAAATGAGGAATAAAGGAACAAAACAGACATAAGATATACAGAAAACAAAAAAATTAAATGGCAAATATAGATTTAACTGTATCAATAATAACACTGGACAGCTCAATATTAAAAAAACAAACAACGCAATCAAAAAATGGGCAGATGACCTAAATAGACGTTTCTCCAAAGAAGACATACAGATGGCCAAGAAGCACATGAAAACTGCTCAACATCACTAATTATTAGAGAAATGCAAATCAAAACTACAATGAGGTATCACCTCACACCAGTTAGAATGGGCATCATCAGAAAATCTACAAACAAGAAATGCTGGAGAGGGTGTGAAGAAAAGGGAACCCCTCTTGCACTGTTGGTGGGAATGTAAATTGATACAGCCACTATGGAGAACAGTATGGAGGTTCCTTAAGAAACTAAAAATAGAATTACCATATGACCCAGCAATCCCACTACTGGGCATATACCCAGAGAAAACCATAGTTCAAAAAGACACATGCACCCCAATGTTCATTGCAGCACTGTTTACCATAGCCAGGACATGGAAGCAACCTAGATGCCCATCAGCAGACGAATGGATAAAGAAGATGTGGTACATATATACAACGGAATATTACTCAGCCATAAAAAGGAATGAAATTGGGTCATTTGTAGAGACGTGGATGAATCTAGAGACTGTCATACAGAGTGAAGTAAGTCAGAAAGAGAAAAACAAATAACATATATTAATGCATATATGTGGAACTTAAAAAAATGGTACAGATGAACCAGTTTGCAGGACAGATATAGAGACACAGATGTAGAGAACAACATATGGACACCAAGGGGAGAAGGTGGTGGGGGGGTGGGTGGTGGTGGTGTGATGAATTGGGAGATTGGGATTGACATATACACACTAATATGTATAAAATGGATAACTAATAAGAACCTGCTGTCTAAAAAAATAAATAAAAAAAATAGCATTAGATGTTTTATTAGTCAGGGTTCTCCAGAGAAACAGAACCAGTAGGATAGTGCATATCTGTGAAAATTATTTTTCATAAGGAATTGGCTCACACAATTATGGAGGCTGACAAGTTCAAATCTGCAGTGTGGGCTGGCAGACTTGAGACCCATAAGCCCCAGTGGTGCAGTGCTAGTCTGAAGGCCAGCAGCTTGGAGACCAAGCAGAGTCAATAGTGCAGACGAAGTCTGAAGGAAGTCTCCCAGGGAATTCTCTCTTGCTCGGGGTGATCAGTCTTTTTTGTCCAATTCAAGACTTCAGCTGATTGGGTGTGGTCCACCCACATTTTGAAGGATAATCTGCTTCACTCAGCGTTCACCAATTTAAATGTTAATCTCATCAAAACTTTGCCTTTCAAAGTAACATAAAATTAACCATCACAGATGTGAATGGATTAAACAATCTAATCAAAAGGCTGAGATTGTGAGACTGGACTGAAAAACAAGATCTGATTATCTGCTGTCTACAAGAGACATACTTTAGATCCAAATATACAAATAAGTTAAAAGTAAAAGGATATACTAAGATATATCATGCAAACAGCAATCACAATGCTTTGAAGCTTGATTGGTTATAATATTGTCTAATATTATTGCCAATAATAGTATTAGACAAAATATACTTTAAAACAAAATATGTTGTTAGAGATAAAGAGGGGAATTTTATAATGATAAAGGACTCAATCCATTAGGAGTTTATAAAAATTATAAACATACCTGTACATAACAGCAGACCCTGAAAATACATGCAGGAAATCTGACACAATTGAGAGGAGAAGTAGACAATATGATTAGAGTCAGAGACTTCAATGCCCCATTTTCAATATTGGATAGGACAACTAAGCAGAAGATCAACACAACAGAAATAAAACAGAACAACTTTATTTCAACAGAAATAAAAGACTCAAATAACACTATACGCGATGTGCACCTAACAGACATTTTTAGAACACTGTACCCAGCAATAGTAGAATACACACTCTTCTCAAATGCACATGAAATGTTCTTCAGGATAAACCTTATGCTTGGCCATATGTAGATGGCTGTCTTCTCTCTGTCTTCCTCTGTGAATATCTGTGTCCTAAGCTCCTCTTCTTATAAGGACATTAGTCATATTGGATTAGAGCCCTCCCACACGACCTCATTTTACCTTAATCAATTTTAAAGGTCCTATCTCCAAATGCAGTCACTTTCTGAGGTACTGGGGGTGAGGGCTTTGACTTATGAATGAATGTTGTGGGGAACAATTCAACCCATAAGATGTTATAAATAAACATTTGCTTGTTTGAGTGAGGACCCCTTCTAAAGGAAAAAAAATCATTGTTCCCTGGTGTTAATATAAATTATTTTAAAATAATGCCACTTGTATAAACATAAAACTAGGTAGAAACTTCTTATGTGTATAGTCTTTTATAATCATAATCCCAGTAGATTTACAAGTGAATACAACAAAATCCAAAATCAATAAAGTTCACATTAACAATAAGATAATGAATTATATTACATTGTTTTTTGTTATTGTTTTACCTTAAATCATTATTTAACTTTGGTTTTTGTGGTTTTTAGTTCTAAAATTTCCATGTGTTTTTTCTTTTTGTCTTATTTCTTTGCTGAGACTTTCTATTTTTTATTCATTTGTTTCAAGCATGTTCCTAGTGGCTTGTTGAAGCATGTTTATAATAGCTTCTTTAAAATCTTTGTCAGACAATCCTAACATCTTGGTGTTGGCATTTGTTGACTGTCTTTTGTCATTCAAGTTGAGATCTTCCTGATTCTTGGTATGAGTGGTGTTTGATTGAAACCTGGGTATTTGGGATATTATGTTATGAGTCTCTGCATCTTATTTAAATCTTGTCTTTTAGCAGGCCTCCTCTGACACCACTCTGGAGGGAGAAGGGGAGCACTCCCTTATTACTTGCCAGATGCAAGTGGAAAAGTCCAGGTTCCCCACTCAACTGCATTGACACCCATGGGGGAGCAGCTCCTTATTACTGCTCGGTGGGGGTGAGAGTTCAGGCTCCCACTAGGTTTTTGCCGACACCATGCCAGCTAGGATGGGAAGGGGTACTTTGTCTTTACTCCCTAGAGGAGATGAAAGTCTCTAGTGCCTGCTTGGCCTTCTCTGACACCACTTGGCAGAGGGGTATTGGGACAGCTGTCACAGCCTGATGTGGGTGGAA
The DNA here is from genome assembly GCF_005190385.1 of Monodon monoceros. Lineage (NCBI taxonomy): Eukaryota > Metazoa > Chordata > Mammalia > Artiodactyla > Monodontidae > Monodon > Monodon monoceros. The sequence goes on along the minus strand of NW_021703769.1, from coordinate 39,127,106 downwards.
ATCTAGGCTTTCCCCTTGACCTTCACTGGAAGGAGTGGGATTGGAGATGCAGACTTTTAACCTGTGATGTTTGGCTGGAATAGAGCAGTTATTGTCTAAAAGTTTCCTGTTTTGCTAGGCTGCCCCTTTTCTGGTCCATTGGAACTGAGAGAGCAGACTTTTCTTCGGGCTCGTTTTGTCTGTGCCCATTGCTGTTTCTGGGTTGCTTGCTTCTCCAGTACCCAGTCTGGACACATGAGGTAAAGTGAAAACCTGGCCAACTCATGCCATGTTGTTCTTCAGGACCCCAGGTCCCTAACTGGTCTGACTTCTTTTCTCCACCTTTCTAATTTTCTTATTTTTTTATACATAATTTCCCATTTTTTTAACTGTACTTAGTGGAAGAAATAGGGGAAAGTACTACTCCATCTTTCCAGAAGCAGAAGCACTGATTTTTATTATAGAAGCATTTATTTGGAAACTGAATATTTCACTAGTTGACTTGATTCTCTTGCTTTTGAACTTGATATCCATCATCTGAGTTACCAACATTATTGGCATTATACTTCCTTTGGATAATAAACTTATCTTTAACTACCCATTATTCTTCTAGCCAATCCACTTAAAAGACACCCTGGGAAATTATGATGTAGGTATTTCATGAAAAAATCCTAGCTGAGAGTTGACCACTCACTGCATTTACTGCTGACAAAGATTGATGCGTAGACTGCTCTATGTACCATCTCTGGTCAACCCTAAACAATAAAGATAATACCACTCCGGCTATTGTCTACACGCAACGTACCTGATTTTGCCTCAGTCCTCCCACTTTCTCTTTTCCAGCTGCGCAAAATCTTTCATCATTACTACAACCTCAAATACAAATGCAAATGAAGTTGCCTTTCATGAATTAGTTGCAGGGTGACTCTGAATATGTTTGTATTAATTTATTTTAGTTTGTCATCAAAATGAAAAATTTTTAATTGCAAAATTCATTGAATTCATGGGTTCTGGAGGCTATATCTATAAATTCACAAGAGCCCACAAACTCTAGTTTGAGAAACTTAGGGCTTGATTATTTCCAAATCTAGCTGGTTAATGAGAAGAGTTACGATGTACTGCAAGCTAGCCTTCAGGTGGCTGTTAAATATTGGGGCACATGAATGGGGGAAAGGGACAGGCAGGCACCATCTGGCTGGTGGAGGAATGATGACGATGATACGTCTGTATCATTCGCTGACAATCCTCCTCTGTATCCCTGGACACTATCATTTCCAGTGTGATTCAGCTGATTTCCAAATACCAGTATCTGCATCTCTGTGCCCAAGGGCTCTCTCCAGAACTACATGTGGCAGGCCAGAACTGCCAGGGAATTAACACTTCCTGGAGGAGCCCTCAGCTCATGATTCTCAGGATATTGGGGTATTCATCCTCACTCTGGAGTGGGATATCATTGAGGCTTGTGTTTGCACCATTGCCCAGAATGTCCATTTGGTATTTCCAGTTTCCCACCGTGGTGACTTCCTCGCTAATACATCCTTTATTGGCTGCCTTCTCTTCCTGTCTCCCCACCCTCAGTGTTTTCTCTACCTCCCAAATAAAGTCCTTGCACTCAAATTCTTATCTCAGGGTTTGCTTCTGGTAGAAAAGCACTTTTACCTATGATACCTCGTTTGACCCGTACAACAACTCTGGATGGTAGGAAGTTATATTACTCAAGAACTGCGAAGGAATGTGAGCCCCATATTCTGTTTTGTTATTTTATGTGTCCCAAGAACAGCACCTGGCACATTACAAGATGTTCAATAAATAATTGATGAATAAATGAAGAAACTGATGCTCCTTTAAGTAATTTGATCAAGTTGCCTGTGAGAAAGCCAGGACTCCAAACACAGTGCTCTCTGCGCTCTACACTCAGGGTACTGTTCCTAACACTCTTGTCTCCGATCATGGTTTGTGGAGGAACTTAAAGATGATTTAAATATGCCAGTATCAGCCGGTTCTAAACCATAGCAATGTCAACGTTTTCAGCGTTGGTGGAATTGATTTGTTAGTGAAAATATTAAAGATATTTATGGCTCAAATTGCCAAGTCTGCTTGTTGATATCACACAGACATTTGGGATCACATCATTCCCACGGTGGCCCTCTGGAGCAAGACATCCCCATAAAATAGAGGCAACTAGTCTTTTTCAGCTCCAAAATAGTTAAACACATCCTAGTCCAAGCCTTGTTTTTATGTTCTCCTCATCAGTGGTGTGAACATCTTGAAGTCACTTCACTTGAAGGAACCTCATTCTTTAATACTCTAATTTGAGCTTAAAAAATCATTTTATACCTCCTTTATGCATTCTAATGAGTCCTGTAATAAATGGACATTTGTAGGTAAAACGATATGCAGGAGTAGAAACAAAGAAAAAATATCCATTGCAGTTAGCTATTAGATTAGATACTAACTCATTAATCAAATTTTACTTAAATCCTGCATCTTCCCCCAAATGAATGGTTATTCTGTGAAACCATTTTGATCCCCGGGCACTGCTTTCCCTAAACCCCTTAGAGTCATCAGGCACATTAAAGGGTATCCGATTTCATTGGTCTAAGCTGAGTGATCGCAATTCATCAAGGCATGAAAAGTCTGTCCAGTCTTGTGGAATATCATTAAATGGTTCAAGGACGTTTCTAATCTTAATGATGGCCAAGGGGGAACAACTATTATGATGATGAATGGGAATGAATATCTGGAGAAAGTTCAAGGCATGTTATACTTACAAAGACTAATACACGTTGTTTATCTAAATCATCCAACTGATTAAAGAAACACACAAAGCCCAAGACAGTTAAAAGCAGAGAACCAAATAGGGTTTGACCTACCCTGGTATATTTATCGCTGACCATGTCATGCGTGTAAAATGTATTGCTCCACCAAGATACTGTGTATATAAATTGGGAGGGTCTTTTGAGGCTGATGTTGAGTAACATAGGCTGTCCAGTTTATTGCCTGGCTAAATATTTATATAAAATGAGTTCATTGATGGTGGGGAAGCCTCCATAAAAGGAGTCTTTCAATGTTACTAACTGACTAGCTACAACGCCCATGGCTTAGCAAGAGCTAGGTGGTGGTAACTTAGGTACTTTCGCTCCTAAAACCAATTCCTGAGCAGCTTAGTGTTTTTAATCCCTGACCTGAGTTAAACATTTTTGTGTGTATGGAGCCAAGTAAGGCACTACCCTCTTGGTTCTAAGAGCAGTTCAGAATCTGCAAGGAAAGGGAAAATGCTTTTCGGTACACATCCAGAAGAAGAATGCTCTTTGGAGCCATCTCTTGCTGGGAGAACATGGCTATTAAATGCACACCATTTTTAGCACAGGGCAGTCAGTGCTGAGTTAAACGAGGGAAGACTCATTTCATATCATAAAGGCCAGAGAAAAAAATCTCTTACGCAGGGGGGACTTTGTCTTGGCTGACCTTTCCCTCGGCAGGAGGAGGAAAAAATCAACCATATAGGTGGCTGGGAGGATGTTGGGCCATGATCCAAAGACTTAATCATAATAAATATCTTTTCAGTAGCTCTGGGAGAGGTAGGTTATAGGGCTGAAATAGTGCAGCCATTGCTTAAAGGATTGTTTAAAGATAAGCTGGAACAGTACAAGACTTAGAATTAAAGACTTTCTTCACTTGAAATCTGACACACCTCGTACTTCTGGTTTTCCTCATACCTCCCTGGTTTCTCTTTCTCTGTATTCTTTCATGGTTTCTCTTCACTTCCTGTCCTCTGAACATTGGTGGTCTCAGGGCTTGGTTCTCAGCACTCTTGTCTCCATAGATGATCTTATTGAGTCTGACGGCTTAAAATATCACGCCTCCCAAATCTCCAGCCTGAACTGCACCTGAACTCCAGACTATTGACTTGCATCTCTACTGTGACATCTAATAAAGCATTTTCAGAATATGTCCAAACCTTTAGTTTCTGTCTATCCATCCCCTTACCCCCTCCCCCAGAATTCACCATTTCAGTTGAAATTGTTTTCATTTACTCAGCTGCTGTGTTAAAAATCTAGAAGTTGTCTGCTTTTTTTCTTACCTCCACAAAATATATTCTGAACTGCAGCATAAGGAGTAAGCTAACTTAGAAAGATACACTCTAATTTGGTCTTGGGAGATGTAGTAAGTAGGGCATCTGATGAACAGCAAACTACTCCAGGTCACTTCATGTTCTTTTTTCTTTTGATGGGCATAGGTATTTCAGCAGAGATGCCAAATTGGCCCATCTCAGGGCTCAGATATGTAGACTTCAAATCCTGGGTCTTTGTTTTCAAAACTAGGAGTTTCAGTCCAGATCTATTAAGCTCACGGGCAGGAATACAGGGCAAATTGTTGTATGTCAAGTGGACCTTTGTTATCTGTCCATCTTTGGTTACTGTAGGCCCAAAAGATGTGAGGAGAATTGATAAGACCAAATCAGCACCTGCCCCTCCCACAATGGCCGTGGCACTATTCACCTCCATCTTCTGGCATCTTTTCTTCCCTAAGGAATTGTCTCCCCTTCTTAACCTCACTTCACTCTCAGCTCACTGCAGTTGAGAAGACATGGCCCATCCTCTTCAGACTCCCAGACCAGCATTTTTGTATTTCTTACTTCATTTTTCATAATCAAACATTTTATAATGAAGAAATGGAATTCTTTACTTAAATGATGATGAAAAACATTTCTTTCTTATTAAAGGAGCTAGAAAAGTAATACACTGCTATACTAGAAAATTTAAAAAATACGGACAAAGAAAAAAATTAAATTTCCTTACAGTCTCATCACTGAGAAATAATCACAACTGTTAGCATTTTTAAAGGTTTTCCTTTCATTTTTTTTCAGTGCATTTATATTCAGGATAAAATATTGTCCCAAATCTTATCTGCAACGGAACTTTTTTGTGAGTTATTATACACACAACTTCTCATGGGAAGAAACTGGCATTCATAGTAAATTGCATAAGCAATTTTCTGATAGATTCTGATGGGATTGAGAAACTCATCCTTCCAGTTGACTTTCAGCTGACTGTCAGTAAATATTCTACAGATCTTTAACTAGACATTTTTTTTCTTTTTGTATCTGGTCATAACAATGATTATCTAACCATTTCTTTTCTTATAAAATGTCTCCATTAAGAATAAATCCTTGGGGCTTCCCTGGTAGCGCAGGGGTTGAGAGTCCGCCTGCCGATGCAGGGGACATGGGTTCATGCCCCGGTCCGGGAAGATCCCACATGCTGCGGAGCGGCTAGGCCCGTGAGCCATGGCCGCTGAGCCTGCGCGTCCGGAGCCTGTGCTCCACACGGGAGAGGCCACAGCAGTGAGAGGCCCACACACCGCAAAAAAAAAAAAAAAAAAATTAGCAAAAAAAAAGAATAAATCCTTGAACTAGCCTGCTGTATTTCCTTTTCCTGCAGCAAGATTGTCATAAAACTTTAGTGTATGCTCTTAACCAAATTATCTAAAAAAGTTATTTTTTTAAATTACCATACATGAGACCTTGTTGCTTTGTAATAAGAATAAATTATTTTTACACCAATTATATATTCCCCAAATGCTCTGTCTCAAAAATCTGGATGTCCTGTCCACAGGAGATACCTCTGGTGGATCCTATTTTGAGAAGGCACAGGGAATGTTTACTGGAAATCAAGTAAACAGTACACACCTTGAGAACCAGCACTGTGCTATATTATACTTTTATCCCAGGAAAAGAACCAAATGCTTACTGCGAGGGTAGTAAGTATAGACACTAATAGGTCATGGCATCATCAGAGGGACCATGACCTAATTGCTAGAATGGTCACAGCTAACACTTACATAGCTCTTAGTATATGAAAGTATACTTTAACTCTTAGAATAAAAGCACTTCATACATATTAGTTTAATCCTCATAACAACCCTTTGAGGTAGGAACTATATGTTCCAATGGAGAAACTGAGGTACAGAGAGATACTATGACTTTCTCAAGGTGAAATATTTAATGGCAGAGCCAGAATTTTAATCCTACTTGAGCCCCCATGTCCTCAACCCTCTACTGATCCTCAACACCATAGAGATAAAGGCCAAGAGACCCACATTCTTACTCTGGTTCCGTCCTGCTTTTGACCAGCTGTGGACCCTTGGGTGTGCCATTCATCTATTCCACAAATATCTGTTGAGCACCTACATAAGAGACAGTCTCCAAAGGGGGCTGCCATCAATTCCTTCCCTCTCTGTATATGCGTTTTGTTTCTCCTCCCTTTGAATCTTGACTAGCCCGGTCACTGCTTTGACCAATAGAATGAAGCACAAGTGAAATTATAGGACTTCTGAGCCCAGGCCATAAGGGGATTGGAAACTTCTATTTTCTTCCTCTTGGAACATTCCTTTTGGAACCCAGCTGTCCTACTGTGAGGAAGCACAGCAGGCACATGGAGAAGCCCATGTAAGATAGCTTCAGTGAGGCAACTAGCCAGCAACCTGCATCAAATGTTAACTGCGTGAATGAGGCCATTTTGGACCTTGCAGTTATCCCATTGTCTCAGTCATTATCATGTGAAACAGAAGAATCGTGAACAGTAACGTAATGTTTAAACAGCTAAGTTTGGGGCGGTTAGTTAAGAAGCAACTGATAACCGAAACAACCTACTATGTGCATATGACACCTCATCTTTAAAACGTGGGCATTAAGACCTATCTCACTGGTCTTTCAGGAATGCTGATGAAGTAGAAAATTCCAAGTATAATTGTACCAATGCAGTATGGAAACTTCAGTCCAACATTTGAATATGTATTTTTAATTATACCCAAAGAATAACTAGACAACAGATATGTTGTCTCTTCTCTTTGGTTCTCTTCTTATTTGAAACATATTTGCTTTCTTTTCCATTCTGTGAAAGAGAAGTGGCCAGAAGAAACAAAATAGTTATCTGATCCTGAAGACAAAGGAATTGAAGAGAATGCTAATGAATTCCTAGCCTGATAGGGGTGAATTTATCCTTCAGCCTGCAAGGTTTTCCTTCTCCATTTTCAGTCTCTTACCTGGCAATTACTCATTCCTCCTATCTCAGCCTGAGGGGCTTAATCCTTTGCAGATTTCTCACAGTAGGCCCATTAAATGCTTCTTTGGCACCACACAGCCTTCCTTTACAGCACTCAGCACAGTTTATAGTCACTCATATTTGTGGAATTCGTTTATTAGTGTCTCTCTTCCTTACTTTATGGAATGAGAATCAAACCTCTTTATATCTCCTGGTTCATAGAACTCAAAAAGAAAATTGAATGAATGTATAAATGAACTGGAAAAGGGGCTAACAGAACAAAACTGCCAAGCCAACAGCTGTGACTTTACAAATATAATTGAAAATCTGCATGTGTTTGTCAACTGCCAACTCCCCAAAAGACCATATCAGTACTCTGTTGATCAAGTAAAGCTGTTTAGTACTTACTGCCATAAGGGAGAACCCCACCTTGACAAAGTTTTAGTAGTAGCTTAAAAGGGACTGGTCAAGGGCAGATATGTATAGGTGAAACAGGAGGGAAGGGGGCAGGGCACAACTTTTAAAAGGATGACAAAGCCATGAGACATGACATAAATTGTTAAAACCAACTAGGTCCAAGATGGAGGACGAGACTTCCACTAGATTTTGAACCTCAGTATATGCTCATTGTAACACATCGGCACACTAAATGACACACCCACAGGTGCCATGACAGTTCCAAGGCTGACCATAAAAGGTCAACAAGTGGGTGGTGGCCCAATTCCTGGAAATCCACACCCCTTCTCCCAAATAGCTGGAATACTCCTCCCACTCATTAGCATATGAAATTACCCAGCCCTATAAAAAATGTCAACCCCAAACCTTGGTGCCTCTCCCCTTCTGAGATGGCCCACACTCTGTCTATGGAGTGTGTTTCCCTCTAAATAAATCCACTTCTTACCTGTCACTTTGTCTCTCACTGAATTCTCTCTGTGAAGAGACATCAAGAACCTGAGTTTCACTGAGTCCTGGGACCAGGTGTGTGATTTCAATTAAAAGGCCATGGGGGAGACCTTCAAGATGGCAGAGGAATAAGATGTGGAGATCACCTTCCTCCCCACAAATACATCAACAGTACATCTACATGTGGAACAACTCCTACAGAACACCTACTGAACACTGGCAGAAGACCTCAGACTTCCAAAAAGGCAAGAAAATCTGCACGTACCTGGGTAGGGAAAAAGAGAAAACGGAAACAAAAGAATAGGGATGGGACCTGCATCCCTGGGAGGGAGCTGTGAAGGAGGAAAATTTCCATACACTAGGAAGCCCCTTCACTGGTGGAGATGGAGGGTGGCAGAGGGGGGAAGCTTTGGAGCCACGGAGGAGAGCACAGCAACAGGGGTGCAGAGGGAAAAGCAGAGAGATTCCCACACAGAGTATCAGTGCCGACCAGCACTCACCAGCCTGAGAGGCTTGTCTGCTCACCCGCCGGGGCAGGTGGGGCCTGGGAGCTGAGGCTCGGGCTTTGGAGCTCAGACCCCAGGGAGAGGACTGGGGTTGGCTGTGTGAAGATAGCCTGAAGGGGGCTAGTATGCCACAGCTAGCCAGGAGGGAGTCAGGGAAAAAGCCTGGACCTGCTGAACAGGCAAGAGAGGTGCGACAGGCAAGACCATTGTTTCTGGGTGTGCGAGAAGAGGGGATTCCTGCTCTGTGTGCCCACAGAAGACAGAGCACTGCCTAAGGGAGCTCCAGAGATGGGCATGAGTCACGGCTATCAGCTCGGACCCCAGAGACAGGCATGAAACACTAACACTGCCACCGCTGCCACCAAGAATCCTGTGTGCAAGCACAGGTCACTAGCTACACCCACCGGGAGTCTGTGCAGCATGCCACTGCCAGGGTCCCGAGATCCAGGGACAACTTCCACGGGAGAACACATGACGTGCCTCAGGCTGTTACAATGTCATGTGGCCTCTGCCACCGCAGGCTCACGCTGAGTTCCAGTTAGAAATACCGTACCCCTCCCTCCCCCTGGCCTGAGTGAGCAAGAGAGCCCTAATCAACTGCTGCTCTAACCCCCTCCTGTCTGGGCGGGGAACGGACACCTGAGGGTGGCCTACATGCAGAGGTGGGGCCAAAACAAAGGTGAACCCCAGGAGCTGTGCAAACAAAGAAGAGAAAGGAAAATTTCTCTGTGCAGCCTCAGGAGCAGCAGATTAAATCCCCACAATCAACTTGATGAATGCTCCATCTGTGGAATACCTGAATAGACAATGAATGTTCCCAAAGTTGAGATAGTGGACTTTGGGAGCAGCTGTAGACTTGGGGTTTGCTTTCTGCATCTGATTTGTTTCTGGTTTTTATGTTTATCTTAGTTTAGTTTTTAGTGCTTGTTATCATTGGTGGATTTGTTTACTGGTTTGGTTGCTCTATTTTTTTTAATTAAATTTTTAAAAATATATATATATTTTTTCATTTTTTCTCTTTGTGTGTATGTGTGTTTCTTTGTGTGATTTTGTCTGTTTAGGTTTGCTTTTACCATTTATCTTAGGGTTCTGACTTTTGGGGTTTTTTTGCTGTTGTTTGTTTGTTTTCTTTTTATGAGTGTGTTTATGTTTCTTTGTGTGATTTTGTCTATTTAGTTTTGATTTTACCATTTGGTTTGAGGTTCTATCTGTTCAATTTATTTCTTTTTTTTTTTTTTTTTTCTTCCTTTTCTTCTGAGCCATGTGGCTGGCAGAGCCTTGGTGCTCTGGCCAGGTGTCAGGCCTGAGCCTTGGAGGTGGGAGAGCCAAGTCCAGGACGCTGGACAACCAGAGACCTCCTGGACCCATGTAATATCATTCGGCGAGAGCCCTCCCAGAGATCTCTATCTCAACACTAAGACCCAGCTCCACCCAAAGGCCAGCAAGCTCCCATACTGAATGCCCCATGCCAAACAACTAACAAGACATGAACACAACCCCACCCATTAGCAGAGAGGCTGCCTAAAGTCACACTAAGTTAACAGACATCCCAAAACACACCTCAAGATGTGGCCCTGCCTACCAGAAGGACAAGATCAAGCTCCACCCACAAGAACACAGACACCAGTCCCCTTCATCAGGAAGCCTACACAAGCCACTGAACCATCCTCACCCACTGGGGACAGACAACAGAAACAACAGGAACTACGAACCTGCAACCTGTGAAAAGGAGACCCCAAACACAGTAAGTTAAACAAAATGAGAAGACAGAAATATGCAGCAGATGAAGGAGCAAGGTAAACACCTGCCAGACCAAACAAATGAAGAGGAAATAGGCAGTCTACCTGAAAAAATAATTCAGAATAATGATAGTAAAGTTAATCCAAAATATTGGAAATAGAATGGACAAAATACAATAAATGTTTAACAAAGACCTAGAAGAACTAAGGAGCAAACAAACAATGATGAACAACACAATAAATGAAATGAAAAATTCTCTAGAGGGAATCAATAGCAGAATAACTGAGGCAGAAGAATGCATAAGTGACCTGGAAGATAAAATAGTGGAAATAACGGCTGCAGAGCAGAATAAAGAAAAAAGAATGAAAAGAATTAAGGACAGTCTCAGAGACCTCTGGGACAATATTAAATGCAATAACATTCAAATAGTAGGGGTCCCAGAAGAAGAAAGGGTCTGAGAAAATTATTTGAAGAGATTATAGTTGAAAACTGCCATAACATGGGAAAGGTAATAGTCAAGTCCAGGAAGTGCAGAGAGTCCCATACAGGATAAATCCAAGGAGAAACACACCAAGACACATATTATTCAAACTATCAAAAATTAAATACAAAGAAAAAATATTAAAAGCAGCAAAGGAAAAACAACAAATAACATACAAGGGATTTCCCCATAAGGTTAACAGCTGATCTTTCAGCAGAAACTCTGCAAGCCAGAAGGGAGTGGCAGGACAGATTTAAAGTGATGAAAGGGAAGAAACTACAACCAAGATTACTCTACCCAGCGAGGATCTCAATCAGATTCAATGGAGAAACTAAAACCTTTAAACACAAGCAAAAGTTAAGAGAATTCAACACACCAAACCAGCTTTACAACAAATTCTAAAGGAACTTCTCTAGGCAGGAAACACAAGAGGAGGAAAAGACCTACAAAAACAAACCCAAAATAATTAAGAAAATGGTAATAGGAACATACATATCAACAACTACCTTAAATGTAAATGGATTAAATGCTCCAACTAAAAGACACTGACTGGTTGAATGCATACAAAGACAAGACCATATATATGCGGTCTACAAGAAACCCACTTCAGACCTAGGGACACATACAGACTGAAAGTGAGGGGATGGGAAAAGATATTACATGCAAATGGAAACCAAAAGAAAGCTGGAGGGCAATACTCATATCAGACAAAATATACTTTAAAATAAAGACTATTGCAAGAGACAAAGAAGGACACTACATAATGATCAACAGATCAATCCAAGAAGAAGATATAACAATTATAAATATTTATGCACCCAACAGAGGAGCACCTCAATACATAAGGCAAATGCTAACAGCCATAAAAGGGGAAATCAACAGTTATACAATCATAGTAGGGGACTTTAACACACCACTTTCACCAATAGACCAATCATCCAAAATGAAAATAAATATGGAAACACAAGTTTTAAATGACACATTATATCAGATGGACTTAATTGATATTTATAGGATATTCCATCCAAAAACAGCAGATTACACTTTTTTCTCAAGTGCTCATGGAACATTCTCCAGGATAAATCATATCTTGGGTCACAAATCAAGCCTCGGTAAATTTAAGAAAATTGAAATCATATCAAGCATCTTTTCCAACCACAACACTATGAGACTAGATATCAATTACAGGAAAAAGCTGTAAAAATACAAACACATGGAGGCTAAACAATACACTACTAAAAAACCAAGAGATCACTGGAAGAAATCAAAGAGGAAATCAAAAGATACCTAGAAACAAATGACAGTGAAAACACGATGACCCAAAACCAATGGGTTACAGCAGAAGCAGTTCTAAGAGTAAAGTTTACAGCAATACGATCCTACCTCAAGAAACAAGAAACATCTCAAATAAACAACCTAAACTTACACTTAAAGCACTTAGAGAAAGAAGAAGAACAGCAAAAAAAAAAACCCCAAAATTAGCAAAAGGAAAGAAATCATAAAGATCAGATCAGAAATAAATGAGAAAGAAATGAAGGAAACAATATCAAAGATCAATAAAACTAAAAGCTGGCTCTTTGAGAAGATAAACAAAATTGACAAACCATTAGCGAGACTCATCAAGAAAAAAGGGAGAAGACTCGAATCAATAGAATTAGAAATGAAAAAGGAGAAGTAACAACTGACACTGCAGAGATACAAAGGATCATGAGAGGTTACTAGAAGCAACTATATGCCAATAAAATGGACAACCTGGAAGAAATGGACAAATTCTTAGAAAAGTAAACCTTCCAAGACTGAATCAGGAAGAAATAGGAAATATGAACTGACCAATCACAAGCACTGAAATTGAAACTGTGATTAAAAATCTTCCAACAAACAAAAGCCCAGGACTAGATGGCTTCACAGGTGAATTCTATCAAACATTTAGAGAAGAGATAACACCTATCCTTCTCAAACTCTTCCAAAATATAGCAGAGGGAGGAACACTCTCAAACTCATTCAACAAGGCCACCATCACCCTGATACCAAAACAAGACAAAAATGTCACACAAAATAGAAAACTACAGGCCAATATCACTGATGAACATAGATGCAAAAATCCTCAACAAAATACCAGCAAACAGAATCCAACAGCACATTAAAAGGATCATACACCATGATCAAGTGGGATTTATCCCAGGAATGCAAGGTTTCTTCAGTATACGCAAATCAATCAATGTGATACACCATATTAACAAATTGAAGATGAAAAACCATATGATCATCTCAATAGATGCAGAAAAAGCTTCTGACAAAATTCAACAACGATTTATAATAAAAACTCTCCAGAAAGTAGGCATAGAGGGAACTTACCTCAACATAATAAAGGCCATATATGAAAAACCCACAGCAAACATCATTCTCAGTGGTGAAAATCTGAAACCATTTCCTCTAAGATCAGGAACAAGAGGATGCCCACTCTCACCACTATTATTCAACATAGTTTTGGAAGTTTTAGCCACAGCAATCAGAGAAGAAAAAGAAATAAAAGAATCCAAACTGAAAAAGAAGAAGTAAAACTCTCACTGTTTGCAGATGACATGACACTATACAAGGAGAATCCTAAAGTTGCTACCAGAAAACTACTAGAGCTAATAAATGAATTTGGTAAAGTAGCAGGATGCAAAATTAATGCACAGAAATCTCTTGCATTCTTATACACTAATATTGAAAAATCTGAAAGAGAAATTAAGGGAACACTACCATTTACCTTTGCAACAAAAAGAATAAAATACTTAGGAATAGACCTACCTAAGGAGGCAAAAGACCTGTATTCAGAAAACTATAAGACACCGATTAAAGAAATTAAAGATGATACAAACAGATGGATACACACACACACACACACACACACACACACACACACACACACACATATATATATATATATATATATATTCATTCCATGTTCCTGGATTGGAAGAATCAACATTGTGAAAATGACTATACTGCCCAAAGCAATCTACAGATTCAATGCAATCCCTATCAAACTACCAATGGCATTTTTCACAGAACTAGAACAAAAAATTTTACAATTTGTATGGAACACAGAAGACCCAGAATAACCAAAGCAATCTTGAGAAAGTAAAACGGAGCTGGAGGAATCAGACTCTGTGACTTCAGACTATACTACAAAGCTACAGTAATCAAGACAGTATGGCACTGTCACAAAAACAGAAATATAGATCAATGGAACAGGATAGAAAGCCCAGAGATAAACCCATGCACATATGGTCACCTTATCTTTGATAAAGGAGGCAAGAATATACAGTGGAGAAAAGATAGCCTCTTCAATAAGTGGTGCTGGGAAAACTGGATAGCTACATGTAAAAGAATGAAATTAGAACACTTCCTAACACCATACACAACAATAAACTCAAAATGAGTTAAAGACCTAAATGTAAGTCCAGATACTATAAAACTCTTAGAAGAAAACATAGGCAGAACACTCTGTGACATAAATCACAGAAAAATCCTATTTGACCCACCTCCTAGAGAAATGGAAATAAAAACAAAAATAAACAAATGGGACCTAATGAAACTTAAAAGCTTTTGCACAGCAAAGGAAACTGTAAACAAGATGAAAAGACAACCCTCAGAATGGGAGAAAATATTTGCAAACAAAGCAAGCGACAAAGGATTAATCTCCCATATACACAAGCAGCTCATGCAGCTCAATATCAAAAAAACAAACAACCCAACCCCAAAATGGGTGGAAGACCTAAATAGGTATTTCTCCAAAGAAGACATACAGATTGCCAACAAACACGTGAAAGGATGCTCAACATCACTAATCAATAGAGAAATGCAGATCAAAGCTACACTTAGTTATCACCTCACACCAGTCGGAATGGCCATCATCAAAAAATCTACAAGCAAGAAATGCTGGAGAGGGTGTGGAGAAAAGGGAACCCTCTTGCACTGTTGGTGGGAATGTAAATTGATACAGCCACTATGGAAAACAGTATGGAGGGTCCTTAAAAAACTAAAAATAGAACTACCATATGACCCAGCAATCCCACTACTGGGCATATACTCTGAGAAAACCATAACTCAAAAAGAGATATGTACCACAATGTTCATTGCAGCACTATTTACAATAGCCAGGACATGGAAGCAACCTAAGTGTCCATTGACAGATGAATGGATAAAGAAGATGTGGCACATATATACAATGGAATATTACTCAGCCATAAAAAGAAATGAAATTGAGTTACTTGTAGTGAAGTGGATGAACCTAGAATCTGTCATACAGACTGAAGTCAGAAAGGAAAAAACAAATACCATATGCTAACACATATATATGGAATCTAAGAAAAAAAAAGGTTCTGATGAACATAAGGAACATAAGGAATAAAGATGCAGACTTAGAGAATGGACTTGAGGACATGGAGAGGGGGAAGCCTAAGCTGGGATGAAGTGAGAGAGTGGCACTGACATATATACACTAGCAAATGTAAAATAGGTAGCTAGTGGGAAGCAGCTGCATAGTGCAGGGAGATCAGCTCGGTGCTTTGTGACCACCTAGAGGGGTGGGATAGGGAGGGTGGGAGGGAGACACCAAAGGGAGGGGATATGGGGATAGATGTATACATATAGTTGATTCACTTTTTTATAAAGCAGAAACTAACATGCCTTTGTAAAGCAATTATACTCCAATAAAGCTGGTAAAAATAAATAAATAAAAAAGACCATTGGTTCAAGTCCCAATCTGGCTTTACCTGGGTTTGAATCCCAGCACATGGGTTCAAGTCTCAATCTGAGTTTCACAGTTTCATAGGGGCTTAGATATATTTTGAGTGGTTTAAGGCAGGCTTTTAAATGTGGGGATTCCATGTGGGCATATTTCATGATTTAATAGAGACTGATGGACACAGAAATGTAAGGGTTCTGGAACAAGTCATGCTTTGATAAACAAGAAGGTCTGCTCCCGGGAGCAATCTGTTGACCTGAGAAAGGGGCTGGTTGAGTTTTTTAAACCATTGTTTAAAAATAAATAGATTTTCAGGAAGCTCCTGGAGCAAACACTGAAGATATTTACTGGGCAAGAGTATTCTGAAATAATAGTAAAGTCATATTCATGTAGGTTTAGTTCTGATAATTAAGTCATGAGGCTGCTGGCAGCTCCCCAATCCCCAAACCCATTGTTCTAGGACTGAGTATAGAAAGGCAGGTGATTTCTCTGACCTTTATGTGCTGAACGTAGAGACGGTGCTTTATAACAATTGCTCATACCATTGACTGTTAAATCTGGGAAAATCTGTAGGCATGCCTGGGATACTAACTGCTGCTTTCCCACTTCTTGAATTTAAGCCATAAAGCCTTATTATTTAAAATAGTAGCATCTTGGGAATCCCCTGGCAGTCCAGTGGTTAGGTCTCGGTGTTCTCACTGCCGTGGCCCCGGTTCAATCCCTGGTTAGGGAACTAAGATCCTGGAAGTCACATGGCCAAACAAACAAACAAAAAGTAACATCTCAATAGCCTGAGGTCGAGAGATATGGATTTGTGATGCTTCTCTCTTTTTGTCCTTTCTCTGACTTTATTTTTTGATTTATGGTTGCTTTATAGGACAAAGTGTTGGCTTCCCTGTCAGAAATCCAGTGGGAATGAAGAATGAAAGGAAGTAGCAACAGCACATTAGTATAACAGTGGATGATTCTAAGGAGGTCTGATCATTTAGGGAGCAGTAATTGTTGGGTTATGAGCATGTTTGCATATGGTATGAACATGGCTACTTTGCTGCCAATGTGAGGAATGGTGAGATCTCCAGAGGACTCTTTGGGAATAGGGGATGTCCTTGGCCAAGATAAACAGGACTAGGAGGTTAGGAGGAAGGACAGCAGAAACAGTTACACAGAGGCAGTTAAGTGCAGCTAAGTTTTCATTTCCCTATCAATCAGATCCCCAGTTACATCAAGAACCATTCACTTGGAAGACAGAGCCAGTCCATAAAGCATTCCAAAGGCACCATCACCATCATATTACATAGAATTTGTGCCCAAGACTTGACACATCAGTGTTGAAGGAAGCAAGCTGGGGCTTGTGCAATTCCTCAGCCACATGTATGGCAGGTAAGGGTGTAGGAAAATTTCTGGCCGTGAGAAGTAAACATCTCACCTCCAAAAGGGTGCAGTCTTGCAAACATCATGAAACAAAGACTCAGTATTGTGAGTTGAGCCAAGAATTTCCCAAACAGGAAGGTGGAGCTTGGGCATGGCTTTTCTTCTCTTTCCTTGTGTAGTATCGTCATATCATCTGGGGGTAGTGTGTGCAGAAGGGAGCCTTTAGAAAGTTGGTTGTGCTCCAATTTATGGTTCCCCTCAGCAACTAAATCTTTGCTCTCTGATCTATAGCCCAGCAACCATAATTCCTCTCTTCCTTTTTGAAAGTTATTTTTTTCCATAAAATATATGGTCGTAATTTTAAAATTAAATACTATGCTCCCAAACAGCAGGGGCCTTACCCCTTTCTACCTCACAAGTTCTGTTGCCCAAGACCCACTTTCACTTCTTTCAACTGTTTCTTCTGGTATTTATCTCCATTCACTTATACTCTTTCTGGATTTATTCATTTTATACCCTGTGAGTTGACTCCTGCTGTGTTAAAGACACAATACCTTTATACACTCCCTCCCCTTTTCCTTTCTCCCTATTCTCATAATTACACCACAATTTTTAGCTCAATCTTCACTGTTTATATTAACATGATTGGTAAATATTGTTTACCCCGCTAATACGGTTCAGTTTTATCCATCAGGTTTGTTAACGTCCATTGATAGTTTTTTTCCAAAAGCTCAAACATATCTGATAATTTATCTAGTCTCCGTTTTTTCTCTGAAGACTCCCTGCCAGACCTCTCTGTTCTCCTGTTTTGATACAGTCTTTGGGGCTGCTGCACAGTTGTCATCCTGGAATTTTTCTCCACCATCACCCTGTGACCTCCCTTTCTGGATGCCCTGTTTCTGGATGTCCTGTTTCTTCCACTTGATTGGCTTACTTCCTCCTTTTTATAATTATCTTCTCTAGTGGTTTCCTAAAAAGGGCACATGGAGGCAATTATTTTTCAGTTCAGGGATGTGTCTGAAATGTCTTTATTTTCCCTCTTACAGTTATTTATAATTTGGCTGCATATAGATTCCTGGTTGAAACTCCATTCCTTCATTGCTTCTAGCATATGTATTTTTAGAGATTTCTACATAATTATGTCAGTTTTGGAGCTGTTGTAAATTGTATTCTTAAAAAAATTGATTTCTAATTCCTAATCTAATATGATTGATTTTTAGTGTTGATCCTGTGACCTTGATAAACTCATTTATTAGTTGGAGTATTTTTTTTTATTATTTTTTTTTTTTTTGCGGTACACGGGCCTCTCACTGTTGTGGCCTCTCCCATTGCGGAGCACAGGCTCCGGACGCGCAGGCTCCGCGGCCATGGCTCATCGGCCCAGCCGCTCCGCGGCATGTGGGATCTTCCCGGACCGGGGCACAAACCCGTGTCCCCTGCATCGGCAGGCGGACTCTCAACCACTGCACAACCAGGGAAGCCCTGGAGTATTGTTAAAGTGTTGATCTTGTATCCTGTGACCTTGATAAACTCATTTATTAGTTGGAGGAGCTTTTTTGGTAGATTCCTTACAAATTTTGACATAGACTATCATCTTATATGTGAAAGGGCAGAGCCTTCTTTCTAATATCAGTGTTTTGGTAAGAATATATTGAGAGATCAGATAAAAAATTCAAGTCATGTGAAACAAAGCTGGGTTTTCCTTACCCTTTTTCATTTCTATCTTCCTGATTTAAACTCCTTCTGGATTATCTGCATGTTCTCCTTTCCACTACCCCAATCACAGCGACTTTTATATAAATACTCTCCCAATGAAATGGTCTTATGGCCAAAGTTGTTTTAGTGACATGGTCTTTGTGAAACATTAGCTATTCTAAAATTGAAATCAACTTTCCAAGGTGTTCCTAAGGGCTTATAACTTCATACCCAGCAACCCCCTCGAATAAGTTATTTCATAAAGTTACTTGGTGGTAAAGGTTGCATCTTTAGCACCAGTGATGATAAAATGGAACTGGAACCCGACATCTCAGAGGCCTCATCAGGAGCTTCTGATAAAGGAATGGAGAAGCATTAGTCCCAGGATGGAGACAGCCTGTGGAGCCAAGGAGGAAGGAGGCTGCCAGTTCTGCCTCCTCAAAAGGCCCCTGGAACCAAACCACAGCTGTTGTCTTCCAGACATAGAGGTTCCATCATTTGTTTATAGGAAAATGGTCCTCCCACCGCTGGCTGGCCCCTTAAGGATGTTTCAAACAGCTCAGCCCACACAAATGACAGGCTGAAATTAACTGTACTGCTCTAATTGAGGACTGTCAAAAATACCAACACGCAAGAGGTGGCACTTGATCTGCTGTGGGTCCAGAATTGTCCTAGGGAATAAGAGGAAGGTGAGAAAAATATTCCTCGTGTGCTGCCTTAGCTTACACACGTTATGTCATTAATCTGGCAACAAAATAGGAAACAACACTGTTGCTCAGAGCCAAATATAGAGCCCAGGCGCCATGTCCAGAAGTCCTAAAGACAAGACGAAGGGAGTCTTTTAATTAGGACCGACCAGCCATAACAAACCTATGGAGACAGAACTACATGCTCCGCGGCTTGCACTACACCACTCATACAGCGGTGTCCGAAGCTAAAAATTCACTTTATTTGAGTGAAAAGAAAAATACAAGCCAACATGAAATCCATTAGGCCCCTAGGGATGGGTTGACTTGCCAAGTTTCTTCACTAGTAAAGCACAGCTATGCAAAGACTCTGTCAAATCCAATCTCTCTGCCTCCCAGGTACTACTGCTGTTCTAGGGGGTCTTCCAAGGAGTGACCAGAGATGTTTGCAGGAGCCAGATTTTTGTTTTCGTCAATAAATACCTACCAACATGTGGCCACACCTGAACTTTTGATGTGCTACAGCCACTTTATCTTTTTTTTCTAATTTTTTTCTCTATTGAGATATAATTGACATGGGACATTGTTTAAGATGTACAATATAATTATTTGAAACATGTATATACGACAGAATGATTACCACAAGACATTTAGGTGTTCTTGGTGATGTTGAGGCAGGTCTAATCCATCCACCGATCCACGGTTACCTGGCATCTACCATATGCCAGCTACTGATCTAGGTGTTCAGAGTGCAAAGTGGTACAGAATATCGATGTCCCTGCCCCAAGAAGTTCATAGGCTTACCCTTTTTCAGAAGCCATATTGTTCCTTCCATCATTCATTCATTCCACAAATCCTATTTGTGATACAGCCATTTTATCTTAAAATTTAAAGTAACTTTTATTTTTTCTTCTTACTACTAAAGCAACATGGAGACACTGTAGAAAAATAAGAGGATACAGAAAATAGTAGACAAGTTGTTGTCAGCATTTCTATATGTATCATTTTTTCTGGGGTGGGGGGAGTATTTTTTTTTAATTAATCTCTATTGGAGTATAGTTGATTTACAATGTTGTGTTAATTTCCGCTGTACAGCAAAGTGAATCAGTTATACATATACATATATCCACTCTTTTTTTGATTCTATTCCCATATAGGTCATTACAGAGTACTGAGTAGAGATCCCTGTGCTATACAGTAGGTTCTTACTAGTTATCTATTTTATATATAGTAGTGTGTATATGTCAATCCCAATGTCCCAATTTATCCCTCCTCCACAATATGTATCCTTAAGACCAGGGTTTCCCAACATTGGCACAACAGACATGTGGGGAGGATGATTCTTTGTCGTGGAGGGCTGCCCTGAGCCTTGTGGGATGTTTAGCAGCATCTCTGGCCCCTACCCCCTACCTTCTGGATGCCAGGAGTGACTCCCTTCCTACTCCCCAGTCCTGTTGGAACAACCCAAAATGACCCCAGACATCACCTGTCTCCTAGGCCCCAACAGCCTTAGGCTATTCCAGGTTTCAGAGTAGAGTTTGTTGACTGAATTCTACCATTCACACTTTTCCCCTCTGGGAGTCTAGTTGACACTTACAAACAGAGGGAACTGAGCTAAAATGGAATCAAAGTTATCGGCTTTATTAATTACTCAAGTTGAGGCAACTGGACCCTATGTGATCCTGACTGGTTTCACTCCTCCAAAGCAATCTGAGAAGCTTGGGACCAGAAAGACGAGGCCTGGTTGGGTCTCTCTGAGGCAGGAAATGAGCCTATGGCCCATGTGGGACCACGTCCATCTGAGAGGCTAAGAAAGGAGGAGACTCTGTTTTAGGGTTTCGAGGCAAAATGACCCCCATCTACTTGTGTGTCGACTTGGCCAACTGAGATAAGCCACTCTCTCTAGGATGGGGGTTGGTGCCAAGGCTGGGTGCTGTCTCTTCAGAGCTGTTGAGAAAGATGCAGAGTTGGAGGGACCTCCTGTTTTATGAGTCAAGGTAGGAATGTGGGGGGCAGGCAAAGAAAACAGAGTTTTCTTTCTGTGAAGATATAAATACACATACATAGTTTAAGATAAAACAGTCTTACACTGTACACAATGTTTTACAGCCATTTTGGTATCACACTGTATATACTTTTCAGTTACCATAGCAACACCTCTCACCTTAAATTATTTAAGACATAATATTTTTAAATTTTTTTTAATTTTAATTTTTTTTTTTTTTGGCCATTCCACGTGGCTTGCAGGATCTTAGTTCCCTGACCAGGGATTGAACCTGGGCCCCGGCAGAGAAAGTGCCGACTTTCTAACCACCAGGGAATTCCCTAATACATAATCTTAAATGGCTGCATATTGCTTACTTACATATAATGTTTTTAGCCAATTCACTTTTGACTTTTGACTTGTGTTGCTTTCAAACTTCTATTATGAACACACTTGAGCATCTAAGAGGTTAAGACTGCACATTTGCCACTGATTATTGCCTAAGGGCAATAATTATTAGATTGTTAAAGAAGCAGAAGCATTGGTTCAAATGGCATGTATTGCAATGTCCTCCTGGAAGGGGACCCCAAGTTATACATAGCTTGAGGATCTAAGATAACTGGAGCATAAATAAAGAAAAGGCGAGTTAACAGATGCACTGCATATTTTTATGTCTTCTCTGAAGTCCAGATGACTGCTGAAGTCTGGGGCCCCCAGTTTCAAAGGCTTGAGCCCCGGATGTGGGATTTGCGCCCCGCAGCTGCCAACAGCTCTGATGTCCCTGGGAAGACTCTCCTCTCCCATCCCTGGGTGCATGTAACTCCTGGCACAGTGCTGTGTACAGAACTCTGTTGTCTTTGGGATTTGGCATCCCTGATGAGGTTAGGTGCATTTTCATTGGCTGTGATCTCAACTGGAGAAGGCTGTTGTGTACTGTAAATATTTATAATTTACTGTATATCATGATGTTTTGACATCTTAGAAAAATCTTTTTGACTGCCCCTCCCTGGGCTAGCCAGTTCTTAGAGACAGCAAAAGACTGAGCCAGGAACATGCCCTTGATACGCAAACTAACCAATCCAGAGCTCTACCCAACTCGTGCATCCCAGGAGGGTGCCTTAATCATCCCAGGTCCAGGGCCAGGTGCCAGGCACCTCGGGACCACCCTTAAAGCCCAAAGCCTGCTGAAAAAATTCAAACTAGCCAATCCTAAACAGCTGACCCTGACCTGCCTCGCCTTTCCAGTGGAATCCCCAGGAAAGGCCATGACCTGAATGTTCCCCTCATTCTTGTCTTCTGCCTCCTGACCACCATGGTGCCTTTTCCAAGTGGCCCTGCGTGGATGCCATGCCTCCTGTCTCCAGGATCCATGAGTGTAATAAACTTTGGCTTTTCCTGAGCCTCCCCTCTGTGTCCTCTTGGGGCCGTATCTGCTGACCATCTGATAAATGAATATACGACACAATGGCGCAGGACAAATCTTCTAGCTTTATGAAGTGGATTCCCAAGGCTTCCAGTCTTGAGTTGTTGGGAGTAGTTGTCAATCTTCCAAGAATCCAGGCACTGACATTTTTATCTTCGTGTCTCCAGCCTGAGGACCCCATCAGGAAGAGCTGCTGGGCTGCACCCACACAATCCCTTCTGCTCTGGAAGTTCCTAGAAAAGTAACCTTTAACCAGGGTGGATTTTAAACACTAGTACCAGTTAAATACTGTCTAGAATTCAAAAGCTCACTTTGTTCCAGGAGACTTTGTATCTTTCTCCTTCATCTCTCTCTCCCTCTTTCCCAGCTTCAACATGACCCCCAAAAGCGCCTTCTGAGTTGTGAAGCAGGAGACTGCCAGATTGCCAAGAGTAATATTTGTGTTTGGAAGCATGGCCCCCGTGGAACGACAGTAGCCCTTGAGCTGCCTCCAAGGTTTCCCTTAGCCAGCGTGTTGGCCAAACAGTCCCGCTCTTCATTCGTTTTTTTAAGTTTGGGAGGGAGCTGAGTGTTTTCATGGGAAGAGACCGACTAGGCACTGAGGAGGCTGTGGCAGTGGTGCGGGTCCGTCCCCTGGGCCCTTCTCAGCATCCCCAGCTGCCCCCTTCCAACCCACCTCTGGCAGAGTCAGGAAAACCCGCTGGGTTTGTGGAAACCGTGGAACGGATGGGGTTGGCGCACTAACAGAAGCCTAGTGTTCCACGCGCTCTGAACCCAGCGCCAAGGTCCATCCTCCAGAGACACTGACGGCTCTGTTCTGCAAAGCACCAGCCTTGCGTCATCCACTGGGAGAAGGTGCGTGCTCGACCTCCATCTTGCCCAGTGTGGACCCGCCAGGGAGCAGGGCCAGAGCCCCAACATGGACACACCAGGGTGTTCAGCTCAGGAAGGCAATTCGTCTTTCTCCTGGCGCCCTGTGGAGGTCAAGGACGCCCCACGTTCTCATAGGGAAAGATGAGGAGGGCACGGTCAGCCCTTGGACACTGCCTCGTGAACGGCTTCTGGGCCCAACCTGCCACGGTGGAATCCAGGGCCCAGAGGCCTCCTGGGTCACAAAGGGCAGCCCAAGTGGAGAAAAATCAGTCAACAGAATTCCCTACATTCTGATTACTGCTATTAAGAATAACAAAAAGGACAAACCCACAAATGAACTTATTTACAAACCAGACATGGAAAACAAACTTATGGCTACCAAAGGGGACAGGGGGTGGGGAAAGGATAAATTAGGAGTTTGGGATCAGCAGATACAAACCACTATAGATAAAACAGATAAACAACAAGTCCTCTGTGTAGTACAGGGAACTATAGTCGATACCCTGTAATAAACTATAATGGGAAAGAAATGGAAAAGAAGAAAAACCCTATATGTGTACAAGTAAGGACTAAACAGAAATAAAAATTATAACTGCAGTTTCTTCCTTTTTGGTAATGTGATTATATTGTCCTTACAATTTAAAAAATAGATGGAAAGGAAACGACTCAAAAATTTTCACCAGGTGTTCTTTTCTTTTCTTTCCTTCTTTCTTTTTTTTATTTTGTTGAAGTATAGTTGATTTACAATGTTGTGTTAATTTCTGCTGTACAGCAATCACCAGGTTTTCAATGGTAGAATCAGGGCAGGTTGCAGGCGTCCAGCCTGGTGAATGTATGGAAACACCTGAGAGCCTGGGGAGGTGCCGTGTGGACTGGGAGTGGGTGGGGGTGCTTTGACTGGACACACTTACCTGTGTGAGGCCTGATCTCCTTACATGGATTCGAGGGCAGTAGAATCTTGGAAGACTTAGGGCCTCTACTGTACCTCAAGCCAAAGGAATCTTGGAGGCGCTGTGGCTGTTTCCTGGGCCTGCCGTGGCCCATTAATCATGTCAGCTGCTGAGAGAGCCTGGAGGGGGGTGAACGCAGGGCCGGCACAGATGGAGAGGGACATGGGGCGCTTGGAGGCGACAAGGCCCTGGGGAGACACGAGGAGAATAAAAGATGCTGGAGAACTTGGCCTCAGCAGACATCCTCTCTAACACTTGGTATCGACCCCATAGGCTAACCTCATATTTTCTTCCCAGGAGATTGGATGTTACCAATTGTAGCCAGGAGATTGTTGAAAGAATAAAGCTTTCATTCCAGAAAACCTCCCCTGGACACAGAGATACCTACTGGCAGATCTTTCTGCTAAATCCTGAGAATCTCTGATTTATCTGAGAATCTCCCCCATCTCTCCTCTCCCAACCTCCCTTCCCATTATATAGACCCTAACCCTTCTCTTTGCCTCCATTTACTTGGATTAACTGCACCCTTTTATCAGAATCTGAAAAGTCTAACTCTAAATTTTGTGTTGAAGGAAACTCTGGGGATCCAATCTGGGCAGGTGTATGTATATTCCAGACACTGTAGACTTGAGGGCATCCCCAAGAGCTGCCCCTGCCAGGGCCTGGAGGTCAAGGCCAAGGGTACTTCCTGACCTTCATAGGTCATGCTTCTCCCTCTCAGGGTGAAATTCCTGCTAGTGTCACACAACCAGAAGGTCCAATGGATGCCAGAAAAGAGGAAATTCCTTAAAAAACAAAGAAAGACGGAATCAGTCTCAGTGGAGCAGTTGAGAAAAGGGAGGAGTAGGACATCCCCAAGCAGAAGGGCTAAAGTGCGAACATTCCTGAGTGGCTGGTGATGTGGAAGTTGTGCAAAGCTCATGGGCAAAGCTAGCCCGGCTCTCGTGGTGGCTCTTGGAGCTGCCCACTTAGGCTTGGGAAGCCTCCTAGGTTCTGGATTCTGCAGGAGTGGATCCTATCTGTTGGGGTCCCTAGTGTCTTTCTCCCTCCAGGCTGGCTGCAACCATCTGCTGGGAGACCTGGGCAGGTGCTCAGCAAACTGAGTTGCAGGTGAAGGGAAAGGGTGTGAGTGGGAGGAGGGGGGATTGCAATTCACCGAGGCCTGGGGAGCAAGAAAACCTGATGAGGGGGCTCCTGCATCTCAGGACCAGGCTAAGCCATCCTCAGATCAGAAGGACTTTCCCACTAAGTAGGGCAAGGAACCACAGTTGCTTGGCCCAGATCCACTGCCCCCAGGCTACAGTGCCTCAGCCAGCAGGGAGAAATGCACAGAAAGAAAGCAGACGTGTTTCTTTCGTTTGTGACCTGGTCCAGGTATGGTCTGGGGAGCCTCCTTGGTTTTTTGATTTGGAAACTTTCCTGCGGGTGAGAACTGAACTTAGCATTGTCTCCGGAGCTAGAAAACAAGTACTTGGGGAATGTAGCCCAGCAGGGCCATTTCCCAAGAGCCACGGCAGGCCTCCTGCAGGTGCTGCTGAGACTCTGCCCTCCGGAGAGAGGTGAATGAGGTGCCCACGCTGGGTTTTGGTGGAGGCTCTGGCTTCCCCATGCGGCCTCCAGGCAGGTCTGATCCTGACCTCCTGCCAGACCTCATTTAATACCTACGTGCGAGCAGAGAGGAGTGATGGTGGAGTTTCTCATTTGCCCACACACACAGGGATGCCACCACGCAGGACTCTGCCTGAGGGAAGACAGGCCAGGGAAGGGATATTTGCCCCCCACCACCTGGGACCCTCCCTGACCCTGCAGCATGTCAGCCGTGTTGCAATAGTTCCTTCAGAGAAGGCCCTGTTCTTAGAGCTTCTGGCAGCAAAACTCATGAGCGCAATTTCCCCCTCTTCTTGAGACATTCCTTCCTGCGTCTCTGCAGCCACAGCCTCGGGCTTCTTCTTGTCTAGGCCCCAGATGGCGAGAAGTGACCCAAGCTGGGTGAGCACCCACGCCCAGCATGCACACGCCATCAGCAGGACGCTGCCGGGAGCACCCGACCCCTCTCATCGTCCTGCAAAGGGCCCCGTGGGTGATTTCATCAAAGGGACATTCCAAGGCTCTCTGCCCCCTTTCGTGTCGCTTGTGCAATCTCCAAACTTGAAAGCAGAGGAAAAGTGAACCAGATATTGTCATCTGAGGGCCAGAATTCTGCAAATCCATTAGGCTGGGAGTGCCTCTGACCAGCTGGCGAGGTGAACTCGCCCTGTCCCCCGGGCAGGGCAGGGGAACACCGCTCAACATTTTGACTTGCAAAGCCCTGGCCGTGGTGCAGCTCCAAGCACCTCAGAAGGACACCATCATCTTCTTATTTTGAAAGGGCGGCCTTCGGTGCCCTGAGGAGCCTGTCTCGGGCCTCTGCTGACTCTGTCCCAGGTTCCAGGACCTCTGACCACAAAGCAATGCTCCGTCAGAGCCCCTCTCAATCAACGAGGTGGACAGAACTGAGCCATTCTCCTCTCTGAAAGAAACATCCTGGAAATAGCTAAAAGTCAAACCAAACACAAAAACAAACAACCCTTCCAGACCTGCAATCTGTGTCCCGCTGGAAAAACAAACTGTCTGGGTTTTGGGGCAGAGAAAACTTGAGAAGGCTGGCCCACATGTGTGGCTCCGGAAAACTGGCCGAATGTAGTCACTGATGGTTAAAACGGCCACACACCCTTCCTAACTGTGCATGTGAGTTTGAGCTCCTTTCATCCGGGTTGGAGTCTGTTTCCTCACGCGCTGAATCTGGGCTGGCCTGTGACCTGCTTTGACTAATAGAATATGGAGGTGGGCATGTACCAGCTGTGAGCTTGGGCCTTGGGTTTTGCATAATTTCTCTTTCTTTTATGATCACCATGTGAACAAGCCCCAGCCTGCTGCGGTCTGAGACATGTGGCTCATCACCCAGCTGCCTGACCCACAGCCATCCAGCCCCCGACATATGATTGTGGCCCTTCTAGAACCGCCGGCCCCCAGTTGACCCCCCTCACTGGATCACATACACATGGGAGAGTCTAGTTAAGCCAGCCCAGATGAGAAGAACCATCCAACCCGTTGTAGAATTCTGAAAAATAATGAAATAATAAATAATAAATGGTGTTTGTTTTAAGCCACTAAGTTTTGGGATGGGTTGTTAGGTAGCAAAAGCAGCTGGTACACCCACTGAGTCCATCGTCAGGAGAAGGGTGGAGAGAAGAGGAGGTGAGAGAAAGGACTTCAAAGAGGAGGCGGTCATGGCTGTTTGCTGAACCTGTTCATAGATGCGTCATCCCCTTTGCCTTACCATCAACCCTAATTTTACAGGCCAAGTTCAAACAGAACAGATAAGTTGCTTCAAGTCACATAGAAAGTGCAGATTGAAGGCTCAGACTGAGGTCTTCTGACCTGTCCAGTGACCTTTCTAGTACTTGTGCCATAGTTGGACAGTTTGCTTAGTGGATTTACCCCCCAACCTTAGAGTCAGACAGACCCCAGTTCAAATCCTGGCCCTTCTCTTCCCCAGAACCACGATCTCAGGCACATGATTTAATGTCTCAGACCTTCTGTTCCCTCATCTGCAAAAGTGGGATAATGGCACTGGCCTAGCAGAGAGGTGGGAAGGAATGATATTTATAAGGTATTTCTTATACTTTAATGTTTAGCACAAGGAGTGGTGTTATTATGTCACTTCTTTGGGCCACAGCCTCTATTTTTCTCAAAACTAAATTTTCTGGTACATACCAATAGCAACAGTCAGAGGCTAGCATCTTTGATAATTACATATTTCCTTAGTTTCTCATCACCTTCTCCTGCTACTTGGCCCGTGTTAGACTGTTATACTGGTGACTACCAGTGAACAATTCCTCCCAGTATATACAGACACACAGCGGCAATATTGCAGGTTTAGTAAAGACCACCACAATCAAGTGAATACAATAAATTGAGTCACGCGAATTTTTTGGTTTCCCAGTGCATATAAAAGTCCTGTTTACACTAACCACAGTCTCTTAAGTGTGTAATAGTATTATGTCTAAAAAAAAAAAAAATGTACATACCTTAAAAAAGATGTTATTGCTAAAAAATGCTAACCATCATCTGAACCTTCAGTGAATTGTAATCTTTTTCCTGGTGGAGGAAGGTCTTGCCACCCTGATGGCCACAGAGGCAGACACACACCAGATCCACATCAACCATGAATGAATCGGCAGCAAACAAACCAGTTTATAAGAGGAGAGGTGCGTGTTCACAATAGCCAAAACATGGGAACAACCTAAATGTCCATCGACAGTTGAATGGATAAAAAAGATATGGTACATGTATACAATGGAATAGTACTCAGCCACGAAAAAGAACAAAATGATACCATTTGCAGCAACATGGATGCAACTAGAGATTATCATACTAAGTGAAGTAAGCCAGAAAGAGAAAGACAAATACCATATGATATCACTTATATGTGGAATCTAAAATGTGGCACAAATGAGCCTATCTACAAAACAGAAACAGACTCACAGACATAGAGTACAGACTTGTGGTTGCCAGTGGGATAGGGGTCGGGAGAGGGATGGACTGAGAGGTTGGGGTTAGCAGATGTAAACTTTTATATATAGGATGGATAAACAACAAGGTCCTATTGTATAGCACAGGGGACTGTAACCAAATCTCCTGGGATAAACCATAATGGAAAAGAATATTAAAAAAAGAATGTCTATATGTGTAAAACTGAGTCACTTTGCTGTACAGCAGAGATGGGCACAACATTGTAAATCAACTATACTTCAATTAAAAAAAAAAAGAAGGGACTTCCCTGGTGGCGCAGTGGTTGAGAGTCCGCCTGCCGATGCAGGGGACACGGGTTCGTGCCCCGGTCCAGGAGGATCCCACATGCCGCAGAGCGGCTGGGCCCATGAGCCATGGCCGCTGAGCCTGCGCGTCCGGAGCCTGTGCTCCGCAACGGGAGAGGCCACAGCAGTGAGAGGCCCGTGTAACGCAAAAAAAAAAAAAGAAAAAAAAAAAGAAGAGAGGTGAGTTTGATGCAGTTTTGGTAGAAAGTAAAGAGTTGAAAGAGATATGTTTATATTAGTACCCATTCCCATTTCTTTTTTCCTGTTACTGAGTTATAGAACTGGAAGAGACCAGAGATCATCAAAAATATGCATAAAGCACCTTATATATGAGCTTCACATTCTCAAGGTCACATTATCTCATTTAAATCTCAAAACTCTCTTGAAATATTGTGAATATATTATCCCTGTGTTATAGACAAGAGGACTGAATTCCTAGGAAGTTAACTTGTCCAAAGTCACACCTAGTAAGTAGTGGAGCCAGAATGGAATTCGGCTCTGTGTGAATACAAAGTCTAGTTTCTTAATTATTGTGCTGTAGAAAATTGGTTCTTGTATTTAAAAACCAAATTTGAGGTGTGCTCACCCAAGCAAATGAAAGGTATTGGAAAAGGAAAGATGAAGGTATCCTGTTTCTAGGGGACTAGGAAAAGTTAGCATGCTTATCTCTGGTTTGTGATGACATTTTGGGAAGTGCCTTAGTCAGATCAGGCTGCTATAAAAATATACCCTAAACTGGATGACTTAAACAATAAGCATTTATTTCTCACAGTTCTGGAGGTTGAAAGTCTGAGATCGGAGTGTCAGCATGCTTGAGTTCTTGGTGACGGCCCTCTTCCTGGTTTGCAGATGGCTATCTTCTTGTTGTATCCTCATATGGCAGAAAAGAAAGCTCACTAGCCCCCCTGGTTTCTTCTTATAATTAATTCCATCCACCAAGGCTCCACCCTAATAACCTCCCACAGGCCCAACCTCCGAATACCATCACATTGGGATTAGGGTTTCAACATATGAATTTTGGTGAGACACAGACAGTCACTCCATTGCAGGAAACAAGTCCTACCTCACACAATGATGGGCCATGGGGCCACCAGGCTCTGTCTGGGTGACCTGCTTAGGAAATGAACCTTGCTCTGAACACGGTTGACATCTCACCTGGCTTTTAGAATTGACCTTGGGCAAGCTCCTGTTTACTCTATCTCCAAGCAGTAGGTTTGAGTATTTTCTGGAACTCCCTGGAGAAGACTCAGCACATCATATGACTGAAAGAGGGAAGTATTTGCAGCCACAATACTTGAATTTAAGTCCCAGCTACTTCCTGGACAACTTCAATCTCTTCTGCACTTCAGTTTTCTTTCCTTTCTTTTTTCTAGATTCATTGAGACATAATAGACATAAAACACTGTATTGTTTTACAGTGAATAACATGATTTATGTATTTGCAAAATGATCACTACAATTAAGTTTAGTTAACATCCATCACCTCACATCGTTAAACATTTTTTTTTTCTTGTGATGAAAACTTTTAAGAGCTACTCTCTTAGCAACTTTCAAATATAGAATACAGTATTGTTAACTATAGTCACAGTTTTCTTACTTTCAAAATGGGGATAAGAGGGGACTTCCTTGGCGGTCCAGTGGTTAGGACTCAGCGCTTTCACTGCCGTGGGCCTGGGATTTGGTCCCTGGTCGGGGAACTAAGATCCTGCAAGCCACGGGGCACAGCCAAAAAAACAAAACAAAACAAAATGGGGGTAAGAGTAATGAGATAATGAAAGCTAAGTTGCCATAAGAACATCAGTTGTTATTATTTTTATTATTACACAAGTAAAGTTATTACTGATGTTGATTTAAATGGCAAATTTGAAAAGTTTTGGGTTAAACAAAAAGACATGTATTTTAATCTCTTTCAAAACTAAAGCCCTTAGAACAGTGTATGCTGATAAAATGAAACTTTTTCTAGGTGATTGGGTGTATTTAGGAACACTGCATGTAGCAGAAAATGCAATTAGCAGTGGCTTAAATAAATTGGCAGTTATTTTCCCACTTGATAAGGAGTCTGGTGGTGGGAGGTTGCCGATGTTGGTTTAGTTGCTTAATGATGCCCAGGTGCCCACTTTGTTGCCCTTCGCATATGGGTTTCATCCTCATGCTGACTGTCTCAGGGTCCCAAGATAGATGCTGCAGCTCCAATCAAGGGAAGAAGATGGGAGAATCCAGTTTTCCCAGAAATTCCCTTAGGAGGTTTTTTTTTTTCTCTTTAGGTCTCATTGGCTAGAAATGTGACATATGACCACCTAAGTTGCAAAGGAGGCTGGGTAATATTCTTTAGACTCTGCCGTAGAGGCATCCAAGTGAGAAAGTATTGGCCTAACAAACCGACAGTGATCCCACAAGAGAAATTTGAGTATTTCCTTTTCTTAAAAAACGTTTTGCTCCTTTGTACTTCCTGATATTTAGGTAAACAGACACATTTCATGTTTTTATAACAAGAAAGAAACTGCTTAGGGCTATATTATTATTATTATTATTATTTTGCGTTACGCGGGCCTCTCACTGCTGTGGCCTCTCCCGTTGCGGAGCACAGGCTCCGGACGCGCAGGCTCAGCGGCCATGGCTCACGGGCGCAGCCGCTCTGCGGCATGTGGGATCCTCCTGGACCGGGGCACGAACCCGTGTCCCCTGCATCGGCAGGCGGACTCTCAACCACTGCGCCACCAGGGAAGCCCAGGGCTATTATTTTAAAAGTAATCAAATAAGAGACCTCAACCTACTGTTTTCCTATTGGGCATGATGTGGGAAGGGCTTGATTACACACATAGCGCCTGGCTGTGGTGTCTCCTCTTATCTTGCAAACCAAGCAGAAGATTCATGTTCAACTCTTGTAAAAGGTTGACAAACCACCACTTGTGACTTTGGGAAACAAGGACCATGTCTAATTGAGTTATTTGCTATTACACCCTCTGCAGATCTCTTTTTGGACTTGTTGTTCTCTTATGTGCTCCAAAGGTCACATATAAGGAAAGAACAAAGTTCAGAGACACATGGAAACAAGTTCAGAAGCCATAATGGCCAAATGTTAAACTCTGGTCGGGATGAGGTATGCAGGAAAAGTTTATAATCAAAGTTGGTTCCCTGAATAAGTGTTATTGACAAAGTGGCTGGTAAGCAAGAAAAGAAGGTGACAAACGATGGCACCTGGGGATGTTGCAACCTGCAACATGTTACAGATTAGCTGGTGTTTTCCTTGCCCATGAGACCAGTGTTAGGGAGAGGGGGAAAATGTGGCTTGATTTACAGCTGACGATATTGTGTGTCTCATCATTGGAGATCAAAAGAAAGCTTGTCTATAAAACACTGCTAATGAAATTGGAGCAAAGGGTAGGCTCTTCCCTTGGGTGTGTCAAAGGGAAGTTTTGCTCTGCACCGGACCAGCGGGATGTGAGTTGGACTCCGTCCTCTGGGATGTGGTCGTGGCCATGTGACCTCATGTTCAACCCCGCCAGCCTTGAATTCCGCAGTTATGAATTACGTGTAATCAGCCCTTTTAATACTTGATGATTTGGGGACTGGTCGGTTCTTTTCATTTTCTATGATGTGCAACTACAGACTGCAGGTACTTTGTTTTGTATTATCCTAGTAAGTGACGTGTGTGTGTGTGTGTGTGTGTGTGTGTGTGTGTGTG
This sequence comes from Monodon monoceros, assembly GCF_005190385.1. Taxonomy (NCBI): domain Eukaryota; kingdom Metazoa; phylum Chordata; class Mammalia; order Artiodactyla; family Monodontidae; genus Monodon; species Monodon monoceros. The sequence goes on along the minus strand of NW_021703769.1, from coordinate 39,094,190 downwards.
TGTGTGTCTGTGTGTTGGAGGGGGTGGGGGAGTGAGGAGAAGCAACTGACTTTCATATTCTCACTCTGTAAGGCCAGATTTTGAACAACCCACCTGTGATGACTTAATATCTTTTTCCTGAAACTAGAAACTAATATGTGGAGGCTGAATTGACCTGCATCTTCTTGGATAACTTGAGGAATGCTGAGGGTGTTATAAATTCAGGCAAGTCCAAGAAGTGAATGTCACTGTCTTTGCAGTGTGGAATTAGCGTGAAGGAGGACAAGGTATCTCCAGCATGAAACCCCAGTGAAAGAAAACTCTGCTGTATCCTGCAGCTCAGAAGAACTTCCGCCAGGTAGAACTTCTTATCCTGTGTAAGGACAAAGATTTTCTTAAATACAGTGGGAACCATTGGCCCTGCTCAGCCACCTTCCATCAAGTCCCACGTGCCCGAATTTCCAGAGAATTCCGATTTCTAGCACCGCAGAGGCGCTGAAGAGCTGTCAGAGCCACACTCAGAGCTTAACTGAAGCCCTCATGTTTCCTTTCCTTCTGGCCTCTGGTTACTGAGAACACTTGCTGAAAATTGCTGTCCCACTCAAGAACTGTCAAAGGTAATTGTGTTGCACAAAAGTTCCCGAGAAGCATGAAATAATATGGTTACCACCTGGCGACCAAGTAATAGAACCTGTCTGATGAGGCCCAAGCCTGCCACATGTGTAGACGCCAGTGTCTGCCTGGAAATCACGACAGCAGAAATTTGTGAGGAAGACGAAGACGTGTATCAGAGGCCTCTCCGTGGCAATTTACGATACGAATCCCTGTGTAAAGGACAGTTGTCAGGTCACCAAATCCGGTGAGGCCTGAGGCTACAGGGGTGGCAGCCAGGGGAAAGATGGGGGGAGAATTTAGCACCTCAGGAATGTGGATCTTCGTGAAGCAAGCAGCAGTACAGACTTCAAAAGCAAGGTCTGACTTGGCTGTTCTCACAGCTGGCAGTGACTTTGGTGTCTAAGAAAATGAAAATCGAAGACTCAGGAGGTGGGAGGCCCTAGAGGGTCTGTCTGAGTTTCCCACCCCCTCCACCCTTTGCTTCTGACACCAACTATGCCTGTCCAGATGAGCAGAAACCTTTTTTCCTCTTAAAACTCCCCAGACCAGGAATTCCTTTCCATTCTTGGTGGCCATTTTCAGAGTCTCATCCTTCTTGAGATGGTTTTGCCTTAACTTGAATTTCGAAGACCCCAAGATACTCCCCAAATACAGGTGCCTGTATGGCAAAATCTCCGCTAACCCCCCAAATTCACTCACAGATTCTCTTGGGAGAATCTAGTTCTGAAACTTTCTTTTTTTTTTTTTTGGTCAGAAATTGTCCTAATGTGAATCAAATACCCAGTGTTAGCACCCTAATTCTGTAGTCAGGAATGACACATTGATACCAGGAATTTCCAAACATAGGATGCCGATCCACATTGGAACCATCATGACATCGTTATAAAGTCAACCAATGTTAGGAGTACCTGCTCTTTTTATCTTTTGGTGATATTCACAGTTGAGCTTTTGAGGTACAAAAAAATTCTTGCTTCTCAAGCAGCCTCTAAATTGAAACCAGGGCCGGCTACATAATTCATGCGGCCCGGTGCAAAATGAAAATGTGAGGCCCTTTTATTTTCTCCAAAAAAGCAGGAAAAAAGGTTTTTCCTTTCTTTTGTGGCCTTTTTCTCTCAACCTCTCATGGAGTTTTTTCTTTGCTGTTTTAAAGTCACACTCCCTCAGGCATGGGGATACTTGTGGGGTGAGTGTAGTAATCTCTTGGCAGGGGTCAGGGAACAGATAGCAAGGAACCCACTTCAGGGAAGTGAGGAGGTGCCAGGAGACATGCACCACTGTCCTATCAGACTCAGAAAAGACAAATTCAAAGATAAAATTATTAAGATCTAAAAAGTGGTGACCACAGCATTAAACCCCAGTGTGAGGTGCCCTTCTGAGTTCAGAGCCCTGTGCGACTTCCCGGGTAGCACATACGCGAAGCCGGTCCCGGTTGAAACTCATTCTCTCTCAGGATTGCAAAAGCCATGACATAACTCAATGTCCATCTGGACTCTTCTTACCTAATGACTGTTTGATTGCCATTCTTTTCTATATAATCTGTTTTTAGTTCCTGGAAGCTTTTCACCCTACTATTCAGACATTTTTCACTTGTGCACCTTGGTGTAAAATTTTCATCTCTTGTTGTCTAGAATCTTCAGAGAACGCTTTCAGTGGAAACCTATGTCTTTCTGTTTTGGGAACTTGTATTGGTTTTTTTTGATAATTTTCTCTTCTCTCTTTTCTTCCATTCTTTTTGCAACTCCTACTGGTGGATGTTGGGTTAATCCTCTAATTTGCTTTCCTTTCTTTTCTTAGTTTCTATTTCTTTGACTTTTGCCTCTGCTCTCTGGGAATTTTCCTCAACGTTGTCAACTTTTTATGAAGTTTAAAAAATGTCTGCAACCTTTTTCTTTATTTTCAAGGGCTTTTTTGTTTTGCTTTAATTTTTTATTTTTCATAGCAACATGCTCTTTTTGGATGAAATTTTTCTTTTATTTTTGAGAATATTAATATTTTCAATTTTTTATTCATTCCTACATTAATTCTGTTCCATTTCTTTTTCTCTTTGAAATGAGGTATCTTAGGTAGCTTCAGAATAGTAGCTGGTCCCCAGGAGGATCAAGCCGTGGTTAGAGGTTTTGGACTCTTAGCTTCACCCTCTGATCTCTGGGGAAGGGAGAGGGGCTGGAGATCAAGTTCAATCACCAGTGGCCAATGATTTAATCAATCATGTCTATGTGATGAAAATTCTGTAAAACCCCCTAAACCACAGGGTTCAGAGAGCTTCTGAGTAGGTGAACACATGAAGGTGCTGGGAGGGTGGTGTGCCCACAGAGGACATGGGAACTCTGTGACCTTCTCCCCATACCTTACCCTGAGCATCTCTTCCATTTGACCGTGCTGAGTTGTATCCTCTATAGTAAAGCACTAATAGTGAGTAAAGTGCTGTCCTGTGTTTTGTGAGTTAATCCAGCAAATTATCAAACCAGAGGAGGTGATTGTGAGAACACCCAATTTATAGCTGGTCAGTCAGAAGTACGGGTGGCCTGAGACTTGTGATTGGCATCTACAGTGGGGCAATCTTGTGGGACTGAACCTTTTAACTTGTGGGATTGGACCTTAACTCCAGGTAGATGGTGCCAGAACTGAATTGAGTTATTGGACAGCCAGTCGATGTCAGAGAGTTGGAGAAATGGTGTTGGAAAAGACACCATGTATTTGGTGTCAGGAGGAAGAAAACTGCTCAGTCTGCATTCAGAAGTGAGGCACGATGATTGGTGACACTGAGACCATGGATGGGAAAACTTTACCCATAGGGTAAACTTTACCATATGGTAAAGTTTACCGTAGGGTGATCAGGATGTGAATCACTGGTTCATTGAAGAATTCCCAAATGTCATCATCTATATAGGTCATTTCTCTGGGCTGTTTAGAGGGTAACCTGGATCTCCTGCATGTGTGCGTGCGTGTGTGTGTGTGTGTGTGTGTGTGTGTGTGTGTGTGTGTCTGCGTGTGTCTGTGTGTGTCTGTGCGTGTGCCTGAATGGGTAAAAGGCGTTCTGGAAGCCAGGTGGGGAAGGGGGGTTGGGGCATCCACAGTATGCCACACAGACTTTTACTTTACCCTTACTTCATCTCTGCATTTCTCGGGGCCTGCTGGCCAAGTCCAGCTACTTTGAAGAATAAATCTCCAACTTTCTGCCCCGAAGCAAAGAAAGCATAGTTGCATGGATGCACATGATGGGAGAGGAGACATTATGGGCTCAACCACGCTACGGGCAGACTTCCAACAAATGCCCTTTTCCACATTGGGCTTTACTCTCGCCTTCCTTTTAGAATATTCACTGCTTATAAACCCTGAGCCACTCAGAGTTTCTTCAGGGTGAAGCAGCTCTGTTCCCACTTGTCTGCAAGCAATTGGCTTTCTTCTTTCTTCTTTCTGCCAAGGTAATTACCATTCCTCCATCCATTTCTCACCTTCCAAAAATTTGTTGAAAGCATTTATAGCAAATTGTCTCTCCTTCTTTTTAACCTTGTTGAGTAATTTGTTTTTTAAAATTCCTTGGCTGTCATTTTAATAAGACTTGGGTAGGAAGAAAAGCTAATCATTTTCTATTCCACTATTTTCAATCAAATGTTTCCTTTAGAAACCTTAATCTTTGTTGGAATTGAAACCCATGCATTAAAAGGTGAATCCTTGCTGTTTACCAAGTGAAATAATAAACAATCTAGAGAAATAGTTAATTTCAGTCAATTTCTCATAACCTGTTTATGCTTATTTAAATACAGTTCTAATAGTCTTGGCTATTTAGCTTTTAGTAGACTAGAAACAGAATTATAATAGAAAGTTAGACCTGAATGTACTATCAGTCATATATCCTGATAGAATTGAGAATAGCTGGCAGACCAAAAAGTGACAGAAAACTTATAATAACAAGTTAAAATAACACATAGTAGTACAACAGTTTTTATAAGTACAAACAGTCTTACACATTTCAAAAGGCATAGCTGCACAAAAGTGTAACCCTGAGGCCATCCTTCTATGACAAAACCTTCTCTGGCTCCCCATTATATGTAGATATGTTTAATATTCTCTCACTGTTTCATATATTGCCAAACATATGACCCAAGGTTCCAACAAAACACCTTGCTCTATTTCACACCTGGGAATTTCCATTTCCTACCTGTGAAATTCCTGTATGGCACACCCTTTCTTGCTATCACAAGTCATCCTACAAGACACTTTTGAATCCCATAATGTTCTCTCCCTTTCCTTCTGTGTCCCCATGGTACTTGTTTAGATTTATGTAATAGCACTTGCTGTGTTTTGAGAGGATTTTTGAACTTAAGCATCTGCCTTACCTCTCCAATTGGATCATAAAAACCAAATAGCAGGGCCATTGCAATGAATTGACTGTATCCCCCCAAATTTTATAGGTTGAAACTCTAACCCCAATGTGATGATATTTGGAGGTGGGGCCTTTGGGAAGTAATGATGTCATGAGGGTGGAGCGCTCATCAGTGGGGTCAGTGCCCTTGTAATAAGAGGCTGGAGAGCTAGCTCGTCCTCTTTCCACCATGTGAAGATGAAAGGAGAAGTTGACTCTCTGCAAACCAGGAAGAAGGCCCTCACCAAAAACCTCACCAAAACCCACTGGCGCCCTCGGACTTCCAGCCTCCAGAACCGTGAGAAATAAATTTCTGTTGTTTATAAGTTACCCAGTCTATGGTATATTTGTTAGAGCATCCCAGACTGACTAAGACAGCCATTAGTCTTGGCATAATGTCTTGCCTATAAATGCTCCTGAGTAAATATTTGTTGAATCCAATTGAAAGTATGATAACTGATGTTTGACATGACAATCCTTAGTCCTCTAGGAAAGGTCAAATAGAATCTGAACACTCTTTTAAAAGATTTCAAAAATAAAAATGACACAAGAAATATATTTGTGTAATGTATAAAATGTATATTACCTTTAATATATCATAAGATTTATTTCTTGTTGATAGAACAATGAGGTACTGTTTTCCACGTGGTCTACAATCCAGTTATATCACCAAGCTGTTTAAGTTTGAACGTTATAGCTTACATATGGAACATCAACTATGTCTTTTTGAAAGGAGGCAGGGTAAAGGAGTTGTAGCAGGTGGAAAAAATGTGAATATTTTCATTTCAAGATGTTTTGGAGAGCGGCTATGTGCTCCTTGACAGACCTGACCTGTCCCCAAAATGTTTGAGATCAAACCCTATCTTGCTATTGACTCATGTTGTAATTTCCAAGGTGCTTTTATCTTGGTTTTGGATTGATCTTTGATTAGGTGTGACTCCTGACACATTTGCTTTAAATTTCTCTCTCCTCCCCTGTCAGGCGGTTAATGATCTCAAAATGTCACACTGGATTCTGCAGATTTCCCAGGAGGTCAAGTGTGAGTAGAGCAATAAAATAAGTAAAAGATGCAGAATCATCTTATTGGTGATTTCTACAACACCCATGCCAGGCTAGCTTCATGGGTGTGTGACTCGGGCAGCTGCATGGGTCTGGGCTCCAAAGGGCCCCACGCTTGGTTGAATGCTCTGCTGTTGCTATCTTGACATTCTTAATAATTTTATCTTTTAACCTGTGTAAATGAAGTCTGGCAGGGTAATGGAGCGCACGTGAGCAGAAGAGGTGTGTACAACATGTGGGTCTCCTGTTCATTCCCATAGAGTGTTCGCGATGGCCCGTGAGCACAGAACTCTGGTGGGCCTGTGATGCATGGGAGTTCAGCTAGACTGGAAGCATGCATGTCTACAACATCAAAGCAAGTCAGAGCACTGACATCCTGGGAGGCTACACTTGCCATTCAAACCAGAAGCTTCTTAGAATGCATAAAGAAGAAAATGGCATTGTAAGAAACATGCATGATCAAGAAATCTTATCACATCCTCTATTAGCCAACTGTGTATGCTGAAAGTGACATGAAAGGGAAGGGAAAGGTTGGACAATGTATAGCTCCTTTTCCTCTTGTCCTTCCTAACTCATCAGTAAGCCCCAAACAGAGACTAGGTAGAATGTGAGTATATGAAGAAGTGAAATTAAAACGTTTGAGTTAGTTTTTGCAGCATTTCCACTGTTCTGATAAGAATGAAATATATACACATGTATGATTTATGAAATGCAAAATGTGCAGTTTTGGTGATTCTTCACACAGGTTAAATGCTCTTATATTTGTACTTAAAACGGGTGGTGCACAATGTAAAGATGAATGGTGAAATTCATGCTAATGACTTAAAATTTCAATTTAATTTTTCTTTACTTTGAATAACATTAAACAGCAAATAAAAAACACCATGACAAGTCAAGAACTATTGTGGAAGAGAGGGAAACACTTTATAGCTTAGTAGCTTTAATGGCACTTTTTTCCTGCTTTTTGAACAAGGACCCCACATTTTCATTTTGCGCCGGGCTCCCCAAATTACGTAGTCAGCCCTGTGTCTAAGTATGGACTCTGACCCACAAAATCATAGGCTAATGCAATTTTGAAGTAAGTGAGCTCTATCTCAAGAACTACAAAGAATACTGTCAGAAGTTGCCCAGGATGGGATAACATTTTTTGTGATCTCTAGGGACACAGTGAATGAGTGTACAGTTATGGCCATGGCCCAAGGGAGGAAGTAATGTGGGGAATTACCTTTATACTCAGATCAGCCCACTCATGGTCAGGAAACGTGTCCCAGCCTCATTACCTTCAGGGAGCCCACCAACCATTTGCACCCCGACACCAACTAACTCCGGTTGAAGACCAGTGGCCCTTCATTCATTCCACAAATACGTGCTGGTCATAAACCATTGTATGGTGAACAAGAGAGTCACAGTCCTGGTCCTTGTGGAATTCACAGACCAGTGTCATGGAATGTAACAAATAAAGAAGTGAGAGTAAAGTAAAAAAAACAAAAACAAAAACTTGAAAGCACAGTGGAGTTTCCTATGTACAGGAATTTGTATTCATCATCAGGACTCTCTCTTTGCAAGTGACCAAAAGAAAAAAAACAAAACAAAACCCTCACCTTAAACTGGCTTAAGCAAAAATTAAAAAGTGTAGGGCTTCCCTGGTGGCGCAGTGTTTGAGAGTCAGCCTGCCGATGCAGGGGACACGGGTTCGTGCCCCGGCCCGGGAAGATCCCACATGCCGTGGAGCGGCTGGGCCCGTGAGCCATGGCCGCTGGGCCTGCGCATCCAGAGCCTGTGCTCCGCAATGGGAGAGGCCACAGCAGTGAGAGGCCCGCGTACAGCAAAAAAAAAAAAAAAAAAAAATTAAAAAGTGTAGGTTCATACAACCCAAGTCACATGAACTATGAGCAGGCATGAGTCATTCTCCAACAGAAAACGGAGTCAATTTTATCAGAACGGGGGACAGGATATTCCACTACAGATTCTTTAAATAAATTTTTTGATAATGTAAATAATCGCTCCTGTTTCTATGGGAATATGTGCTTTAAAATGTGGGCATGGTGGCTTCTCATAAAGCAGGAAACTTCTGAATGTTCTTGTTATTTTGGGCTGGGTTTTGAGTCGGGAGGACACTGGCTTTTTGGGAATGTCTGTCTGAGGTGTGGGTAAAATGTCTTGGAACACTGAAAAGTTTCATTCAAAAGAAGGCAGGAGAGTAGAAAAAGAGGATTAAGGAAACAGAGGAATAAGGAAACAGAAGAGACAAACAGAAAATTAGTAGGTATGTAAAACATAACAAAAATGAAAATACAACATATCAAAATTGTGGAAAGCAAATAAAGCAGTTCTTAGAGGGAAGTTTAAAGCATTAAATGCTTATACTAGGAAATAAGGGAGGCCTCAAATCAATCCAAGCTTCAAGGTTAAGAAAAAGTAGAAACGAGGGCGAGGAAAACAAACTCAAAGCAGCAAAAGTAAGGAAATCATATAGATCTGAGCAGAAATCAATGACGTTGAAAACAGAGAAGCAAGAGAGAAAATTCATTAAACCAAAAGCTGGTTCTTTGAGAAGATCAATAGAATAAAGCAACTCTAGCAAGACTGTTAAAGGAAAAGAAAGAGAAGACAGAAATGACCTATGTCAGGACTAAAAAAGGTTAATACAGACCCCACAAACATGAAAAAGGTAATAAGGGAATACTATAAGCAACTCAATGCACTTAAATTCTACAGTCTACATGAAATGAAGAAATTCCTCAAAACCCACAAACAACCAAACTCACCCAAGATAAAAGAGATGCCTGAATAGTCCTATAGCTAGTAAATCAACTGAATCCATAGTTTAAAAGCTTCCGCTAAAGAAAATTCCAGGCTGGATTTTTCTCACTGGCATAGTCTACTAGTTATTTTAAGAAGACGTAATCCTAATTCTCTAAAATCTCCTCCAGAAAACAAAGGAAGAGGCAACACTTCTAACCTCATTTTATGAAGCCATTATTATTCTGATACCAAAATCAAAGACATTTGAAGAAATGAAAACTACAGACCAATATCACTAATGAATACAGATGCAACAATCTACAAAAATATTAGAAAATCAAATTTAACAATGTATATAACTAATTGGGGCTTTCTAGCAAATGCAAAGCTGATTCAATATTTAAAATTAATCAATGTAATCCAATGTTTTAACAGTTGAAAGAAGAAAAACCACACGATCATATCAATAGATACAGAAAAAGCATCTGACAAAAATTATCATTCATTCATGATAAACAGTCTTAAACAAGGAATAAAATGAACATCTCCAACTTGAGAGTGATATTTTACAAAATCCTACAGCTAACATCATATCTAATGGATAAAAAAAGACTGAACATTTTTCCTATAAAATTAGGAAAAAGGCAAAGATATATACTCATATTATTCCTCTTCTACATTATCCTGGAAGTCCCAGCCATTGCAATAGCAAGAATGAGAAATAAGGGGCATTCAAATTGGAAAGGAAAAAATAAAACTGTCTCTATTTGAGAGGACATGATTGTCTATGTAGAAAATCTCGATGTATCTCTAAGAAAAAGCTCATAGGACTAAGAAGTGAGCTTAACAAGGTTATGGAATATACGGTAAACACAACCAATCATTTTTCTATATACTAGCAATGAACAACTGAAACTGAACTTTGAAAAGAAAAGAGGGTTGTATTAGTTTGCCGTGGCTGCCGTAACAAAGTACCATAGACCGGGTGGCTTAAACAACAGAAATTTATTTTCTCACAATTGTGGAGGCTGAGACCAAGGTTTTGAAGGTGTTGATTTCTTCTGCGGCTTTTCACTTGGCTTGTAGATGGTCATCTTCTCCTTGTGTATCTTCACGTGATGTTCTCTGTGTGTGTTTGTGTTCTAATCTCCAGTCCTATTGGATTAGGGCCCACCCTAAATACCTCATTTTAACTTAATTACCTCTTTAAAGACTCTATCTCTAAATACAGTCACATTCTGAGTTACTGTGAGTTGGGACTTTAACACATGAATGTTGGGGAGACAAAATTTAGCCCATAACAATTACTCAAAACAATAGCTCAAAAAAAAAAAAAAAGAAATGCTTAACTTATAAACCTAAAAAAATGTGCAGAATCTGTAAGCTTAAGACTTCAAAATGTGAAAGAAATCAAACATGTCCTAAATAAATGGAGAGACGTATCATGTTCATGGATTGCAAGACTAAACGTAGTAAAATGTCACCTCTACCCAAACTGACCTATAGATTTAATGCAATTTTAATCAAGATGCCATCAGGATTTTTTTGTAGATAAGGACAAGCTGATTCTACAATTTATATGGAAAACTAGAGGAATTAGAATAGCCAAAAAAAATTCTGAGAAAATGAATGAAGTTGGTGAACTTAACCTGATTTAATGATTTATCTTAAAGCTGCAGTAATCAAGACCATATTGATCTATAAGATCAACAAAGCAGAATAGAGCACTTGGAAAAGGACCCACACGAGTAAAACTGATTTTTGACAAAGGTGTAAAGATAATTAAAGGGAGAAAGGATAGTTTTTTCAACAAATGATGTTGGAATAATTGAACATCCTATGCAAAAATGGGAGCCTTAATCTAAAACTTACACTTTATAAAAAGGTTGACTCAAAATGAATCATAGCTCTAAATATAAAATGTAAAACCATATAAAATTTTAAAGAAAACAAAAGAGAAAATCTTCCTGACCTGGGTTTTGACAAAGACATATTAGACATGACACAAAAACCTCAATAGATTAAAAAATAATTGACAAATTAGAATTTGTCAAAATTAATAACTTTTGCTTTGCAAAATACACTCTTAAGAAAATGAGAAGAAAAACTATATTCTGAGAGAAAATATGTGAAAATCACACATCTGACAAACAACTTGTATCCAGAGTATATTAAGAACTCTCAAAATTCAACAGAAACAAAAAACCCTATTTAAACATGGGCAAAAGACTTGCAAAGACATTCCATTAAAGAAGATATATGGGAGGCAAATAAACACATGAAAATATGTTCAACATCATTAACTATTAAGGAAGTTCAAACTAAGAACATAATGAGGTACTACTATATACCTATTAAAATGGCTAACATAAAAACTACTGACAACATCAAGCACTGACAAGGATGGATGGCAAGGGGAATGCTCATATATTGCTGGTGGGGATGCAAAATGGTACAGCCAGTCTGGAAAATCATTTGTTTGTTTCTAAAATGTCAAACATAGACTCCCATATAACCCAGCTATCCAACTACTAGATATTTACCTTAGAGACATGAAATCTTTTTATTTTTATTTTTTTGAATTTTATTTTATTTATTTTTTTATACAGCAGGTTCTTATTAGTTATCCATTTTATACATATTAGTGTATACATGTCAATCCCAATCTCCCAGTTCATCACACCACCCAACCCCCGCCACTTCCCCCGCTTGGTGTCCATAAGTTTGCTCTCTACATCTGTGTCTCTATTTCTGCCCTGCAAACTGGTTCATCTGTACCATTTTTCTAGGTTCCACATGTATGCGTTAATATATGATATTTGTTTTTCTATTTCTGACTTACTTCACTCTGTATGACAGTCTCTACATCCATCCACATCTCTACAAATGACCCAATTTCATTTCTTTTTATGGCTAATATTCCATTGTATATATGTACCACATCTTCTTTATCCATTCGTCTGTTGATGGGCATTTAGGTTGCTTCCATGACCTGGCTATTGTAAATAGTGCTGCAATGAACATTGGGGTGTATGTGTCTTTTTGAATTATGGTTTTCTCTGGGTATATGGCCAGGAGTGGGATTGCTGGGTCATATGGTATTTCTATTTTTAGTTTTTTAAGGAAACTCCCTAGTGTTTTCCATAGTGGCTGTATCAATTTACATTCCCACCAACAGTGCAAGAGGGTTCCCTTTTCTCAACACCCTCTCCAGAATTTGTTGCCTGTAGATTTTCTGATGATGCCCATTCTAACTGGTGTGAGGTGATACCTCATTGTAGTTTTGATTTGCATTTCCCTAATAATTAGTGATGTTGAACAGCTTTTCATGTGCTTCTTGGCCATCTGTATGTCTTCTTTGGAGAAATGTCTATTTAGGTATTCTGCCCATTTTTGGATTGGGTTATTTGTTTTTTGAATATTGAGCTGCATGAACTGTTTATATATTTTGGAGATTAATCCTTTGTCTGTTAATTCGTTTGCAAATATCTTCTCCTATCTGAGGATTGTCTTTTCATCTTGTTTGTAGTTTCCTTTGCTGTGCAAAACCTTTTAAGTTTCATTAGGTCCCATATGTTTATTTTTAATTCCATTACTCTATGAGGTGGATCAAAAAAGATCTTGCTGTGATTTATGTCAAAGAGTGTGCTTCCTATGTTTTCCTCTAAGAGTTTTATAGTGTCTGGTCTTACATTTAGGTCTCTAATCCATTTTGAGTTTATTTTTGTGTATGGTGTTAGGGAGTGTTCTAATTTCATTCTTTTACATGTAGCTGTCCAGTTTTCCCAGCACCACTTATTGAAGAGATTGTCTTTTCTCCACTGTATATCCTTGCCTCCTTTGTCATAGATTAGTTGACCATAGGTGCATGGGTTTATCTCTGGGCTTTCTATCCTGTTCCATTGATCTATATTTCTGTTTTTGTGCCAGTACTATATTGTCTTGATTACTGTAGCTTTGTAGTGTAGTCTGAAGTCAGGGAGTCTGATTCCTCCAGCTCCGTCTTTCTTCCCCAAAGACTGCTTTGGCTATTCGAGGTCTTTTGTACCTCCATACAAATTTTAAGATTTTTTTGTTCTACTTCTGTAAAAAAAATGCAGTTGGTAATATGATAGGGATTGCATTGAATCTGTAGATTGCTTTGGGTAGTATAGTCATTTTCAAAATATTGATTCTTCCAATTCAAAAACATGGTATATCTCTCCGTCTGTTTATGTCATCTTTAATTTTTTTCATCAGTGTCTTATAGTTTTTTGCATACAGGTCTTTCGTCTCCTTAGGTAGGTTTATTCCTAGGTATTTTATTCTTTTTGTTACAATGGTAAATGGGAGTATTTCCTTAATTTCTCTTTCAGATTTTTCATCATTAGTGTATAGGAATGCAAGAGATTTCTGTGCATTAATTTTGTGTCCTGCAACTTTACCAAACTCATTGCTTAGCTCTAGTAGCTTTCTGGTGGCATCTTTAGGATTCTCTATGTATAGTATCATATCATCTGCAGTGACAGTTTTACTTCTTCTTTTCCAATTTGTATGCCTTTTATTTATTTTTCTTCTCTGATTGCCATGGCTAGGACTTCCAAAACTATGTTGAATGATAGTGGTGAGAGTGGACATCCTTGTCTTGTTCCTCATCATAGAGAAATAGCTTTCAGTTTTTCACCATTGAGAATGACGTTTGCTGTGGGTTTGCCATATATGGCCTTTATTATGTGGAGGTAGGTTCCCTCTATGCCCAATTTCTGGAGAGTTTTTATCATAAATGGCTGTTGAATTTTGTCAAAAGCTTTTTCTGCATCTATTGAGATGGTCACATGGTTTTTCTTCTTCAATTTGTTATTATGGTGTATCACATTGATTGATTTGCATATATTGAAGAATCCTTGCATCCCTGGGATAAACCCCACTTGATCATGGTCCATGATCCTTTTAATATGTTGTTGCATTCTGTTTGCTAGTATTTTGTTGCGGTTTTTGCATCTATATTCATCAGTGATATTGGTCTGTGATGTTCTTTTCTTGTAGTATCTTTGTCTGGTTTTGGTATCAGGGTGATGCTGGCCTAATAGAATGAGTTTGGGTGTGTTCCTTCCTCTGTAATTTTTTGGAAGAGTTTGAGAAGGATGGGTGTTAGCCCTTCTCTAAAAGTTTGATAGAATTCACCTGTGATGCCATCTGGTCCTGGACTTCTGTTTGCTGGAAGATTTTTAATCACAATTTCAATTTCATTACTTGTGATTGGTCTGTTCATATTTTCTATTTCTTCCTGGTTCAGTCTTGAAGGTTATACCTTTCTAGAATTTGTCCATTTCTTCCGGGTTGCGCATTTTATTAGCATAGAGTCGCTTGTAGTAGTCTCTTAGGATACATTGTATTTCTGCTGTGTCTGTTGTAACTTCTCCTTTTTATTTCTAATTTTATGATTTGAATACCTCCCTCTTTTTCTTGATGAGTCTGGCTAATGGTTTATCAATTTTGTTTATCTTCTCAAAGAACCAGCTTTTTGTTTTATTGATCTTTGTTATTGTTTTCTTTGTTTCTATTTCAGTTATTTCTGCTCTGATTTTTTGATTTCTTTCCTTCTGCTAACTTTGGGTTTTGTTTGTTCTTCTTTGTCTAGTTCCTTTAGGTGTAAGATTAGATTGTTTATTTGAAATTTTTCTTGTTCCTTGAGGTAGGCTTGTATTATTATAAACTTCCCCCTTATAACTGCTTTTGCTGCATCCCATAGGTTTTGGATCATCGTGTTTTCATTGTCATTTGTCTCTAGGTATTTTTTGATTTCCTCTTTGATTTCTTCAGTGATCTCTTGGTTATTTAGTAACGTATTGTTTAGCCTCCATGTGTTTGTGTTTATTTTACATTTTTTTCCCCTGTAATTGATTTCTAATCTCATAGCATTGTGGTCAGAAAAGGATGCTTGATATGATTTCAATTATCTTAAATTTACTGAGGCTTGATTTGTGACCCAAGATGTGATCTATCCTGGAGAATGTTCCGTGCGCACTTGAGAAGAAAGTGTAACCTGCTGTTTTGGGATTGAATGTCCTACAAATATCAATTAAATGTATCTGGTCTATTGTGTCATTTAAAGCTTCTGTTTCCTTATTAATTTTCTGTTTGGATGATGTGTCCATTGGTGTAAGTGAGGTGTGAAAGTCCCCCACTATGATTGTGTTGCTGTCGATTTCCTCTTTTATAGCTGTTAACAGTTGCCTTATGTATTGAGGTGCTCCTATGTTGGGTGCATATATATTTATAATTGTTATATCTTCTTCTTGGATTGATCCCTTGATCATTATGTATTCCTTGTCTTTTGTAACATTCTTTATTTTAAAGCTTATTTTATCTGATATGCGTATTGCTCCTCCAGCTTTCTTTTAATTTCCATTTGCATGGAATATCTTTTTCCATCCACTCACTTTCAGTCTGTATGTGTCCCTAGGTCTGAAGTGGGTCTTTTGTAGACAGCATATATATGGGTCTTGTTTTTGTACCCATTCAGCAAGCTGTGTCTTTTGGTTGGAGTATTTAATCCATTCACATTTAAGGTAATTATCGATATGTATGTTCCTATGATCATTTTCTTAATTGTTTTGGGTTTGTTTTTGTAGGTCCTTTTCTTCTGTTGTGTTTCCCACTTAGAGAAGTTCCTTTAGCATTTGCTGTAGAGCAGGTTTGGTGGTGCTGAATTCTCTTAGCTTTTGCTTGTCTGTAAAGTTTTTGATTTCTCCATTGAATCTGAATGAGATCCTTGCCAGTTAGAGTAATCTTTGTTTGTAGGTTCTTCCTTTTCATCACTTTAAATATATCATGCCACTCCCTTGTGGCTTGTAGCATTTCTGCTGAGAAATCAGCTGTTAACCTTATGGGAATTTCCTTGTATATTATTTGTTGTTTTTCCCTTGTTGGTTTCAATAATTTTTTTTTGTCTGTAATTTTTTCCATTTTGATTACTATGTGCCTCGTTATGTTTTTTCTTTGGTTTATCCTTTATGGGACTCTCTGTGCTTCCTGGACTTGGATAGCTGTTTCCTTTCCCATGTTAGGGAAGTTTTCAACTATAATCTCTTCAAATATTTTCTCGGGTCCTTTCTCTCTCTTTTCCTTCTGGGACCTCTATAATGCGAATGATGTTGCGTTTCATGTTGTCCCGTTTCATGTTGTCCCAGAAGTGTCTTAGGCTGTCTTCATTTCTTTTCATTGTTTTTTCTTTATTCTGTTCCACAGCAGTGAATTCTACCATTCTGTCTTCCAGGTCACTTATCCCTTCTTCTGCCTCAGTTATTCTGCTATTGATTCTTTCTAGTGTAGTTTTCATTTCAGTTATTGTATTATTCATGTCTGTTTGTTTGTTCTTTAATTCTTCTAGATCTTTGTTAAACATTTCTTGCACCTTCTCAATATTTGCCTACATTCTTTTTCTGAGGTCCTGGATCATCTTCGCTATCATTATTCTGAGTTCCTTTTCTGGAAGGTTGCCTATCTCCACTTCATTCAGTTGTTTTTCTGGGGTTTTATCTTGTTCCTCTTAGGCTGTCTTCATTTCTTTTCATTCTTTTTTCTTATTCTGTTCTGCAGCAGTGAATTCCACCATTCTGTCTTCCAGGTCACTTATCCATTCTTCTGCCTCAGTTATTCTGCCATTGATTCCTTCTAGTGCAGTTTTCATTTCAGTTATTGTATTATTCATGTCTGTTTGTTTGTTCTTTAATTCTTCTAGGTCTTTGTTAAACATTTCTTGTATCTTCTCAATCTTTGCCTCCATTCTTTTTCTGCGGTCCTGGATCATCTTCACTATCATTATTCTGCATTCTTTTTCTGGAAGGTTGCCTATCTCCACTTCATTTAGTTGTTTTTCTGGGGTTTTATCTTGTTCCTTCATCTGGTACAGAGTCCTCTGCCTTTTCATTTTGTCTATCTTTCTGCGAATGTGGTTTTCCTTCCACAGGCTGCAGAATTGTAGTTCTTCTTGCTTCTGCTGTCTGCCCTCTGCTGGATTAGTTTATCTAAGAGGCTTGTGCAAGCTTCTTGATGGGAGGGACTGGTGGTGGGTAGAGCTGGCTGTTACTCTGGTGGGCATAGCTCAGTAAAACTTTAATCCACTTGTCTGGTCATTGGTGAGGCTGGTTTCCCTCCCTGCTGGTTGTTTGTCCCGAGGCGACCCAACACTGCATCCTACCTGGCTCTTTGGTGGGGCTAATGGTGGACCCTGAGAGTGCTCACCCCAAGGAGTACTTCCCAGAACTTCTGCCACTAGTGTCCTTGTCCCCATGGTGAGCCACAGCTGCCCCCTGCCTCTGCAGGAGACCCTCCAACACTAGCGGGTAAGTCTGCTTCAGTCTCCTATGGGGTCACTGCTCCTTCCCCTGGGTCCTGATGCTCACACTTCTTTGTGTGTGCCCTCCAGGAGTGGAGTCTCTGTTTCCCTTTGCCCTGTCAAAGTCCTGCAATCAAATCCCACTAGCTTTCAAAATCTGATTCTCTAGGAATTCCTACTCCCATTGCTGGACCCCCAGGTTGGGAAGCCTGATGTGGGGCTAAGAACCTTCACTCCAGTGGGCGGACATCTGTGGTATACATGTCCTCCAGCTTGTGAGTCATCCACCCAGCAGTTATGGGAGTTGACTTTATTGTGATTGTGCCCCTGCATCGTCTCATTGTGGCTTCTCCTTTGTCTTTGGATGTGGGGTATCTTTTTTGGTGAGCTCCAGTGTCTTCCTGTCGATGATTGTCCAGCAGTTAGTTGTGGTTCTGGTGCTCTCACAAGAGGGTGTCGAAAAATGAAATCTTATGTGCCCACAAAAAACTTTACATAATTGTTTATAGCAGTTTTTTTCATAATTTCCAAAAACTGAAAATAACTTAAATGTCCTTTAATGGGTGATGGATAAACTGTGACATATTCATGCAGTGGAATACTACTCAACAATAGAAAAGGATGACACACTCACACACACACATAACCACTTGGAGGAATCTCAAAGCATTATGCCCAATGAAAGAAGCCAGTTGCAAAAGGCAACATGCTTTGTGTTTCTATTTACAAGACACTTCAAAAAGACAAAACTATAGCGATCAGTGTTTGCCAGGGGCTGGTAGTGTGGGGGTGGAGGAAGTGACCACAACAGGTGGTAAGAGAGTTTTTGTGGGGTTGATGAAACTTTTTTATCCATAAAGAAGCATCCATTTCGGACTGCTGGGTTTTCTTTGAAGGTGAGTGTTAAATACTTGTCTTTTAAAAACTTCTTTTAATAAGCCACTATATGAATAGCTCATGTCAGGTAGGAGAAAAATCATGCCCAAATTCCCAGTTCATCTAATGAATTATGAATAAATACATATTCACCACATTTCAGTGTTTTGATGCAGGTGGGATTCATTGAAGGGCTGATTATTTTGCATCTGGCTTCTCCTGGAGGGAGTTTTGTCCTCTGATGGCAGCAGAGGGGTTTTGACCACCGACATGTCTCTGGGGACAACAAGATGACTACTTCAGGAAACAGCTTGGGGAGCGGTGAGTTCCATTGGAGCCCTCCCACCCCATCCCTTTTCCCATAGCAGACCTGTGAGCCCTCTCATGGCATCTAATCACAGCTCTCTTCTGCCTTGTTTGGGAAACAAAGTGACAGGCTTCTCCCCATTTTATTTATGGAGACAGATATCAGAAGAGCAAGCAAGCAAACAAGAGCTCTAAACCTCAAGCACAAGGTTTACATATGTTGCAGATTTGCGTTCCCAGTACAGATGTGCAACCTTGCTTTTCAGAAGGGACCTGAGACCTCTAACCCCTCGCTAAGAACAAAAGATAATAGTCTCAGTTGTGGTATCACATGTGTTTCCCATGAGAAGGGAGACTCTCTAGGGTCACCCCCCAGTGGCCGGGCTGTCCTGTGCGCACCCCCTGGTGGTCACTTGGATGGAGTGTCTCTCTCTTCCTCGCCTCTAGCCGGTCTCAGGCTGGAACCCTGGTATAAAACAAAGAGAAACATTCCGATTTATTTCTTTGGAGTAGCAAGAAAGAAATAGCTGACCACCAAGAGAAGAAGCAGTGGAAAAAAACAAAGTATCATCTGACCAAATGGTGTTAACTGTGATCATCAGAGCTAGGAGTCCTTGCATTTTCTTCAGCTCCATGGGCAGGACTCTTGGCCACACCCTGCCCTTGTACTTTAGTTTTCTCATCTGGAAAATAGGAAATTTAAACTAGGTGATTTCTAAGGGTGCTTCTGGCTTTAAATTATCTATTATCTAACATATGTATATATGTGTTTAGGAGGTGTCTTCTGCAGAGGTGTTGGATGCCATTTCCGCCACCTGACTTGGCACCAGCCAAGAGATCAGTGCCTGGAAAATTGAAGAAAATGGAAAGACATCTTGTAGATATCTCTTTGACCTCCAACATCCAGCCCTTTCTACTTGTGGCAGCTCACACTTTCTGATGATTTGAAATAGATGATTGTGATTAGAGCATAACTAAAGCCAATTGAAACTTAGTTTACTTTCTTCCAAAAGGCTCTCATCCAGTCATGATGAAAACACACTAGTCTTCAGAGAGAACTGAGGATGTGAGTCTAAATCCTATGCTTCTGCAAAAAATGTAGACAAGACCCTCTTTTCACACCTTTGGGCCCTGCCCATCATTTTAAGTCTTCATAAGTCCTGAAGTTAGAAGTTATATTTTACAAACATACCTCACATTTACTTACATTTCACAGAGAGCGAGGCAATTGATCCCTACAATGCCCAGCATATTTTTAATCCAGTCAATTAATCGCTCTCACCTTTCATCTCCTTACCTGTGAGTTGGGGCCGTGGAAGTCAGAGATAGCCCATGGGGACATGCTTTGTAAAGTGTTACACAAGCTTTGGGAGTGATTTTAAAGCTGATTTCACAGCCAGATCCTAGAGATGGTGCCTGAAAGTTGCACTGTTTTCCTACAGAACATCAGTCAATTGCTTCGCATGTTTCTTAGCTTAGAATGATAATTCCTCTTCAGTGCAAATTGTTGTCCTTATTAGAAGGAAGAAACAGAAGACATTGCTTAGAGAAAAACTCATCCTAAAAGTGATGAGCTGACCACATAGAAACCCAGAAAGGCTCACAAGAAATAATGCATTTCTCATCAAGTTGGCTATTAAAAAATAAATTTTGTCCAGAGGAGGGGACAGAAAAAGGTTTTTCCATTCTTTTATGAGGAAGCCTCCATTTCACGCTACTGTGGTTGAAGAACAAGGTTTTCTCTCAAGATGAATGTTAAATTCTCCTCTAATAATCAACTTTAGGAGCAGTCCACAGCATGTATAAGAATAATAAGCTCTTTCTACCTTTGTAGTGTGATTCCAACTTTCCTGTCCTGTTTGAGCCACTGTATTTCTGAGAAGTGACCCCATTCCCTTTGGACCAGTCCCCAGTCTGCTCAGCACCTACCTTTTCAGCAGGCAAGTCTTAGTGTGTCTCCTGCTTTATGTGAATACACCTCCCCTCGACCATGCCCATCCCCTCCTCCTTTTGACCAAGGAAGATTTGGGGACCATAGCTGTGCTTCCCATGTCACAGTCCGATTGCCCCCCCTTAGTGCCTGCTTTTCCTCAGAGTTGTCCTGACACAACGCCTGGCAGGTTGGGGAAAATGCTTGTGACAAGTGGCCATGTACCTTTGAGGACTTTGATGGTGGGTGGCAGGGAATCTATGCAGAGAAATGAAATGGTGCCGCCTTTTCCCAGAGTGTACACCTAGTTGTTCCAAGGAGCCAGGAAGGACTGTGGCTTCGCTAAACGTTTTTCTGCCCTGGCTTTATCAAATGTTGTCTCTTCCTACAGTAATCCCTGGGACTCTTTTCATCCCAGGGTTTTATTCCAAATGGAATGTTAAGAGGGTTCAGATGTGGAGAGACAGGTCAGGGCGGTGGGGGTAGGGAGAGGTGTGAGCTTGTCCAGATCTGTGGCTTTGCCAGAACTGTTTTTAAGTTGACACAGGGCTAAATAAAAAGCCCCCTGGCTTTGATCTCAGGGACTTCCTGGATAGACTGTCTGATTAGATAAAGATCACGTCTCCAGCCCCACCCCCCATCATCTTTTAGGCAGTAATCTAAGCTCTGAAGCCATTCCTTGTCCTGGGCTCCTGTCTCTTTCTCAAAGTATGTCTCTCTCTGTCTCAGTGGGTTCCTTCCTGGGTCTTGGGTTTTTCTTTCTGTTTGAGCAGGAAAAGGAGGCTGAGAAAATAGAGCACTTCTTCTCCTTTAATTCCTCTTAAGTTGTCTAGAAACAAAGCAAAAGCTTTGTTCGAGAGCCTCATATGGACCTCGTCTGGTCCTGGGCATCAAAGGGAAGTGGTCTCTGTGTGCAACATGGTCAGCTGCTGGGATGCTATGGAGAGAGTGAGTTGGCAGGTGGAGGGTTTGGAGAGAGAAATACCATCAGCCCCTGCATTGGGTTCATCAGCCAAGACAACAGGCTGTGAGGGGTGTGGAGGTGAGTGTCTTCTCTGTGACTCTTTTTTTTGTTGCGGTAAGCGGGCCTCTCACCGTTGCGGCCTCTCCCGTTGCGGAGCACAGGCTCCGGACGCGCATGCTCAGCGGCCATGGGTCACGGGCCCAGCCGCTCCGCGGCACGTGGGATCCTCCCGGACCAGGGCACGAACCCGTGTCCCCTGCATCGGCAGGCGGACTCCCAACCAGGGAGGCCCATCTGTGACTCTTTAACCTAGAGCTGGTCACCCAGGAGATGCAACAGATCGCCATCTTTGATGATGATGAAGTAAATTGCTCTTAGGAGTCGGGCAATTTTAAGAAATGCTTGAACCGAAAACCTACCAGGTTGAAAATCTTCTAGGCTGGATCACAGCTTTTTAGCTTTGTTCAGAGGAGAATCTCTTTATGACATTAAAAAATGAGACTTTGCACAAGAGGATTTGCACTTTTAATATTTTATTTTACTTAACCATCTGTGCTGATCACTGTTTTAAGTGACACACATACACACACACACACAGTTTACATAATATAAATATTAACTCATTAAACCTTCATGGCAACCCAATGAGCATTTGCTATTAGCGTTTGCCAACAGTTCCATTTGCTAATCATATTTGATAAACTAGGAAACTAAGGCACAGAGAAGTTAAATATCTTACTCAAAGTCAGACGAGAGTGGGGCAGCAGATTAAGGATTCAAACTCAGGCAGTCAGGTCCAAGAATCTGACTCTGCTGCCTGCTCACAGCTCCCTACCCCCCAACACACACACACTTAGAAATTCACTAAGAAAACACACATGGATAAAAAAGTTATGAATTCAAGAATATTTTAAAATATTTACATACATATGAAAAATAGTCACATTTTTATGTGGGAGGCAGTTGAATGTAGCGATTTATTCATCGGCTTCACAAACATTTCTTTGAGAGCCAACCAGGCCCTGGGCTCGGTGTTGGGGTTTGAATGGGGACTGGAACGTGGTAGGTCCCTGTGTTTAACTTAGGCTTCAAGACACCAGGTCTGGGCCAAGAGACAAGCATCACATTTACGCTGCAACATTACTGAGGGCTTTAGGTGCTGTGGGCCAGGGTTCTGGAACTTCCTGGAACAGAGCGTTTCTCTCCTTGCAAGCAGCCATCATCACTTCCCCAGAGAGAAGCCCAGTTCCTGGTGGTGTGCTGCAGAGGGACCCTTTACCTACAATTGTCACCTTCAGGGTTCATATGGTTAATGCCCCTGTGGCAGAAACTGCTAATTTTCTCTTCAGCATCTTCTTTATTCATCATAGAATCCCTGTGCATTAGCTGGGGCACATGGCTGCCACACATGAAGGTGGTATTTATTCCCCATTGTCTCTTGCAAGTAGGTGTGACTGGATGACTAAGTTCTGGTCAATGGGATGCAAAGAGAAATGGTGTCTACAACTTCTGGGAAGTCCTGTTTTACTTCTTCCTCTTTCCTGCTGACAGGAATATGGACCTGATGGCTGGAGCTTGGGGCGTCATCTTAGACCATGAAGTGAGACTGCTGGCATAGAAATGTAAAACAGTGAGATTGAGGGACCCTGGACCCCACACCTACCTGGGACTATTTTCCTCCAGATGTATTTTTCACAAGACAGGAATAAAATTCTATCTTATTTAAGCCATGATTACCTTGTTTCTCTCTAACCTAATGCAGCTAAACCTAATCCTAAATGGTATAGCTTCCCTCTTCATTAATATGTGATGTGATTTTATTCATTTGAATCTTTCTAAAGCTACGTAGTATCTGTCCAATATGCTTTCATTCTGTTTAAATTAACAGAGTTAAGTTCTCGTTTTCAGCCTTGAGCCCCGACTGGTACCATCTGTCTCTAAGTTCCACCTTAGGGTTTGCAAACACAGGATGATGCCAATGCTTTTAGGGTTAAAACACCTCCTTAAACACAAAGCCAGTGTACCACACACAACTCTGCTAGTGAAGTCTGAACTCTCTTGGGAATTTGGAAAGTAGTTTTGCTCTATCATCCTTTCCAAGGATTTGTCTTCGCTCCTAGAAAAAAGACAACTGTGCTTTCAAGGGCCCCTGAGCCCCTCAGCAGTGGTGTGGGTGAGTGGGGTGAGGGCTCTCAGTGCAGGACCGGATTAGTGGGGCTAGTGGTCCAAGTATGGGTCACTTCCCACGGGAAGCGGAGCCCCAGGCCCTTTCCCTGCAGCACCACCTACTGCTACCCCACCAGTCTCTGACTCTGGGGACTTGGGTCACCTCCTCACAGCAGGCTGGGCAGATTTTCTAGCCCCCAATCCTTAGGTGGGGTTTTTAGAACAGCCAGTTCTTTCACTGGAAGAGCCCTGAACCACCTCCATGTGAACAATGCTGGTCAGAGAGCCCCTTCCTCTCAGCCGACTCCAGCCAGGCCTGTGCCAGGCACCCTGCTGGGGCCACAGGCCAGGGGACCACAGACCTTGATGCCTTTGTGGGCCTCTCCCACATCTGTGTGTGTGTGTGCGCGTGTGCACACGTGCACGTGTGTGGTAGGGAGGGGTGATCAGTTTCCTGTAGATAACACTTAACCCCTTCATATCTTCAGGCACTATGGCATGCTTAGAACTCTGAAAACCATCCCTCTTTTTTTTTTTTCTTTGACAAATAGATGAGCTAGAATGTGGGATGTTTTTTTCAAGGCATGTTTCAACTTTTTTCCCCCTTTAGTTCTCTCTTCTCTACTCTGTGCCTTGTCCATTTCTCCTCTCCCACTCTCCGAGGGACTGTTCCCTGTTAGGATTAAGCGAGGCTCAGTCCTCAGCCCTTGGCCTCTGGGAGACCCAGACATGATGTGGACCGGCAGTGCCTGGTATTCCTATAACTTCCAGTTTCTGACTAGAAGCAGGAACACCTGCCGTGCGGGGCTCATGTCTGGTTCACCCAGCAGAAGCCAGAAGGTGCCCATAGTCTAGTTCTTACCCTGTTTGCCTTTCTGCAGTTTGATTTTCAGGGGAGCAGACTGTGGGAGAAATCTGTGGGCAGACTTGAGTGCTGAGGCCACGGTGACCTGTGGGATGGGCGGCAGGAAGGACCATGGGGGCCAGGGGCCTCTGCTTGAACTTGAAAGTTGCTCAAATGAGAATCAAATCTCACTGGCTCACACTCCAGCCAGAGGTTTGTTTGGTGCAGGCAGGATGGGGCAGAGATACCATCTCCAAGTTTGAAGCCCAAATGGTGAGAAGAAAGATGGATTTGGAGCCACACACCTAGGTTTAAATATGGATCTACGCGTGAGATTGAGGGTGCATCTCTCCAGGGTCCTCAGGATCCTCACCTGTGACATTTGTAAAAGGTGATGGAGGTGATTTCCCACTCCAGTATCCAACACGAAAGAGATGCTCAGTAACCAGGCGTTTCAGGCTCAGGTGGGAGCCCATGGCTCCAGCGTTGGCGATTTTATTGTCTCCAGGCTCCTCCTGGAGCAGGACAGCAGGGGGAGTGGAAACGGGGGCTCAACAAGGCGGGACAGGCTCGAGGCCTCCATCCAGAAAATGCTGGATTTGGGACCAGGTTCCCAGTCCAGGGCTCTGTTTACCCCAGAACGCACGGGTGAGAGAGGAAGGGAAAAGTCGGCAGAGGAAGGAAAGTGAGAGCAGGTGAATGCAGCGTCCCAGCCTCAGCATCATTGCCGTCAACCCGCACAGCTGGCCATCTCCTTCTACGTGTGTACACCCACAGATGCCAAGGGATGTTAGAGTCATGAACTTGTAGGAAGTATTCTAACCTCACCACTTCATTTAGTTTTCCTTCTGAGGTTTTTGCTCCTCTTTAGTAATTTTTTTTCTTTGAATTTTTGAAATTTATTTTATTATGTTTTTATACAGCAGGTTCTTATTAGTTATCCATTTTATACATATTAGTGTATATATGTCAATCCCAATCTCCCAATTCATCCCACCACCAGCACCACCCCGCCACTTTTCCCCCTTGGTGTCCATAGGTTTGTTCTCTACATCTGTGTCTCAATTTCTGCTCTGCAAACCGGTTCATCTGTACCATTTTTCTAGGTTCCACATCTATGCATTAGTATACGATATTTGTTTTTCTCTTTCTGACTTACTTCACTCTGTATGACAGTCTCTACATCCATCCACATCTCTGCAAATGACCCAATTTCGTTTCTTTTTATGGCTGAGTAATATTCCATTGTATATATGTGCCACATCTTCTTTATCCATTCATCTGTCAATGGGCATTTAGGTTGCTTCCATGACTTGGCTATTGTAAATAGCGCTGAAGTGAACATTGGGGTGCATGTGTCTTTTGGAATTATGGTTTTCGCTGGGTATATGCACAGTAGTGGGATTGCTGGATCATATGGTAATTCTATTTTTAGTTTTTTAAGAAACCTCCATACTGTTCTCCATAGTGGCTGTATCAATTTACATTCCCACCAACAGGGCAGGAGGGCTCCCTTTTCTCAACACCCTCTCCAGCATTTGTTGTTTGTAGATTTTCTGATGATGTCCATTCTAACTGGTGTGAGGTGATACCTCATTGTAGTTTTGATTTGCATTTCTCTAATAATTAGTGATGTTGAGCAGCTTTTCATGTGCTTCTTGGCCATCTGTATGTCTTCTTTAGAGAAATATCTATTTAAGTCTTCTGCCCATTTTTGGACTGGGTTGTTTGTTTCTTTAATATTGAGCTGCATGAGCTGTTTATATATTTTGGAGATTAATCCTTTGTCTGTTGATTCGTTTGCAAATATTTCCCCCCATTCTGAGGGTTGGCTTCTCGACTTGTTTGTAGTTTCCTTTGCTGTGCAAAAACTTTTAAGTTTCATTAGGTCCCATTTGTTTATTTTTGTTTTTATTTGCATTACTCTAGGAGGTGTATCAAAAAAGATCTTGCTGTAATGTATGTCAAAGAGTGTGCTTCCTATGTTTTCCTCTAAGAGTTTTATAGTGTCTGGTCTTACATTTAGGTCTCTAATCCATTTTGAGTTTATTTTTGTGTATAGTGTTTGGGAGTGTTCTAATTTCATTCTTTTACATGTAGCTGTCCAGTTTTCCCAGCACCACTTATTGAAGAGACTGTCTTTTCTCCATTGTATATCCTTGCCTCTTTCATCATAGATTAGTTGACCATAGGTGCGTGGGTTTATCTCTGGGCTTTCTATCTTGTTCCATTGATCTATATTTCTGTTTTTGTGCCAGTTCCATATTGTCTTGATTACTGTAGCTTTATAGTAGAGTCTGAAGTCAGGGAGTCTGATTCCTCCAGCTCTGGTTTTTCCCCTCAAGACTGCTTTGGCTATTTGGGGTCTTTTGTGTCTCCATACAAATTTTAAGATTTTTTTGTTCTAGTTCTGTAAAAAATGCCATTGGTAATTTGATAGGGATTGCATTGAATCTGTAGATTCCTTTAGATAGTATAGTCATTTTCACAATATTGATTCTTCCAGTCCAGGTACATGGCATATCTCTCCATCTGTTTATGTCATCTTTAATTTCTTTCATTAGTGTCTTATAGCTTTCTGCATACAGGTCTTTTGTCTCCTTAGGTAGGTTTATTTCTAGGTATTTTATTCTTTTTGTTTCAATGGTAAATGGGAGTGTTTCCTTAATTTCTCTTTCAGATTTTTCATCATTAGTGCATAAGAATGCAAGAGATTTCTGTGCATTAATTTTGTATCCAGATTTTTCATCTTAGTGCATAAGAATGCAAGAGATTTCTGTGCATTAATTTTGTATCTTGCAACTTTACCAAATTCATTGATTAGTTCTAGTAGTTTTCTAGTGGCATCTTTAGGATTCTCTATGTATAGTATCATGTCATCTCTAAACAGTGACAGTTTTACTTCTTTTCCAGTTTGTATTCCTTTTATTTCTTTTTCTTCTCTGATTGCCATGGATAGGACTTCCAACACTAGGTTGAATAATAGTGGCAAGAGTGGACATCCTTGTCTTGGTCCTGATCTTAGAGGAAATGGTTCCAGTTTTTCACCATTGAGAATGATGTTTGCTCTGGGTGTGTCATATATGGCCTTTGTTATGTTGAGGTAAGTTCCCTCTATGCCCACTTTCTGAAGAATTTTTTATCATAAATGGGCGTTGAATTTTGTCAAAATCTTTTTCTGCATCTATTGAGATGATCATATGGTTTTTCTTCTTCAACTTGTTAATATGGTGTATCACATTGATTGATTTGCATATATTGAAGAATCCTTGCATCCCTGGGATAAATCCCACTCGATCATGGTCTATGATCCTTTTAATGTGTTGCTGGATTCTGTTTGCTAGCATTTTGTTGCGGATTTTTCCATCTATATTCATCAGTGATATTGGTCAGTAGTTTTCTTTTTTTGTAGTAACTTTGTCTGGTTTTCGTGTCAGGGTGATGGTGGCCTCATTGAATGAGTTTGGGAGTGTTCCTTCCTCTGCAATTTTTGGAAGAGTTTGAGAAGGATGGGTGTTAGCTCTTCTCTAAATGTTTGATAGAATTCACCTGTGAAGCCATCTGGTCATGGACTTTTGTTTGTTGGAAGTTTTTAATCACAGTTTCAATTTCATTACTTGTGATTGGTCTGTTCATATTTTCTATTTCTTCCTGGTTCCATCTTGGAAGGTCATACGTTTCTAAGAATTTGTCCATTTCTTCCAGGTTGTCCATTTTATTGGCATAGAATTGCTTGTAGTAGTCTCTTATTATGCTTTGTGTTTCTGCGGTGTCCATTGTAACTTCTTTTTCATTTGTAATTTTATTGATTTGAGTCCTTTCCCTCTTTTTCTTTATGAGGCTGGCTAAAGGTTTATCCATTTTGTTTGTCTTCTCAGGGAACAAGCTTTTAGTTTTATTGACCTTTACAACTGTTTTCTTTGTTTCTATTTCATTTATTTCTGCTCTGATCTTTATGATTTGTTTCCTTCTACTAACTTTGGGTTTTGTTTGTTCTTCTTTCTCAGGTTCTGTTACATGTAAGGTTAGATTGTTTATTTGAGATTTGTCTTGTTTCTTGAGGTAGACTTGTATTACTATAAACTTCCCCCTTATAACTGCTTTTGCTGCATCCCATAGGTTTTGGATTGTCGTGTTTTCATTGTCATTTGTCTCTAGGTATTTTTTGATTTCCTCTTTGATTTCTTCAGTGATTTCTTGTTTATTTAGTAACGTATTGTTTAGCCTCCATCTATTTGTGTTTTTTACGTTTTTTTCCCTGTAATTCATTTCTGGTCTCATAGCGTTGTGGTCAGAAAAGATGCTTGATATGATTTCAATTTTTTAAAATATGCTGAGGTTTGATTTGTGACCCAAGATGTGATCTATCCTGGAGAATGTTCCGTGCGCACTTGAGAAGAAAGTGTAATCTGCTTTTTTTGGATGGAATGTCCTATAAATATCAATTAAATGTATCTGGTCTATTGTGTCATTTAAAGCTTCTGTTTCCTTATTAATTTTCTGTTTGGATGATGTGTCCATTGGTGTAAGTGAGGTGTGAAAGTCCCCCACTATGATTGTGTTGCTGTCGATTTCCTCTTTTATAGCTGTTAGCAGTTGCCATATGTATTGAGGTGCTCCTATGTTGGGTGCATATATATTTATAATTGTTATATCTTCTTATTGGATTGATCCCTTGATCATTATGTAGTTTCCTTCCTTGTCTCTTGTAACATTCTTTATTTTAAAGCTTATTTTATCTGATATGAGTATTGCTCCTCCAGCTTTCTTTTAATTTCCATTTGCATGGAATATCTTTTTCCATCCCCTCACTTTCAGTCTGTAGTTGTCCCTAGGTCTAAAGTGGGTCTTTTGTAGTCAGCATATATAGGGGTCTTATTTTTGTATCCATTCTGTGAGCCTGTATGGTTGTTTTGGAACATTTAATCCATTCATGTTTAAGGTAATTATCTATATGTATGTTCCTATGACCATTTTCTTAATTGTTTTGGGTTTGTTTTTGTAAGTCCTTTTCTTCTCTTGTGTTTCCCACTTAGAGAAGTTCCCTTAGCATTTGTTGTAGAGCTGGTTTGGTGGTGCTGAATTCTCTTTGCTTTTGCTTGTCTGAAAAGCTTTTGATTTCTCCATTGAATCTGAATGAGATCCTTGCCGGTTAGAGTAATCTTGGTTGTACGTTCTTCCCTTTCATCATTTTAAATATGTCATGCCAGTCTCTTCTGGCTTGTAGGGCTTTTTCTGATAAATCAGCTGTTAAAGTTATGGGAGTTTCATTGTATGTTATTTGTCGTTTTTCCCTTGTTGCTTTCAATAATTTTTCTTTGTCTGTAATTTTTGCCGTTTTGATTACTATGTGCCTCATTATGTTTTTTCTTTGGTTTATCCTATATGGGACTCTCTGCGCTTCCTGGACTTGGATAGCTATTTCCTTTCCCATGTTAGGGAGGTTTTCAACTATAATCTCTTCAAATATTTTCTCGGGTCCTTTCTCTCTCCCTTCTCCTTCTGGGACCCCGATAATGCGAATGTTGTTGCGTTTCATGTTGTCCCAGAGGTCTCTTAGGCTGTCTTCATTTCTTTTCATTCTTTTTTCTTTATTCTGTTTCACAGCAGTGAATTCTACCATTCTGTCTTCCAGGTCACTTATCCGTTCTTCTGCCTCAGTTATTCTGCTATTGATTCCTTCTAGTGTAGTTTTCAGTTCAGTTACTGTATTGTTCATCTATGTTTGTTTGTTCTTTAATTCTTCTAGATCTTTGTTAAACATTTCTTGCATCTTCTCGATCTTTGCCTCCATTCTTTTTCCGAGGTCCTGGATCATCTTCACTATCATTATTCTGAATTCTTTTTCTGGAAGGTTGCCTATCTCCACTTCATTCAGTTGTTTTTCTGGGGTTTTATCTTGTTCCTTCATCTGGTACAGAGTCCTCTGCCTTTTCATTTTGTCTGTCTTTCTGTGAATGTGTTTTTTGTTCCACAGGCTGCAGGATTGTAGTTCTTCTTGCTTCTGCTGTCTGCCCTCTGGTAGATGAGGCTATCTAAGAGGCTTGTGAAAGTTTCCTGATGGGAGGGACTG
Organism: Monodon monoceros; assembly: GCF_005190385.1. Classification (NCBI taxonomy): domain Eukaryota; kingdom Metazoa; phylum Chordata; class Mammalia; order Artiodactyla; family Monodontidae; genus Monodon; species Monodon monoceros. The sequence continues at coordinate 39,063,947 of NW_021703769.1, read as the reverse complement.
GTGGTGGGTAGAGCTGGCTGTTGCTCTTGTGGGCAGAGCTCAGTAAACTTTAATCCACTTGTCTGCTGATGGGTGTGGCTGGGTTCCCTTCCTGTTGGTGTTTGGCCTGAGGCAACCCAACGCTGGACCCTACACGGGTTCTTTGGTGGGGCTAATGGCAGGCTCAGGCAGGGCTCACGCCAAGGAGTACTTCCCAGAACTTCTGATGCCTGTGTCCTTGTCTTCACCATGAGACACAGCCACCCCCCAGCTCTGCAGGATACCCTCCAACACTAGCAGGTATGTCTGCTTCAGTCTCCTATGGGGTCACTGCTCCTTCCCCTGGATCCCGAGGCACACACTACTTTGTGTGTGTCCTGCAGGAGTGGAGTCTCTGTTTCCCTCTGTCCTGTCAAAGTCCTGCAATCAAATCCCGCTAGTCTTCAAAGTCTGATTGTCTAGGAATTCCTCCTCCCATTGCCGGAGCCCCAGGTTGGGAAGCCTGATGTGGCTCTCAGAACCTTCACTCCAGTGGGTGGACTTCTGTGGTATAAGTTTTGTCCAATTTGTGAGTCACCCACACAGCAGTTATGGGATTTGATTTTATTGTGATTCTGCCCCCCCATCATCTCATTGTGACTTCTCCTTTGTCTTTGGATGTAGGGTATCTTTTTTGGTGAGTTCCAGTGTCTTCCTGTCGATGATTGTTCAGCAGTTAGTTGTGATTCCGGTGCTCTCGTAAGAGGGAGTGAGAGCATGTCCTTCTACTCCGCCGTCTTGAACCAATCTCAGTAATTAGTTTTAAATATGTCACATATACAGAAAATAATGTAACAGTTGAACTTTACCCAATACTCAGATTTAACCAATATTAACATTTTGCCATATGTACATATACAAGTTTTATGTTATATATATAGTTTTATATTAGGTCTCTTTTTTAAAAAATAAATAAAATATTATCTGTAAAGTTTCTCTGCTTCCCCACCCACTCACTGTCAGCCATACCCAGAGGTAACTGTTATCTTGAGGTTGGCTGTTAATCCTCCCATGCATAATTAAAACTTTAATTCCCTATGTCAGTGTCCAGTCATAATACGGTATTGTTTTGTGAATTTTTAAATGGTTGAAGACTGTATAATACTTTCATATCCATTTGCAATTTTCTTTTATACACATTATATTTTTGTGACACATCTGTGAGCCTATGCCTAGCTCTAGATCATTTAATAGCTGGATGGTATTCTATCCTATGAATGTAACATGGTGTGTTTGTTCATTCCTCTGTTGGTGAACAATTTTACTTATTCCTAATTTTTTTTAAAAAATTTATTATTATTTTTGGTTGCATTGGGTCTTCGTTGCTGTGTGAGGGCTTTCGCTAGTTATGGTGAGTGGAGGCTACTCTTCATTGCGGTGCATGGGCTTCTCATTGCTGTGGCTTCTCTTGTTGCAGAGCATGGGCTCTAGGCATGTGGGCTTCAGTAGTTGTGGCACGCGGGCTCAGTAGTTGTGGTTCCTGGGCCCTAGAGCGTAGGCTCAGTAGTTGTGGCACACGGGCTTAGTTGCACCACAGCATGTGGGATCTTCCTGGACCAGGGCTCGAACCCATGTCCCCTGCATTGGCAGGCGGATTCTTAACCACTGTGCCACCAGGGAAGTCCCTCTTACTTTTGATAATAGAAAAAAGACCCTCAGGAGGGAAATTAGTGAATTTTGCTACATTTCAGTTTCAACTCTACTAGGTATAGTCAAATTATTCTCCAGTTTACATCACCACAAGCAGAGGTGATAAAGAGTTTCTGTTTTCACACCCTCTTGCCAACACTTGGTATTATCAGACTTGTTTTCCTAAATAAAATGTGGCAACTCTGGCTTGTTAGTTACAATTGCCCTGGTTAATCATGTCCTCATCTGTTCCCATAGTACCTCTCACAATGTATTATAGTCATCTGAGTTAGTCATCCCCACGGGACAGGGTTCCTGTCCACCTTTTTTTTGTATATCCAGTAGGTACCCAGCATGTAAATAGTGACTGGCACACACTTACTTAGTGTTCAGTACACATGTGTTGACTTAAATATAAGAATAAAGAGATCAAAGAACAGAACAGTCAGGGAAGACTTAGTGAAAGGGGTAGAACCAGGATTGGTCCAAGAATCAGAACCTTCAAACACTCCTGGATAGAGTGTCAACCAATGTAACCACTTTGGAAAACCCTGGGGGCAGTATCTGCTAGACTGAGTATGTCCTCTGACCTACCAATTTCACTTCCAATAGAAATGTTGTGTGTATGAGCCCCAAAGACACACCCTGGACTGTTCATAGCAGCACTATTTGTAAAAGCTCCAAGCCAGCAACCACCCACATGCCCACACATGGTAGAACGGTTAAATAGACATGTGCCATACTTGGCAGCGATGGGCAGGCAGGACCTATAGCTGCAAGGAGCAATGTGGGAAAATCTCACGATATGATGTGGAGCAAAAGGTGACAGATCTCAAGGAGCACATGCTGTGTGATTCCACTGACTTGAAGTTCAAAATCAGGCAAAATTAATCTAGTGCAGAAGTTGTGATACTTATTACTTTTGGTGGGAAGTGGGTACTGACTGGAAGGGGACAGAGTGCTGGTAATGTTTTATTTATTTACTTCATATTGGGGTAATATTTACATACAATGAAATTCAATTTTCTTTAGTGCACAATTCAGTGAGTTTTGACAAATGCATACGGTTGTGTAGCCATCACCATAGTCAACACTTAGAACATTTCTATCATCCCCGAAAGCCTCTCATGAGCCTTATGCTCCATTTCTTGACTTTTTTCATGGGTGTTGGTTACACGTGGTTGTTCACTTTGTGAAAATTCACTGAGCTGTGCACTTATGATATGTGTGCATTTTTTTCTGAATGCATGCTTAATTGTAATTGTGTTCGAAAAGCATCTTTAACAAAAGATTGGCTACAAAAATGGCAATTGGCTGCAAGATGGTCAACTGGGTGGCAGAGGGGATGGGAGAGGAGCAATCAGGAAGGTGACTGGGCTGTGCAGTATAGAAAAAGCAGTGAAAAGGAAACAGTGAGTCTGCAGTTTTATCTCAAGCTTTAGCTTCTTACCTTTGCTGCTGGTGAGTGGTGAACCAGGCTTTATATTTCTAGCACTGGATCATTGCCCTCCTCCTTTTTTTTTTCTCTTTATAATATACTGTAATAGTAGGAGGGAGCACTTAACAGTGGCTCAGAGGCAGGCTTCTTCCTGACTCAGAGGAGTCCCCAGGAAAGGGGACTTGAAATGTTCCTCTCAGAAAATTCTACCCTCCACAGCCAATCAGCATAGGACACCTTGCTCTCTTTTGACTGGAAGAGTCCTGGTCGTGTGACTTTAAGTCATGAGGTCTTTGGAAATCTCTTCCTGGTCTTGTCTGGGCAGGACCCAGCCATCCCTGAGGGGGGATTGGAAGGCTCTGTGGGGTCAGGAGCATCAATGGTGTGGGTCTCTCCAATCTACTGTTTGTGAAGATCCCACCTTTGTTACGTTAATAACAGGGACAGTGAGTTATTTTAGAGGTTCCAGAGAGACTTTCATCCTGGGAGATCCTGGGTTTTGCTTTTCTTTTCTTTTCTCTTGCCTTTCTCCTTCTCCATTTGTTCAGCTCTCCAAAGATTAAAAAAACAAACAAAAACACCCAACCCCCCCAAACAAACCAAAAACACAGCCAAGTGGGGTCTAAAGGGGGTTACAGCTAACCAAATAGAAACTCCCTGGCTAATGGTGTAAAATTTTAAAATGGTGCTTTTCAAGATCTGCTACCATTCCCTGTCACTAAAGAATTAAAAGTTTACTTCACTTAGACTGTTCTCTTCCATGGCAAATAAACCTAACATTTAGCCATGACCTTTGTGAAAAAATAACTTAGGAACTTGCATAGAAAAGAGAATTCCTCTTTCTTTTTTAAAAGTCAGCCTTGAAATTTTTATATCCTTTGAGTCATATTCTTGAAGCAATTGGCTGACTAGTTCAAGAAATGTTACCTTCCCAATTCAAACATGACATTTTGAAAATCATCCATGAATTACATGCGTTGGGAATGAAAGGCTTTTCTGTGCCATTTAAAAGTTGTTGTTTTTTTTTTCATTTTAAGGGCAATCATGAATATCTATAAGGGCACATTTATGGCTCCCAGAACAGATAGAAAATTAGCAAAGTCATAAACTTTTTACCCAGCTTTGCTATTGTAGCTGTGTCTCAATCCAGTCTCCCACCAATTCCCCTGCCACTAAAATGGTTAAGGATGATGTTACTTTTGCCATTACAGGCAAGGCACTGGTCTTTGTATGTTGGCTTTCTAAATCTCTACATGAAGGTCTGGAAAAAAAAAAAGAGTCTGTTCTGGTTCAACAAAAAGTTGCTGGTCCCATAAATTTGTTCCTGAAAAGTCTTACCTTCTGGTCCCGGAAAATGTCCCTCTTCTTCTAATCCCATAGAGTAAACCAATGCTAAACCTCAGAAAATCAACTGGCTGTAAGCTTTCTGCCTTCATTTACACCACTGTATTCAGGATCTGTAGACATGGATGTATGTTTCTGTATATACCCACCCAGTAATTACGGAGGCAAGCCTTTAATTTGTCTGAAACCGTGCAGGCATAATGGTGACAACCCACACATTTTTCCATTGGAAATTGTAAATGGATGACAACGAAAGAACCCAGGCCTCCCCCGCCCCCTTCCTGGGAAGCTTTGTCATGACTCTGTCCATCAGGCCAGAATCAACTCAATGCTCATGGGGTGTTGATCACTGTCGCTCAGGTAATTAGAACAGTGCTACTCAAAGTGTGGTCCTTAGAGCAGGACTGGTCTTTAGTCAGCAAGGAGATGAAGTCAAAAATTAAGAAAAGACGTTCATAAATGTTTAGAGGTATTTGGTGGAATCCTCTTCTCCCTGTTGGACCTAATCATAAAAACTGGGGGTTTATCTTCATTTTGTAAAAACGAAATGGAATTGAAATCTAATAGAGTTTCTATCTCTGGCCAGGATGAGAGTGAGTTTTCTTTTTTGGAAGAGCTGTCAGCAACACAAGACCTCGTCTCACATGAGCTCGATGGCAATAATATTATGATACACTTATATTTGAATAACGAACTTATTTGAATATTAAAGCACGAAGTGATGTGTTGGTTTGGGACCACTCAGAAGCAGATCCAGAGAGAAGGACCTGGGCAAGTAGCTTATTTGGGAGACAATTCCAGTGAGCGACAGTAGGGGAGTGGGGAGGAAAGACAGGGAAGGGAAGGAGGCCAGTAATTGGCATGTTAGCAAGCAGGTCCCCACCGAGGGTGGCAGGACCTCAGTCTCACTGGGAGCTCGGGAATGGTATAAAACACGCTTCAGAATTGCCCCACTCGCGGGATGAGAGAGATGGGGTATTCATCCACCAAGGTCCTGTTAAGCCTCCTGGGAGGCACTGTTCGCTCCCTGGCACTTCAGCCCCATCTGTGTGAGCCGTGTGGGCCCTGGTTAGAGAAAACCATCAGGTAAGGGCTTGCAGGAGATGCCAGTTGAAAGCTGAGCTGGTCTAAATGAGATGAAAAGGATCACTCCCTTTGATCACTAACTTTGGGCCCATCCAGAACCCCTTTCACTAGCTTTCTCTCTTGCCTTGTGTAATTAATTAGTTGGTGGTCTACCTATTTGGCAGAGACTGATCGGGTGCTCACACAGCCAATCTCTGCTTCCTGGGCCCCCGACTGTACTCCATTTCCCAGTCTCCCTTGTAGAAGAGTGTGGCATGAAACAGCTGTACTTCCCTGGGCCACCTATATAAGTTATTGCCCATATTCTCCCTGCTTTTTACTCCTTAAGCCTCCTGGAATAGAGATGACCTGCAGGGCACCCTAGAGAGTCAAGCCTTGAAGATGCAAAGTTTGGGTCCTTGGGTCATCACTTAGAGGAGAGCCACTTGACTGGAAACATACCTTTAGAGGTTTTTGTGTTAAGCCATTGTGATTTTAAGGCTTATCTATTACAGCAACTAGCATTACTTTAAACAATGCAACATACACGTGTGATCAAATAATTTATTTTTCTTGATATCACTTACCATTATTTCAGATTATGTACTTATTTATTTATCAGCCGTCTCCCCTCCACCAGGAAAACTTGGATTTGTACACTGCTGTATCTCTGGCATCTAGAACAATGCCTGGCAACTAGTATACGCTCAATAAATATTTCTCCAATGACTCAACACCGACGCACATGGTACATGACAGGCCCTATGCTAGGAACTTCATATCTCTTATTTTATTCTCCGAAAAACTTTATGGGGAAACTGGAATATACGCAGGCTGATTAACTTATCCAGTGGTACCCAGCAGGCAACTGAGGGAGCCAGGATTGGAATCTAGGTAGTCTGACTCAACTCTCAAATTCTTCTGCCCTCTGTACCTTGCCTGATGATATCTGCCAAGTACAGAGCTAGGGGCTGGGGGTGTAGAAAGCATGAGACATGGCACCTGCCCTTCAGGTCGACCCAACAGGCAACAGTTGACATGGGGCTTGAGTGCAGCAGGGAAAACAGACCAGTCTCATTCTTATCCATGGAGCAGGCTATCTTCTAGAAAGCTAGGCTCTGCTGCTCAGGCAACCTGAGCAAGGGCACAGATACAGGATTCAAATCCTCTTATGGAATATGAGAGAACTGAGCAGACTATATAGTGCTAAAGCCAGATCCACTGTCACCAACGCGAGACACGTAAATGGTGATGCAGGGACATTTGGTGGATTTGAACAATTGAAGCAAAGGCAGAGTGAGTCGGAGGCAAAATCCTGATCCTGTGTGTTGGGAAGAGTTAGGAAGACAGTCGAGTAGAGGTTAAGGTTAAGAACACAGTCTTCAACCAGCTTTGCCATGTACAGAGTCTTATAACTTGGGCAGGTTAGAAGACCTTGTTGGGCTTCTTTTGCCTTATCTGTAAAATGGATGTAACCTGCTTGCCTCCCATGGTAAAGTGATTAGCACAGAGGCACAAAGTATGTGCTCAGGAAGGGTGGCTGGTATCGTATCTATTCTTTGATCCTTGATCCTTGGGGAAATCTACCCCCTGGCCACTGAGCTACAAAGATGGAAAGGCTTGGAGACTAATCATGGTGGATAATAATTGAATGGGGTGAGGAGGTTGCCCAGCGCTTCTGGGGCCCTGCCCTCATCCTTCGCATGTGCGGCCACCAGAGGGCCTTGACTTCTCTGTCTGTCACTATTGGCTTGCTCAGACGTGGCACATGAGAGGCCCAGTGGGTCACTAGAAAAAGGGATCTCTTTCCAAGGAGCAGCAAAGGAGCAAAGCATTTGATGAGAGGCGTCTGTAGAGCAGTTGCTGAGGGGTCCAATAAACAGGGGCTGCAGGTGAGGGAGCAGACAGCCTACTCTGTGGTGGGCAAAGTTGGCACTTGCTCACATGATCCCCTTTCCATGAAGGAATTACCCAGGGTTACACTGGGGCTGGCTTGGGGCCCTATAGTAAATGAGATACAACTGCATAGAGGCAGGTTATAGTTCAGCAAATTTCCAGAGGGGTGGCACCATCTGGATGATGGATGGGAAACTAGCAGTGTTCTCAGTAGGCCAGGAGCCCAGGAGCCCTCCCCAGCTCCTAATTCACCCTGCCTTCCAACTCTCGGTTCGTTATGTCAGGAAGGTCTGATATAAAGAGGCAAATAGCCCATTGGAAACATGGCTCATATCAGTCATTCTCACTGTATTAGGAAACAGCTTTAATTTTCCACGCTAAATCCTTAACAAAAACACCTTAGACACAACTCCATAACTTGCCATTCTTGTCCCTCTGGCTCATCACTGTAAACATCCCAGTTTTCAGAAAACACCAAGCTCTTGCGTAGTTCCTTGCCTTTGCCCATACTGTTTTCTTACTCCAAATGCATCTACTTGCCCCCCCACCCTTCTCCGCTTTGTGAAATACCACTCCTCCATTAGGTCTAGCAGGTACTTCCCTGATTCCTGCCTCTATTTTCCCAGAGTACTTTCCACTTACCCTTTATAGAACACTTACCAGAGGGGGTTATTGCTGTACATTTTTGTCTCTCCTGCTCACTAAAATGAGCTTCTCATGTGATTCCTCTCCAGCTCTGCTTGAATACCTGTCCTGGCAGGGTACTCACCATCCCAAAGGCAATGCATTCCATTGCAACCAATTCTCTTGGCAAAAATGGTTTTCCTATAATTAGGAACCAAATCTGCTCCCCTGATACACGGACCTACTGATTTTCTCCTTCCCAGTTCACTTGCCTAAACTTCCTTCAGGTGTGAATAAGGATTCTCATTCCATAATTAGAAATAGGTCTTAAATATAAATATCCTGAGAGTGGGCAATACATGGATAACTCATTCTAAAGTGTAAATGACTGATAAGAGCTTTTCCATTAAAACAAGATTTTATTATGAGAACCTAAGGGTAGGCTGATATAGTGGATAGAGCACTGGACTAGGAAATGAATGATAGATCCAACGTGATCTATTTTTTTCTGAGCTTTGGTTTCCTCAACTCGAAATGGAATTATTTGCACAATGAGGAGTTCTACTTATTACTGTAATTGCAGAATTTTGTCTGGAAGCAGTCCCACTCACCTGGGCTGTCTTAAGCCTTTGCTCTGGCTTGGATTTCTTAGCTCTTTCTTAGCTCTGGGTGGGCAAAAAGTTGCACGTGTATCAGTGAGCTCTAGCCTCCTCGGGGCAGGGTTGATATTCTTGGTGCCAAAGATGCTATGACTTATACCACCCACCATCACATCAATCAATGAGCCTTTTATTCTACCTGGTTTGAACCTTCCTCTCCCCTGCCTTGAAGCCCTGCTTTACTAGGGCTATTTATGGAATTTGTATCATAAATATTTGCAGGTAACACATTTACTGTAGGCAACACATTTTATTATGATTTTATTATGTAATCTCTTTTCCTGGAGTTTTGCAAGTAAAGATTGCATAAGAACCAACTCTTTATTTGTCCTAAGTTCCACCCTACAGAACCAGGCCATATTACAATTGCTTGATGCACAAGACTCAGTGACTCAATAAATACTTTACAAAAATAATGTATTTTTTTCTTTCTTAAAACATAAAAAAATTAGGGTTTTAGACTTGAGTTCCTCTCTTTGTTTTTATATTTATTTACTGAGAATATATTGTGGAGAAAAAAAATTGTTACGATGGTATTAAAATAAAATAGATGAAGTTCATGTTCTCCCCCCATTTGTTTTGCATTTTTTCTTTGGAAAAGTGCTACTCCTTGTTTTTATGTCTGACCTTCCTGTAGCCTTCTGAACCTATTAAGGCATGAGCAGAAATTCTATTCTGGGGTCTTTTAATAGAATCATAGCATTGTGTTAATACTGGCCTTTGTTTTAAAGTCCACTTAAAACCAGGCCTCAGATTTTCTCCTAAAATACCCATTTGCCCCCCACTCCCTACCCAGGCTGAGGCAAGGGCATTTGGAAGCTGAGACTTATCAAGGTACCTCACTGGCTAACTAACACTTGGTTTCAGGTGGGTGTTTTCTTGTTTTGATATCTTTCTTTTGAATTCTTTATTTTTAAAGAAGTCATTACTACAAAATTCCCTCTCTCTTCCATCTCCCTAAGCCCCTTTCTGAACTCTCATGGAAGTGATTAAATAGTTTCACGATGACAACTCCAGAGAAAAGGTGACGTATAAGTCACATTCATATTAAATAAGTTATATATAAAAACTGCTTATCACGTTTACAACTTCCTTCTCTTTGCCCCTTTGCTTCTCTCGGAAACGCTGGATCCGGGGTGTGAGTTGAATCCCACCTGCTATGACCTCCAGGTTCTTCTTCCAGCTCCTTTCTCCCCATCCTCCTGAGGACATGCCTAGGAAGAGTTCCAAGGAAGCCGTTGACATGGAAGAGGCAACGGTGGCTTCAGATGGCAGTCACAAGGGCCTGGCACACACCCCTAGTGTAACTTATGACAAATACTCACGTGGTATATGTACATATACATGTATGCGGGTAAGACGGACTCTGCCAGGTGGCGGATCAGTGCAGTGTGTTTGTGTCATGAACAACAGAGGTGGTGTCTCTTTAATACTCTCTGGCCTCTTGAAACTGCTTGATATAATCTTCGTCCGAGGGGCTCTCTGTGCACTTCTGTCCGTTGTTGGGAGGTCGGGCCTCGTTATACCTGCTCCAGTCGCCCTTGCAGATAATCCAGGGCAGGATGTCCACCTTGTAGTGGAGCTCCGCTGAGAATTCAGTGCTGATGAGATTGGGCGTCCCCGCCCCTTTGCCCCTGGTGATGAGCTGCATGTTGTCGCCATAGCAACAGTGCTGGGCGGCCAGTGTGGTGCTCTCCAGGGACAGCATGGAGCGAATGCAGTACCGGGCCGTGGGCTTGTAGATCTCCAGCTTCTCCTTGGGCCCGCTGGCATCCTTCCAGCGGAAGTCCTTGCGCTTGATGCGGTCGAAGATGTCGGCCGTGCTGTAGGCCACCTCGGTGGGGTAGGAGCAGGGGCAGCTGGGCAGGTCGTTGATCACCTTGTGCATGTACTTCTTTAGGAACTCGCTCTTGCAGCTCATCCAGCGCTCACAGCTGTCCGTGTCTGAAAGGGGCCAGAGAAACCCTCTGATCGCATGCAAAACCGGCTGCCTGATGACTTTAAAGTCCACCTCTCCCTTCCCTGACGGGCAGCCCCTGGAACCCCCAGGCCATCGGTGAACACGATCATGGCCCTTGAACTTGGGAACTTTGTTCTCGGCCCCACCAACTCCTTACTTTATATTATGAAAACTTTTCACATACATAGAAAAGTGGAGAGAATATACGTATACAATGACTACCCAGATGCCATCACCTAGACTTAATCATTGTATATCCCTCATTAAAATTTTTTTTGGAAAGATATGATATTATTACCCCTAAGTTTTAGTAGGCATCTACAAAAATAGGAGGATAATTAAACCATATTTTCTATGTTTTCCTAGATAACCATAACCCCATTATCACCCATAAAAAAATGAACAATAATTCAGAGAGCCATTTTGAATCTCCTCTCTAAATAAGCGATGAGTGGCGGAGAATGCCTCAAAGGGATATTTGTAGGACTAAGTTTTATTTCTGCCACTCACTGACTGGTTTAAACTAGGCTAGTGGCCTAACCTCTTAACCTTAGGCAGGAAAGAGTTAACAACCGTTACATGCAAATCCCTGTGATAAGAGGTCTCAAAGAGGAAGAGGCTGGTGGTCCCTGCTTTTAGGGAATTTAATATTTAGGCCAGAGGACACTGACCTATAGACTTTGAGCCAGAACCTGCCCCAAGAAGTGTGTAGTGTTTGGCCTTACAGTATTAAAAAATATTGAATTAATTGCCGACGTTTAAGAATTATGTGATTCCACTTATTAATGTAGATTCCTGGTTTCATTTGAAAATCCCAAAGATAGGTTGACGTCAGTCCTGCATTGCCTTGTGAACAGGTAACCAGTGACCACTCCTTGGTCAAGACAGGAGGTCCCCAGTTCCCCACAGTCTCTACCTGATCCCGTCACTCATGGGTGTTTGCTCTTGGTCCCTTAGTCATGAGAGTTCAGGACCTCTGGTTTAGTGAATGTCTCAGTTTGTATTTTCCCAGACCCTGAGACAAAGATGCCAGTGAAAATGGTCCTTTGGGAAGTGATTCTGGGAAACACCAGCAGGGAGCATGGAGGTGGGACAGGGAAGGGAGGGTGGCAATATGGGATGTGGATCAAACAAGCAACCACTGTAGAAACTGCAGCATCTTCCCCTTGGACCTCGGAAACCCACCCAGTGACAGGGTGGAACTTTACCCAAGCCCCGTGATTCTGGGAAACAGCCAAGGTTAAGACTTTCCCCCACCCTTGCGCATTCTGGAAAACCACTTACTGTAAGAACCCTCTTCCCCACAGGACTTGATAAGACTCACAGCTGCTGCCTTGTTTACCTATGACAAAACCAGACACAGACCCTCCAGATTCCCTTTCTTGGTCTCATAAACGATTAGCTAAACTGCTCATCCCCAATCAGAATAAAACGCATCCCAACTAAACTTTAGTTAATATTCTCCCCTTCTTTCAAGCCCCTGAACTTTTTTTTTTAACTTTTTATTTTGTATTGGAGTATAGCCAATTAACAATGCTGTGATAGTTTCAGGTGCACAGCAAAGGGACTCAGCCATACATATACATGTATCCATTCTCCCCCAGACTCCCCTCCCATCCAGGCTGCCACATAACATTGAACAGAGTTCCCTGTGCTATACAGAAGGTCCTTGCTGGTTGCCCTTTTTAGATATAGCAGTGTGTACATGTCAACCCCAAGCTCCCTAACCATCCCTTTCCTCCACCCTTCTGTCCCTGTAACCATAAGTTCATTCTATAAGTCTGTGAGTCCGTTTCTGTTTTGTAAATACGTTCATTTGTATCATTTCTTTTTAGATTCCGCATATAAGCGATATCATATTATATTTCTCAAGCCCCTGAACTTTGACCTACCCTCTGCCTGGGCCAGCATATAGCCTCTCCTTAGGGGTCCCTACCGAAAATAGGCTGGTCTCAGGGCAGAACATTCTCTGATGCCCTATCTGATCTCACCAGCCTTCCATCCCACTGCCTCACGTGGGGTTCTTCTAGCCTTATTTAGTCCTCTGTAAAAGAAAACCCTTTCGCCTAACCCTTGAGAGGCTTGCAGGCCTATAGACACAGTGTTTTCTCTATTGCAAATTGGCCCTTTCCCTTTCGCAATAATCCTTTGAATACAGTCTTTGAAGAGAGATGTTGTTTTTTTACTTGGCGGGATCTGGTTATTATCCACTAGTTCCCATCAGTCACTGGTAGGGGGCTGCTCCTGGACTTCTGGATGACCATGGATTCATGGGCTGGTGGCTCTGGGGGCCAGAGCACACCGTCAGGCAAAGAACCACAGGGGCTGCTGGGGTGTAGGGACGTGGTGTGGGCAGTGGCAGGTTTCCTATCGCGTGTGGCTCAGGAAGTTGCAGCGGGTAAGATGAGCCATATCTAAGGCTGCCCACCATGGTGGAATGTGGGGTGCGTTAAGGGGGCCAAAGCAAAAAGTGCCACCGGTGCTAAAAAGTGTCATTTCTATCAGTGCAAGTCAGGGGGTTCTTCAAGGAGTGTGTGACACCGGGCTGGCCCTGTGGCTCTTCAGGGCTGCATGGTGGCCACAAGTGTCCTGCTCAGAGCTCCTGCAAGGAAGCCTGCTGGGGGCACTTTGCTGCCTGGTGGCCTCCAGCTGTAGCGGCTGTGGATCTGCTGTGGTTTCCACATCCAGGCTGTGCTCCCCCGGGGCTGCTCTCAGTCGATGACTGAGCCTGGTGTGGGTGCTGCCCAACGGGGGACCCCTTTGTCAGGCAGCCTTTGCTGGGGGGTGCCCGTTGGCATGGTCGAGACTTTCTCAAGCTGCTTTGAGGCCCTTGCTTCCCAGTCCTCCTTCCTTCCCTCCCTCCCTTTGCAGGGGTCAGGCCTGCATCCTGGTCTGAAAGCCTTCCCTGCCTACTTCTGCTGCTTCCCCTCTATCCTTCCCGGGCTCTTCCCCAGTGAATCTCTTGAATGTCCAATCCCATCTCAGAAGGCTGGACCTGACTCAGACTACATACAAGAGCAGAGATGGGGCCGGGTGAGGGGAAGGCCATCCAGGTTGGTATTAACTGTGCAAACCACAGTTAAGCAGAAGAAGTCTGGGGGCAGGGTGCATGTTCAGTTTCCCTGGAGCAGAGGATATAGGGAAGGAAGGTTGTTAGTGTCAGGTCATGGGGTCTTCAGTGTGGTTTAGGCTCGTTTCAGAGGGCACTAGGGAACCACTGAAGGTTTCTGAGTGACAGTGAGCTCTTCACTGAGCTATGCAGTAGGAAGAAAGATTCAGTGCTGATGTCAATTTTAAGAGTCCAGGTGAGATACTCTGGGAGGGAACAGCTGGTGAGATCAAGAGTAGTCAGGGAGGTAGGGCTGCCAGGCCTTGGTGGGTTTGGGGGGAAGGGAGGAAGGTATCAGAAGTGACTCTCCAGCTCTGACCCAGGTGCCTGGGAGGCTGGTGGTGTCATGAGTGAAAATCAAATGATCAGGCTTGCGGGGCAGCTTGCAGGGGTGCTCAGGTTTCTCTTGAGGGATATGAGAAAGAGAGAGCTGGGGCACCTCCCAGGAGCTTGGAAAGGCCTGGTCTAAGATGAAACACCTGGGCTCTTGTGCCAGACTGCCTGGGATCGAATCCCAACTCAAGTATTTAGTGGCTCTGTGACCTTGAGCAAGGTATTCTACCTCACTGTGCTTCAGTTTTCTCATCTCTAAACTGGGTATAAAAATTACACCGATCTCAAAAAGTGCAATGAGGATTAAACCAGAGGGAAAGCAGGGAGTACACAGAGCAGGGTTGAGGATGCTGCCTGCGGGGATGGGCTGAGTGCTATGATTCCACCCCTGAGAGTCCCTGACTGAGCAGTTGCATAGAGATTGGAGGGTCCATCCTGGAAAGTATGTGTCTGCAAAGCCAGTGGGGGTCTCCCTCAGAGGGCAGGGTTTTCAGAAACAAAATTTAACGAGGTCCCAGAAAATAGCTTTGTATTTTTCCTCCAGAGTAGAAGGTCATCATAATTCATGTACAGGACATAGGTCCTTCGACTTATTTTTTATCAAATTTACATGGAGTATTCAGTGTGAATGTTCTCAATGTTTTACAAGCATTAACTCATTTCACTCTAAAATAGGTCTAGGAGGTAGGCACCATTACCTTAGACCATTTTACAGGTCAGAAAACTGAGGCAGAAGTAGGTTAAGAAACTTGACCTTGTGCTAGTCAAGCTTTTCTCATCTCTGCTGGGCATCTTCCGTTTGTCCTTCTACATCCTTATTCCACATTTTTCCTTGCCATGGAAGGCTGCCCTGTATGCACCAGATCTGTGGGCTCCCTGAGCCCTGGTTTCTAATTGGGGTGAGCCAATGGGAGGACCGGGTGAGGGACCAGAGGGAGGGAGGAGCGAAGTCAGGGTATTGTTCCCAAGGCTCCTCCCTCACTGTTACAAGTTGGCTACTTCCTTCTGGGAGCTGGAAGTGCTGTCAGGCAGCCCTCTCTACACAGTGGCTCTGGGAACCAATCCTTCCCTTGGTCCCTTCAGGCCAGTGGGAGGTAAGGGCTCCCCACGCTTGCCAGCCCCAGGGTTCTGTACAAGCCCTTCTTGGTTTCCATCTACCTGCTCACACCTTTGCCAAAAGGCCCTCATCAAATGCTCCTCTATTACCTGATCTGCGTGTGAGCCTTGTCTGTTCCTGCCCAGAACCTGCCTGACCCACCATCCCCCCTCATCCCTGTGTGTTCTCAGCTGCCCATTGGGTGCAGCTGGTCCCATTCCCTGTGAAAGGGCAAACAGCTGCCTGCCTGTGGGGTGAGATATGGGGAGGTCTGAGACGCTCTCTTCCCCAAAAGCCCATCTTGTTGTTTTATCATTTTATGCAAAATTCCCGCATGTAGTCTTTAATTTTTTTTTTTTTTTTTTTTTTTTTTTGGTCAAATGCATTGTGTGTGCAGAAGGCTTCTGCTAACGTTTTGGTTGCATGTGAAGGGCTGTGACGGAAACCCCGGGCAACAGAATTTCCAAACTGACTCCAGTGTGGCTGAGGAGGGCAGAGTGAAGAGGTGAGGAAAGGGCTTTGCGGGGGTGGCAAAAAGAAATGGGGCAGAAGGAGTCTTATTGTTCTGTAATATAGAATTACATCCAGAAGCACGTGGAGCTATTTTTATTCAGCAAGCGTTCCCCTTGCTGAACAGACACTTTCAATTGTGTTTGGTCCACGTTCAGTGTACTTGAGCTAGCGTTTTCGAGCAGATGAGAAGCAGGGTGTACCAAAGGGTTACGAAAGATTCACATGGCGGGGAGTGAGATGGGGGAGGCATAATGTCGAGAAAGTTCCCATTCTCTTCCTTCCTCCCCCCGTCCTTCTGCTGGAAAACTGACATCACCATTTCTTGATTTTACTGGGGACACTGGGTGAGAGTTGGGAGAAGAGATGCCCTGAGGCTAGAGGCCCGAGTGTGGACGGATCCCGAGCTAGGGGCAGGGCGCCCCACCCACGTGCTATGGATGCTGCGTGGCTGGCGTGGCAGATACAGCAGGGCTGCTGGGCTCCATCTGGTGCAGGAGGAATGGGGCGGCTGCTCTCTCTTGCTTGGTGTATATTCAGCGAGCAAGAAGTATGCTGAGAAAATTGGACCCCGTAAGAGGAAAACGAAACATTTAAATGTATCCAAGGATGGCACGGCAAAGGCAGAAGGAATCTCCAAAACGCTAGATCAATATTTGGATGGAAAAGCAAAAAAAAAAAAACAAAAAACCTTTCCTTACCAACTTCGAACAGTTTGGTGGCATTAAACTCTTCACTTCCCGCAAGCAGACTCACTTCGGTGGCAGCTGTCCTGAAGGTGTCTTCGATACCTAAACACAGACAGGAGCTCATTTTCCCTAGTTATATGGAAAAAGTCAGCCCTCCACCGCACCCCACCCCCGCCCCACTGGCAAATAAAAAAAAACAAATACACTTGAATAAAGCCTTTTTTGTATTCATTACTACTCATGGGCAGAAACTTGCCAACTGAGGAAACAGTAAAAAGTAGGTATAGAGCGTAAAATATATTAAAACTCCAGATACCATTTGCAGCATGAAATCCGATCCAAAAGTGCCTGAATGTGCCTAAGGAACTCATTCCTTGGGCCTAGGAATGGGATTTTGGGCGGTGCGGGATACGCATCAGGATGGCTGTCTATCTAGAGGTGTCAGGATGGCAAACTAAACTAGAGGCTGTAGAGTGTAGTGGTTAACAACTTGTCTCGTGGTCAACACAAGTCTTAAGGCCTGACTCACTGGGTCCAAATCATTACTAGCTGTGTGACCTTGGGCAAGCCCTGGAACATCTGTGTGACTCAGTTTTCACATCCGTAAATGGGGAGGACCAATGACCCACCTCATAGTGCTGAATGAATTAAATGAGTTATGTGTAAAGAAAGCACATAGAGTACCAAGTGGTAAGTGTTGGCTGACATTTTCCCCTTGAACATTTGTCTAGTTCATTTTGAGGATACAGCAGTCCGTAGCTAAAGACCAGATCTCTCATATGCTGGGACTTTTAGCATTGCTGATGATGTTTCAAAAAGAATAAGCTGGGGGAGCGATGAATTGGGATTAGCAAATGCAAACTATTATATATAGAATGGATAAACAGCAAGGTCTTACTGTGTAGCACAGGGAACTATATTCAATATCCTGTGATAAACCATAATGGAAAAGAATATGAAAAAGAATTTATGTACATGTATAACTGAGTCACTTTGCTGTACAGCAGAAGTTAACACAACATTGTAAATCAACTATACTTGAATGAAATAAATTTTTTTAAAAAACCCAAATTCAACGTTGAAAAAAAAAAAGAATAACCTGGGCTTGTTATTACTTGCTCTGAGCAACTGAACCTAGCTTGCCTCAAACTTCCTGGCTCTCTCCCTTCCTCAAATGACCACCCCCACCCAGGCTTCCTTTGCAAACAGGAATCTCCTGCAGATGGGGGCCAGTCAGGAGAGAGAGGAGCAGTGGAACGTGCTATTTGTTGGAGAACCTTGACTGTCTTGCTAAGCATGGGTTGATTTCCTTTAAGGGGCTCTCTCTGGTTTTATGTGAGGCCCCTAGAACTTGTGTGGTCAGCCTAAGGGACAAACTTTCACAGTGTAATCACTGCCAGGCCAGGGAGACGGCCTGTCCCATGAGTGATACCAAAAAAGGAAAGAGATCCTGCAAAAGGAGATCCTTCATGTTCAAGGGAGCCCTGAAAAGCTGGAAGAGTCAAGAACAGAAAGGCAGAAAGGATGGAAGGAGGGCAAGTTCAGATGAGAAGAAAACGTATGAACAGGGCTGCTGGCCATGCTGCTCTCAGTAGTGAGAGAAAACGAGAAGGAAACATTCAAAATGGCGGCAGGGAAGATACCTGCTATCAAGATATCTAGGTCTACTGCTTTAGGTCTGGGTGCCAGCTCTGGGAGAGAAAGCAGCAAGCAAGCCCGCTCAAGCCCTGACATTAAATGCTGTCTGTATTCACGTGTGGCTGAGCCCGATACCCTTCCCCTTGACAGAGGTGTAAGAGTCTAATGGTTAAGAACATGGATTCTGGAATCAGACTGCCTGGATTCAAATCTCAGCTGGACCACTTGCTGCCTGTGTGACTAGGCAAGTTAGCCTGTGTGTCCCAGTTTCCACAGCTGCCAAATGAGTACCATCATCAATAGCTAGTTCATGAGGTTATTGTGAGGATTAGATGAAGTAACACATGCAAAGACCTTAGAAATTTGCTTGATACTTAAGTACTCAAAAGGTCCTACTCTTCATGAACCTCGTTATCATCTTTTTCCCGTCTTCATCTTCCCAATCTTCATCTTTATCTTCACTTTCTTTGGTTTCATCTTATCTTCATCATCATCTTCTTCTTCTTCTCCTCCTTCTCTTCATTTCTTCCTGCCTTCCTCCTCTTCTCCCTTCTCATAATATTATTATTTATTGATTTCTACCCATCCAAATCCCATCCCACCAGACTTCTAACTCAGCTTCATTATGATGAACACGGGAAAGATCAGGACAAGCATCTTGATGGTTGTTCCACTTTTGGAAATCCACCTGCATGGCTGACGGGGGCTAGAAATGCCTCTTCTCATACCATCAGCCCTGTTTTCTGCACACACCCCTTTGCTATCACACACATCGCCAATCTGATCTTCTCTCTCCGCAGAAATCCCTTTGCTCTTCCACTTTTTTGTTCTAAATCTCAGCCTGAGAGATTTAGAACAGAGTTTCTAGGGGTAGAAAAAGGAAGTCTGGGGTGTGGGGTTCAAATGTTCTGCCTCTGAAATTTCTTTCGGAGGAAGCCATTGGGAGCGTGTGATTTCTTGGATGAGCCCGAGATAGTATTTTAGACTGGTTTTCTACCTGACCATGGGGAACACATGGTAGATGGAAAACTATAGACCAAGGAGTTGGTAAACTTTTATGTAAAGGGTCAGAAAGTAATTATTTTAGGCTTTGTGGTTCACATATGGTCTTTTGTTATGAAGTATAGTTGATTCACAATGTTGTGTTAATTTCAGGTGTGTAGCAAAGTGATTCAGATATATATATACAGGTATATATATATATATAATTTTCCATTATAGGTTATTACAAGATATTGAATATAATTCCCTGTGCTATACAGTAGGTCCTTGTTGTTTATCTATTTATATATAGTAGTTTGTATCTGTTAATGCCAAATTCCTAATTTATCCCTCCCTGTTGGTAACTGTAAGTTTGCTTTCTATGTCTCCGAGTCTATTTTTGTTTTGTAAATAAGTTCATTTCACATACGGTCTTGGTTGCATATTCTTGCTCCTCTTCTCTCTCTTCTTCCTCTTCTTCCTTCTTCATAACCCTTTAAAAATGTGTGGGCCATACTGATATGGGCCGTGGTTTGATAACTACTGCTATAGACACAATTATTTTTCACCCCAATATGGCCTCTCACCAAGTTTGTAATTAGTTAAGTTTTCAAAACACTGACAATGCAGTTTAAAGTGATACTTAACTGCCAAGTTGCCCCAATTTGCTCCCTCTGGAGCCTTCAGCAACTCTCAGGCTAACACATGGTTTTTCTGTAGACGGCCATTAAGCCTCTGGTCCTGGCTTCCTTATTAGACCATGAACACCCGTCTTCATGTGTCTCTTCAAGGTACAACCCACCCCACATCAAAGGCTCAAATTAACCAGAATCCCTCCTTTAAATTAAGTACATGGTGGCATTGTCTTCTAAGTCACAGTTACTGCAATTGTGTATAAGGCTCAGAAAATCCATCTTTTCATCCACTAAGCTCATTACTCGTCTCTTGTCCCAGTCCAGTCAGAATTCTTAGGAAAATAGTTGCCCTGTAGGAAGTCAATTTCTATAAGTTTTTAAATATAAACTAAAAGCTTCCCCAGACTCACAGATATAGAGAACAAATTAGTGGTTACCAGTGCGGGGGGGGGGCAATATAGGGGTTGAGGGGTGGTAGGTACAAACTATTGGGTATAAGCTAAGCTACAGGGATATATTGTATACAACATGCGGAATATAGCTAATATTTTGTAATAACTGTAAATGGAGTGTAACCCTTAAAAATTGTATTAAAAGATAAAACAATAAAATGAAAAAAAGCTGCCCTTTAATGTGGAGCCACACCCCTGCGTAAACCCACCTGGGCAGTTTGGACGGTCACACGTCCTAGATTCGGTTGCAGTGCACGCATAGCCACAAGACCTGGTCCGTTTCTGGTTGCCGTTCCCACAGGTGACGCTGCAAACAGACCAGAGGCTCCAGTCTCCCTCACCGTCTGTGGAATCTGGAACGGAACCAGGGAGGTGGTCACCAGCCTTCGCCAAAGAGTCCCCAAATCTCCCCCATTGAACTGCCAGCCAACTGTCCATTTCTTACGTTCCCACTGTTAGAGGGGGCCAGATGCCAGCTGAAGTCAAAAGCCTATGGCTCCAGGGTTCATTTTAAGGATTAGCTTAGTAATGGCAGGGACTCTGTCTGAGGTTTTGGGCACATGGCCAGGGCCTGCCTCCTAGAAGGTGCCCAGTAAGTGCTTGTTGAGAATGTGTACATTCACAGAGTATGGAGCCATGGAATAATATGGTAAGGATTTTCCAAAATGACCACCATCAGTTCCTTCACACACAAAGAGAGGAGTCACACGAAGGGCCCCCAAAACACTACACATGGGAATGAAGCCTTCTTGGACCTTCCAGGCACTTCTCAGTGGACAGCTGATGCCATTGGCAGTAGAAGAGATGCCCAGTGGGGCCCCACCTGAACTCCTAAGCCACAGAATCATGAGAAATAATACACTGCTGATGTTTTAGTCACCAAATTTTGGAGTGGTTTGTTATGCAGCAGTAGATAACTGACACATAATGGTAAAGCTAGAAATGGTCCTTGAGGTCATCACTCAACATCCATTCAACAAATACTGAGCCCCTATTATGTGCCAGGCACAAATCAGGGTATGTGAGATATATCATTAAATAAAGCTTTCAAAGGTCTCTGCCCTGTGGTACTAATATTTTTGTGAGAAGATTCAGACAATAATCAATAAACACAAAAAAATGAGTAAATTATACAATACATCAGAAATCGATGAGTGGTATGGAAAAAGGAGAAGTGGACCAGACTAGGGGGGCCTGGGAATGTGAGAGCCGTGAGAGAGGTTGGTATGTTATCTAGACTAACTTCCTCTTTTTAAAAGTAAGGAAACTAAGTCCTGGAGTGCTTGGGTGACCCATTCAAGGTCATAAGGGTAAGAGGAAGGAAAGCTTGGGCCCTGGTGCTAAATCCTTGATCTCTAAAGCTTGACCTTTTCTGCAGCAACTCCCCTCTGAACTACTTTTGCCCCCTTTATCCAAATCTTCCTCCAGATTTGGGGCCTCTGCCAGGGCCAAGCACAGAGCCCCGGACATGTGCATTGCAGGGAAGGGGTCCGCTCTGCTCAGAACAGGTCGCGGTGATCATTATTACTGAGGTCTGGCAAGAATGCAGTCCACACATGTTTCTACCTGGAACTTGGGCCCCGTGCCAGGCTCCCAGGCCGTCGTTTACAGGGTGATCACTCTGAACGCTGCTCAGGCAAACCCAGGGCCGCTAAGTCTCAGCCCATCATGCAAAGTTGGTGGGGGGATTCCTGGTCCTCTTTCCTAACCCAGAGCCAAGAGTCTGCTCACACCTCACCTGCTCCCAGGGGCCCCATCCGTTTCTCCCCACTTCCCAAAAGGGAGTTTTCCAAACTTTGATTTCTTTCTAAGACATGGTTTTCCAACCACAGGGACAAGCAGATGTTTGAAACTACTGCCTCGTGTGAGAGAGGTGGGCCTGCTTCCCCCCGTCAGCTGCCTCCGTCTCTCCCATCTCCTCCTGGGCGTCAACGTAGTGGAACTGGACAGACCGCTGAGGAGGGGGCCGTGGCTACTCCCTCCCAGACCTCTTGGTAAACTCTCCGAGAACACGAGGGATGTGCCTGGAACAATCACAGGATAGCACTCCTGTCAGCCGGTGTATCCATGTGTAGCGGGTTATACGCACATGTGAACACACTCAGAGCCTCCTGTGTGAATCACCCGTACCAGATTTTGTTAAAGGGAACAACCACCACACCAAAAAGTCACCAGTAAAGATGGTACTGTTCTTAGACTCATAAGAAGGGGGCAGTGGGTCAGTCGGAAAAAGCTGATTATATCACACAGGTAGAGTCCCTGTCACCTGTGGGGTGGGTACTGGCCTAAGACATGATCCAATGATGCCAAGAGGTGTCCTGCTTGGCTCAGTAGAAGCAACGGGGCCTCAACTATCTAGAAATTTCTGGCGACCTTTCCCCCCGGTGCAATAATTTTGGGAAATATCGTCCCTGAACTTTGAGATTTTAGCATTAAACACACCATTTTGGAATCTCTGCCGGAGGTAATGTCTTGTTTTGGTTTCTTGGATCTGAATTACTGAATGCTAATACTGTGTCTGATGATGTGAAAAATGACTTCCATAATTCTTCTCCCTGTATCCACCCCCTTGGTTACTACCTTTTCACACCAACCCCAGTCTGGGCCATGTGACTTGCTCTGGCCAATGAGAAAATAGCAAGTATAATGCAAACAGAGGCTAGAAAAGTGCTTGTGCATTAGGGCTTGCCTTCTCACTGTAGAGAAGTCTTCCACCACCACATGAAGAGCCTGGACTAGCATCCTGGAGGGTGAGGGACCAAAAGAAGAGAGGCCCAGATATCATCCCAGCACCCCCCGCTGTCCAGCTGGGACCCCAGCATTGTGAATGAAGCCATGCTAAACCGTGCAGCCCCAGCCAAGCCAGCCCTGGGCAGAACAACAGTCCAGACAATCTTCAGACTCTTGAGAGAGAAGGCATTTGTTCTTTTAAGCCACTAAGTTTTAGGGGCGGTTTCTAAAGCAGCAAAAGCTAACTGTCACAAATACACTATAACAACCCTCCCTATGCTATGCTCTCTGGATGGCTAGCAGACCCTGGAACCATGACAGATTTATTACTTCACTAAGTGGCTGCCTCCATGTCTTTATTTTATTTATTTATTAATTTTTTTGCTTTTTAAAGATCCAAATCACATTTAATGAGATTAAAAACTACTAAACCTGAGGTTTATTTATTTATTTTTTAATGGATAGGATTAATGGCAGATTCAACACGGCAAAAAAAAAAAAAAGATTGGTAAACTTGAAGACATAACGATAGAAACTATCCAAAATGAAACAGGGGGAAAAAGATGGATTAAAATGAACAGAGCATTGATGAATTGTGGAACAACCTAAAGCATCCAAATACACATGTAATTATAGTCCCCAAAGTGGGAGGGCAGGGGTGGAAGTGGGGGTAATAGAAAAAATATTTGAAGAAATAATGGCCCCATATTTCCCAAACATAATGTAAACTGTAGACCCACAGATCCAAAAATGCAACAAACCCCTAGCACAAGAAACATGGAAAAGACCACACCAAGGCCATGTCTTTATTTTAAATGCTCACAAAGTCATTTATTTTCCAAACATTTTAAAATACTGCTCCCCCAAAGTTAGGCACAGAACATGTATACAGCCACGTGGCTGATCATTTCTATTGGGCTAGCAACGAAGTGAAACAACCTCTTGGGGAAAAGTGGGCACGTCAGCCCTTTCTCTGGAAGTGTCTGTGGCATACAGCCCCCGACAAACACCCCATCCAAGCCCCTCCTCGTGGGGATTTCTATTTGTTTAATGTGTTTGCGGGAGAGAAAGGGAATTTCTGACTGGGGGACAAAGCTTTGAGGGCAGTATTCCTTTCTCCTATAATAAAATAAGCCTGTTCTCATTGGTTCACCTACCAGGGCATCACTCAGAGCAGAAGATGAACTTGAGCTACAGTAGTTACAAAGATGACAACAAAGACAGCAGAAAACAGTCCCTGTGAACATTTCTGTGGTGCTTAGACAGCCCCTATCTGTGACATCAAAGAGCTTGGTGAGGGCAGAGAACAATCCACAGGGCAGTGGGCTGAGGGCTGGGTTACAGGGATGTTGTTTGAAATTTTAAAGTGGTCATTATATACTTTCAGGGCACTAGAGTTCTGTGGGCCAGTTACAGTGTTTGGGCAACTGAAGTGACTTGGGTCTTGGCTCGGCCATTGGAAAGCCTCTACCCTAATCCTAGATGATAGTGGCTGCCAGTTATTGAGGGCCTGTCCTTAACCAGCTCCTCTGTCAACACACCCTGATTGAACTCCTATAACAATCCTGCAAGGTAGGTAGAAACACTCTCCTTTTATGGATAAGGAAACTGAGGCTCAGAGAGGTTAAGGTACTTGATTAAGGTCACACAGCTCAAACTTGGCAGAGCTGGGAGTAGATCTGAGATCTGCCCACTCTGGCCATATCCTGTTCTATATCCTGATATTCCAGCAACTTTGATTCCGGCCCCAGCAGCCCTTCCTTAAGATACTCACTTATGTGGCCATAATTTAACGTTACAAAGAAAAACCCTTGCAAAAAATCACTGTGGGATCTATTAAAATAAGACCACGACCCGTCAGAGAATTGCAAAGGACTGAGTCCCAGCCCACACTAAGCCGTGTCCATCTGATTTCATTATGCAGGTTATTCAGAGCAATCTGGGGAATGGTATACTACTATTTGAAAGAAAAATATTTATTTGGACTCTTTCTTTGCCCTGGATGATACCTTAAGTATCTCAAACACATACGGTCCAAAGTTGAGCAGACTCAATCACAAATTCGGTCTAACTATCTTCTGTTGTGTATTTTATAATTTATTCTACAGATGCTGTTATGTTCTACTTATTCATCTAGGATTTTTTGAAATACTCTTTGGCCACAGACATTTACATTCTTATTAAAAATCCTACCTTCAAATATTTGAGATAGACATCTTCCACTAAGGCCAGTTCCTGTGGCAATTGTAGCTGGTCTCAGACGAGGCAGCAAGTCCTCAGGTTCAGTGACGCGCCCTGCTTTGCCACTGCATGGACCTCACCTTCCTGGGCTGTATATTCTCTCCTTGTATCCTCCACAGCACCCGACACAAGGATAAATACTTAGAAATTGCTCTATACTTTCTTGTTGATTGAAATAAAAGAGGACTTAGCTCATCTGATGCTGTAAAGAATTCTGGAAATCACATGTTCCCTGTGAGTCGGACTGACAAGCAGTAATTATTCATCCATGTTGCAAATGCTACTGAGTTACTGTAGCGTGTAAGCTACACACCTATGGTCTCGCTTCTAAAAGTGTGGTCCGAGGGCCAGCAGTGTCAGCTTCACCAGGGCTCCTGGCCCTTTCTGGCATCTACGGCTTCAGAAGCTGCCTTTACCAAGAGCCCCAGGTGATTTGTGTGCACATAAAAGTCTGAGAAGCACTGCTTTAGAGGTATGATAAGGGACAAGATTTTCTTTATAAAGTAGCAATCCTGATGTCTAGTCTAATGACGGTGACGTTACTAAAAGAGACTCTAAAATCATCAAAGATGGGAGTTTCCCCATGACCCAGGGATGCTGTAAGATCCAGATGCAGGGCACTCACTCCCCAGGTATTATAGATCTAGAAAGCTGGGGTGAAGGTGGCTCTGGTAGCCACAGTAATTGCCCCAGCAGAAGCAAATTCTACCCTCAAGACTGAAATGGAGGGAGTATTCTTAATGTTCATACATTTGGCAGAATATATTCTGTAAAAGCTTTAGATGAAAAAGTTGTTTCTAAGTAGTGGTCTCCAAACTTTAGTAAGCATGAGAATCACCTGGTGACCTTGGTTGAAAAAAGAAATAAACAAAGAAGCCAAGAAAGACCCCAGGTCTCACTCCTGTATATTCTGGTTCAGCAGAAGGACAGCAGTGACCCTTGACCTGGACTTCACATTGGAGTCACCCACAGAGCTTTAAAAAACACTGATGCTTGGGCTCCACCCCCAGAGATCCCAAGTTAATTGATCTAGAGAGAAGTCCAGCCATCGGGATTTTAAAAAAATTGCTTAGGTGCGTATGAGCAACCATACTAAGAAACACTGGTGCTTTGGACCCCACTGTTTCAGATCAGAGCCTGCTGGAGGGCTTGTTCAAACAGATTTTTGAGACCCACCCCAGAGAGTCTGATTCAGTAGGCCTGGAGTGGGGTCTGAAAATTTGCATTTCTATCACGGTCTTGGGTGATGCTGATCAACTGGCTTGGGAGACACACCTGGAAAACCATTGGTATATAGGGAAGGGGCTGGGGCCCAGGATGGGTGTTAAATTTTAACAGGCAAAGGAGGGATTCTGAGGTCCAGGGTCTGAGCCCCAGTCAGAGAGACCTTGTTCCATGTGGCTTGGGCAGACAGGTTCAGCTTTAGTCCTGAGCCCAGGTTCAGTTCCACCCTGACCTTTTCCTCCCATTCCTATCTTCCAATCTAACTGTCTCATTTCTAAATACACTTTACTGTCCTAAAAGATGTGCTATTTATTTATTTTTCCAGAGAGGCAGAATAACATAGTAGTTAAGAGGACAGACTCTGGACCCAGACTGTCTGAGATGGATCCTAGGTCTTGACCCTTGAGTTCAAAGTTGTTTAACTTCTCCAGGCTTCAGTTTCCCCATCTGTAAAATGGGTCCCTGCCTCAGTGAGCTGATTAAATGAGCTAATCTGTGAGAGCTGCTATGAAGAGGAACTGTGAAAGGCAGGTGCTGTAGAAAGGTTGGCTACTGTTCCCAATCCTTTGTCTTGGAAAATAAATTGGACCTCTTCTGGGAAAGGAGAAGGTTTTACAAGCCTCCTGATTGGGTGGGGTCTGGGAGCTCTCTTTCTGCTCCCCTAGCATTTGGTGTATATCTCTGCTGTGGCACCCTTTGCTCTATCAGTTAACTTTTCTCCTTTTGTCCATAGATAGGTGAGATGCTCTTTAGAGAAGGACTGTGTCTTAATCAGTTTTGGATTCCCAGAACCTAGCACAGTGATGGGCATAAGACGTGTTCAATGTCAGTTGAACAACTAAATGATGTGGCTGGGAAAAAAATGGTCTTACTCTTTTGGAAGTTGCCTAGGATCATCTATTAGCAGGTAGAAACAACTCTCCAATATACAACTGGTCTTTCTGCTGAAAAATGGGGGTAAGAGTGAGAATGCAAATGGTGCTAGACAAGTCATCCTCATAGAGTGTTCGCTTAAGTCTGCTGAGGCTGAACCACAAGAACATCACGATGGTAGATGCATTTGTAAGATATCAAATACTCTCATTATAACACAAGGCACACTGCCTGATTCCTCCTGAAGCCTGGCCAGATGCTTTCTGAATCTGTTTCCTCTTCATCTAGGACACACAAAAACCTTTTCCCAGCCTCCCTTGCATCTACGTGGGGCCATATGATGAGGTCTTGCCGATAGAATTTGAGCAGATGTGATGTGTGTCATCTCCAGGCTGAGGGGGTTAAGAGTGTGTGTGCCTTTTCTAGGCTCTATCTCTCTACTGTCTTCCAGCCAGATGCAGAGCATCCAGTGGATAATTTGCAGGCCCTTACAGTTGGTGGAGCTTCAAGATGGAAGGAGCCTGGGTCCCTGAATGACTGAGTGGAGCAGAATTCCCCCGACCCTGTCTCCCATCCCAGCTTAAGTGAGAAAAGAACTTTCATGATTTTAAGTCATTGAACTTAGAAATTGCTTGTTATCTCAACTATCCTACTCTAAAAGCAGGGGAAACTATAAGTCCCAATTTGGGGTCTTGAAATTTACTGGTGGGGAGGCCTCGCTTTGACAACTCGTGACATACATGTCCATGAGGGTTTCCAAGGGCCACTCCACTGCCTACGATAAACATAACACAGTTGCCTGGTCAAAGGAGACAGCGGGGTACATCTCTTTTACTAAGTTGATTTTTAGTATGAATTTTTACAGTCAAACAAATGAGGAAGTGAACTTGGTGATTCTGTCATTTTGGAAAAAAAGAAAAGAAAATTTTTGGGAAAAAGAAGGCAGAACCTCTAAGACCCCTAACTGAAAAAAAAAATTCTCTCCTAGGATAATTGGTATTATTTTAAAATTATAGTCTTTCCAGAAAAATGTGGCTTTGGGGGCCTCTTGGGGCTTCTGTGGACAGAGCGGACAGAGTCTGTATGAGGTCTGCCTCACTGAAGACCCAAAGCCACACACTGTAAACGGGGTTTTGTTTGGCTCCACGTCTGCTGGGCCTCATCGTCTCATTTATTCTCCGCACCAATTTTATATTACTGGGTGGTAGACTCACCATATTCTGGCTGCTCTTTGGATTCAAAAGTCCGGTGGCCTGGGGCCGGACGGTCCCACCCCCCAGGGGGGTTGAGGAAGTTGCTGTCGTCTGAGGTACTGTCGTACTTGTAGTCCTGGTCCCCGCCGTTGGCCCTTGCCAAGGACAAGGACCTCTGCCACCAGGCCCGCCAGTCGGGGGATGGGACTGACCAGCTGGGCTTATTCTCCGGATGCTGATCTTTATCTGCTTCAGAGTCAGGACCGTCCACCACCTCTATGGTGACCTGAAGAATTCAGAACAGGCCAGGGTCAATGAGGAGTCAACAGCCTCTAAGCCGGGTGACCCTTGGAAGACAGTCTGAGAGAACGGAGGGAAATGTGCATCCCTCACAAAGGAAAGCTGAGGCTGCACGGTGACACAGAATGGAAAACCTCCAGGGACGCCCAAAGGAACGGATGCACACGGGCCTCGGGTTGGGAGGAAGCAATGCATCACTAGGGTCCCTGATTTACTGACGACTGTGTTGCTGGGAAGCCTTTAATTCAAGGAGTAAACATGTACCGTGTATGTTCTTGAAGTGGCACAAGAATAATTAAAATAAAACTGAACGCTTACTGAGTGCTAACTCTGCACCAGGGACTGTTTTAAAGGCTCTACATATATTAATTTATTTAATCCTCAGAACAGCCTTATAAGGTTGGTTCTATTGATTGGCCCTTGTGGCTGCTGATCTCCAAAGATGTCCCCGGCAATTCCTCCCATTCTGGTATGTGTGTGCCACACCTCTCATCAAGAGGTGGAGTTTGTTTCCCCTCCCTTTCAGTCTGGGCTGGCCTTGTGACTCACTGTATCCAGTAGAATGTGTTAGGTGTGACAATGTGACAAGCCTTACGAGGTCTTGCAATTTCCACTTTCATTCTCTTGGCATGTTCCTACCATTATGTACAGAAGCCCAGCCTAGACCGCTGCTCACAGAGCCGCCATGTGAAGAGGCAGGGCACATAGAGGAGAACAAAGAGTCCTCTCAGTCACTGGCCAGCTCTGAGGCCCCGGTCTTGTGTGTGGGGTCATTTTGGATCCTCCAGGCCCAGTTGAGTCACCCTAGCTGATACCACGTGGAACAGAGATGAGCTCTCCTGGCTGAGCCCTGCTCAAACTCCTGACCAACAGGACAGTGAGCAATCCAGTGGTTGTTGCTTTAAGCTATTAAGTTTTGGGACGGTTGCTAGACAGCTTTTTATAGACAGGGAAACTGGCACACAGAGAAGTTAACAACTTGCCTAAGGTCACAGAGCTAGTAACTGGCAGCCATGGGAAGTCTAGCTCCAGAGCCCACGCTCTTACCGACTTTGCCGTACTGCCTCTCAAAAAGTCAGTCACCGAGGTAGTGTCCCCTCCTGTGACCAAGTGAGCAAAGAGGCCACTGACGCTGGTGGGGGCTGGATGCCACAAGTCATGTAGAGATGTGAGCACAAGGTCCTCAAGGTCCAGGATGTCACAGCTTGAGCTTCACTCATCCCTAGTCCAGACCCAGCACACACTCCTTACCCGACCCTCAGGGTCAGAGCAGGTAGTTCCAGAGTCAAGGTCAGAACTTGCTCTTGGATTTATGGAGCCTAGTTTGGAAGTCATGGGGCTGAAGGAATGCAGCTTCTTGGCTTCGAGAGACAATCAACATAGAGAAACTTGTTTAAAAAACATAATAAAAGACTCCTTGGGTTCCTTTGGCCATCGCATAGCTCTTGCAACACCCCCTGGATGAGTTGTGTGCAAATGAATCAGAAACATGCGTTCCAAGTAATCAGCGCAAGATGTACTGGGCAGATGCTTTTCCAGTTTTGCCCTAACCGGACATCTGAGAGATTTGCTGACATACTCTGCCACATTGCACCAGGTCGTGCCAATCCCTGAGACAAACAGACCCTTCCTTTTGTCTTAGGAATGGGAAGGTTTGAATTCTACTTGCTTTGACATTTTAAAGAAGTTGCCCAGCTCATGGTGGGCCTGGGCTGTGGCCTTGTGTGGTCCAGTCACAAAGTTAAGGGTGTGGCCTTCCATCCCAGATTATACTTGGGCTGTGGCAGGCCGAGTGCATCTCTTCCTCTGGTGTGGGATGCCTAGAAGGGCACCACTGGCTTGCTTCCATGCCACCACCATTACCCCAGTCTCATAAGCATCCCTTGCATATTTGTAAATAATTATGGGACGTTTAGTAATCCCCGAAAAGGAAAAAAGAAAAGAAAGAATTACATCATTTGCCTTGTATCATTGCTGTTTGCTGAAGGGATGGTTGTTGGAAAGGGACGGGGACCTGGACCCACACGCAACGCTGTAAGGGCAACGCGGAAGAAATACACCGCTGGGCTGCGCAGACCTGAGCTGGGCAGTGACGCAGTGATGCCGAGCCTTTGAAGACAACCTTTCTCCTCTGTAGTCCAGGCCCCCTGTGCCTGCAGACAGAACAACTGAGCCGCAACAATCGTCTGCAAGGCTATTAAGGGTTTTGGAGGGGAGAAGCTGCCAAGAGTCAGGCAAGCCTGCAATTATGGTAATGAAATCAGGCTCTGGGTAGGAGATAAGGGGGAATGGGCTGGACAGTTTTGGTATTGCATTTGTATCCAGACTGGAGTCAAAGGGATTGCCTAAACAAAACGTGCCCTGCAATTTCTCCAAGCTGGGAATCAAAACAATTTCATGTTTTAAGCTATTACCGTCAATATGATTTTTTTCCCCCCGCAAACTACTGCTCAGATCCAAAGAAAATAGATTTGTTGCCTGGCCAGGCAGTGAGTAGCAAAATATGAATTTACTCCAAAAACTATATTGATGACTAAATCTCATCTGTTTAGAGGTTTCTTTTTCCCCTTTCATTTTTAGCCACTGCTCCAACTGAATTAGAAAATAAAAAACACACACACACACACAAAATAAAAAACACACAAACCTTAGGATCCACCCTTCCCTGCAGTTAAGAATATGGAAACCTCATACAGACATCAAATGAAGAAATGTAATCTTGAGCCTGAAATTTCATAGGCATCCAATTAAAAAGACTTAATGAGCACGATCATGACTTCTCGAATGGTGCGGATTAGTTTTATGTTTCCTGTTGCTCTTATTATATTTACATGTTCTTTAGCATCAAAGAATCTGTTCCTAAAAATGTCTTGAACAATAATAAGTGTGATGAGCTGAAGGTGTGGTAGTGAGCACAGCAGATTTCCAAGCTGATAGATCTTACCATCTTTTTGCATCCTTAATACACAGAATTGAAGCATTTCTAGTACATTGGTTTCTTCTGGACTTTTCTGTACCATGAATCAAGATAGTAAAAGAAAGAGAACTTTTCCAAAAGACCCAACTCCAACTTCTGGCAGAATCTTGTCAGCTCTAAGAAAGAGAGTCTAGAATAGGTGCCAATTTGGAGAATTCCATCCAAAATTAGGAAAGGAGGATAAAATCCTTTGTAATATTACCTGTTTCTTTCTTTCTCTTGAGAGTTTAAACATTTATTAGAAATAAACTCTTTACTCTTGCTCTGAAAAGCACTTTCCACTGGGAAACTAACACAATTCTTAGTTTAACTGATAATAAACTAATGACACTGGGAATACAGAAGCCTTGACTTTCTGAACTCAGGAGAATCTTCTAGAAGCTTCTAACTTGGTCCTCTAAGCCTTGAGAGCTATGGTGACTAGGCAGATTTGGGTTCGTATTTATTTCCCAGAGAGGAAAATGAGGCCTGGGAGGTGAAATGATTCCTCAAAAGCACAGAGCATCCGGGGACACGACGACAGTCTCCAGCAAAGGGTTAGACCCCCGATTATGTACCCCTTCTTCCTTGACAATTGCCAAAGAAAGAACACAAAGGACTAAGTAGATATATAATCCCTCCCTCTCAGACCCACTGATGCTCTAAAAACAACTCTGGCAGCTCCAGTAAGTGTGGTTAATGCTTTGAGATTTGCAGCGTGCTCGTTCAAATATCATTGCTTGTTCTACACAAGTTAAACCCACAATTCAGGCATAGAAACTGGCCTAGAGAATTCACGTTCCTGAGGTGAACAGCAAGGAAGGTGGAGAGCTGGACTCAAAACTCCTGATTCTTAATTATTTTATACGTTTCCTCTGTCATCTTCATGCTCACTGACATCACCAACCAGCATCCACCAGTCTGGGGAATCTTCCCATATTCCTGTCTCTGTGCTGAGTGCTTCGCGTGGATGATTTCATTTAATCCTCACAACAACCCTACTACTACAGAGTATTGTACTGCAGAGGTACTACTCACAGGTTGTGTTATCATTCCCATTGTATAGACAAGGAAATTGAGGCATAGAGAGGTCGAGTAACCTGCATGCAGCCATAGAGGTCAAGCCTGGTCAACAAAACTGTGGTACCAGAGCCCAGGGGCAGGTTGGTGGACTCTAGCTCATGATGGGGACTGCGGGGCCCCCATAAGAATCTGAACAATACCGGCTTGTCCCCTGGAGTGTGTGGGACCATCTCTTGGGCACAGAGATTTCTTGGTTCTTACTTGGCCAGGCCTGCCATTCCAAAAGGATTTTAGGAAAAACGGAGGAGGGGAAATCAGAAGTAGAAGCATGTACAACACCTGCAGCCCTGGCCAACTCATCTGATTGTATCAAGAGGTCTACGGCCGTGTAAATAAGTCTGTGCGAGGGGAAAAAAAAGGCCTTTAGCTGACTATTTTTGTGTCTGCCTCAATGGAAGAAAAGAAATAAATACATTGGTTGAAATGAATACAGATCTCAGATTGACCCAGAAAAGAGAACTATTTGGTGGTGAATAGCCACTGTGGTCATGAATTGATGCAGTGAGCCTAATAATGAGTTTATTTTAGAGATTTTTGTCTTTGCTATCTGTCCATCAGCTGCAGACCAGAAACTTAGCCAAGGATACCGAAGTTCAAGTTGAACTTCTCCTGGGAGATTTACTTTCTTTCCTGAGTGATTTATTTATTTATTTATTCGTTGCCAAAACCCCAACTTCTAGTTTTGTTTTAAATTTAATATGGAGATTGGGTTCAGGAGTTTGAGGCTATTTCTTTCTCTTTTGTGCATTGTTTTTTTTTTCCCCTCACTCACTTCCACAGCCTGAAGCCAGTCTTAAAATGGAGAGCCCAATCCACTTGGGACAGAGGCCACCTGGCTTCAGGGGTTTAAAAAAAAAAAAAAGCTCTAAAAAGCTGGGCTTTTTAAAGGATTTCCCTTCCTAAAAGTCAAGAGGCCCAAGAGCTCAGCATTGTCACTTTGGAAAGGTGTGGGCGGTTTGGCAGGGGGGCAGAGCAGACCCCAGCCTTGGAGCGTGGGAAATACTTGCAGACACAGGGGGGCTGGGGGGAGGTTCAGAGAGATGGGTATCAGATTCCTGGGTAGCTCCCGGCTCCAGTGAGGGCTGCCTAAGTGGGGGTGAGGGGCAGGTTGCCAGGGGATGGGGGGAGACCAGGCCAGGGGCCCTGGCAGCGGAAGCCGACCTACTGATATGCCTTCACCTGTTTTCAGTCCACTCCCCAGGGAGAGGCAATGCTTGGACGGCCCGGGGTGACCGGTGGGACTGTCTGCTTGGCTGAATCGGCCCTGTGTCAAACCAGTGGATTTCAACAAAAGACCAGAGCTCTGAGGAAGGGGCGAGGGCTGACAACGTGAAAACCATCACTCCTTTTAGAAAGCACCTCATCTTTTAAAGGACCACCGGGGAGCTGGTTTACTCAAGTGCAGTGGGGCATGAGGCTACAGCGGCCAGTGCTGCGTGTGTGTGTGTGTGAGAGTTTGTGTGTATGTACGTGCCTTCACACACACTCACACTCAGACCTAGGGCTGGGGCTCCCAGGGGTAGCAGCTGCGTCAGTCTTTCTTTGAGCATCTTTCTGAGTCACTAACACTCCCCTTTCATAATCTTCCAGAAAGAGAAAGGACAGGAATGCAGTTCAGTGTTCCATCATCAGATCAATAAAACATAGGCTGCCCTACCCCACCCCGCCGACTGCCTGCGGAAGGTTAACAGACACAGGGCTTGTGCAAGGCAGAAATTGGATGAACCAACTGGCCGGCGGGCAACAGGACAGCACTGGCCTGGTTTTTGATTCTGATGGCATCTGGGTTGAAGCCTCATTCGTTTCGGGTCCATTTTGCCAGAAACCCTGATATTTGGAGCAACGGGGAAACCGACACTCTTGAGAGGTATAGTGATTTCTTCTGTCCAAAGGGTAACTCAAGAAACATATAGGGACGTCATAGGAGTCGCCTGGTCCCCTTCCCGCCTTGTGCTCCAAAGCATCCCTTTCCGAAGCAGCTCCTGGAGGCAAACTTCTTGTATGTGCTGGGGCGGTGCTGAGACAGAGTGAAGACAAAGTGGGGATTCCTTTGCACCTGTTAGAAGTCTATACAAACAGGTGACTGTGGGCTCAGAGGGGACAAGGATGAATGATTTCCATTTGTCCCATCTCTGCTGCCATCCTTGTGACGGCACAAGGGGAAGCTGCGTTTTATAAAAGTCCAAGAGGCTTTGTTGGAGAGTCTCAAGTGTGGTGATCTCATAACTCATCCTCCACTTATCCTCTGTTCCCTTGTCTCACTTTATAGTTCTCTCCACACCCATAAACTCCAACCACCCTCTCATCCCTCAGGAAGCCCAGCGGAACTGTTCCAAAGAACTCTTCACTTTGCGTCTGGCTAGACAACACAGCTTATTCTGACAAAAAATGTATTGCGAGCTCGGGGGTTTTACTGAGCTCATGCACAAATCCATCGCTTCATGGCTGCCCTTTTCTTTTTATGGAAAAGTCATTTGGGCTCCCCAGATCTGAGGATCCCAACCACTTTTGCCCCACTGTTCTTCCCTGGCAGTCAGGTTAATGTTTTAAAAAGGCCCAAGTGGGGTCTGAGGACTTCCTGATAGATGGATTTATCTGGGAGAGAAAAAGGGGATCCTGAGAAATTTTGTTAGAAATTCGGTTCTAGGTGGAGCTCCATGCGCTTAGTAAATTTCTAATGAGGAGACTGCAGCCTTCCAGTCCCCTGCATCCAGGTCTTTTCTTGTAAGTTTACATTAGTAACTCTTAAATCGATTATATTAATAGCTCAGTCCTCAGCATTAAGCCCCACAGCGACACTTCCCATCTCTGGAAAAAAAATGCAAGCTACAGCAAACCTAATATTGTTGTGGGCATGATCTAAGCATCCTTGGGATAAGGGTGGTTTAGTCCCAGAACCATAAAAATCTATCAACAAGGAAAAATCACTTCCTGTCAATGAAGGCGTCATGGGGAGCCTCTTTGAGCAACAGTAAGGAGATGTCTGTACCTTTTTTTGCCAATCTGCACCTCCCCCAAGTGGATCCTTTGTTCTTTATCGGAGAGCCATGTGGCCAGTTCCCGGAGAGAGGGCAGTGGATCGAAAGGCCTGTTTTCCCTATTAATCAATTAGAACAGTCCAAGACTTATTGGAAATATTAATTGGTCCATGCAGTGATTTCGGCACATGGGTTGTCAAAGAGTGACCTCCGAAACATCTTTCACTTATGTACCCTCAACGCTGCCCTGCCCTAATCTTCCCAAATATCCCATCTATTCAGGTCTGTCCTCCATGGAACTCGGCGGTTTTTCTGCCTCTGTCTCCACAATCCTTCTGGCACTATCTTGGGCGGTAGCCGGGATCTTTACACCTACGTCATTTCCTGGAGGGAGAACACCTTGCATTTCTTAACTTCCCAGAAGCTAACACGGCATTGAGGTGTATTCTCAGGGACATTCAGTAGTCATAACAACACTGGCGTTAGGAGCAAAACAACTCTGGCCAAGGAAATCTGATCTAAAAGGGTGTCACACAGACAGCGTTAGCCTTGCGAGAGAGACCACTAACCTAATTATGGATCAATTGTTCCAAGGTCAGGTTCAGGAACTTTCTGCCATGGAAGCTAATTGGAATTTGATGCAGAGAAAGAATAAGGACAAGCTGCCCTTCATCCAACGAAAAGAGTTGAGGATAAACGTAAAAGTATGGAAGCAGGCACCTGAGGACTCGGGCTGCACAGGGCCAGGCTGCCCAGGGGGATGAGCTGCCCTCGGACGCCATGGGTACCGTCTCTGGGAAGAAACAGTGGGAGGCACAAGCAAAATTCAAAATGAGGAGTTTGTTTTTGAAACATGAAATGGTAGGCAGAGTATTCTTGGGAGCCTGAGAGACTGGATTTGAGCCCCAACTACTGTTTACTAGCCATGTGGCCTTGGGCAAACCAAATGGGAACTTCCTGAGAGTCAGTTGCATTATTGATAATATTGGAGGAATGACGTGGGCTCCATAAGAGTATTGGGAGAGTCAAACCGGATCCACCTTTACTTTGTAAAGTAAATTGTGCTATTTCAGCGCAGGTGAGAGTTCTTATTTTCAGTTCCAGGCACCTCTTTCCTAATCTCCCATTTCCTTCAGCGTCACCCCAGCTCATCTTAGTGATATGTATTCCTCTCTCCCCTAGAAACTTCTGTTATCACCTCCTTTCCTCTTATTAAAAATTTTTTATCAGTCATTTACACTTTGGAGCAACTGAAGTGTTGTCAGTGCCTAAAGGAATTTCTGGTGTCTAAGGCAAGCTAGAGAGGCATTTGAGAGACAGTGTCTTCCTGAGCATCTTAGAAATCACACTATGATCTGCCTCATCTACTCATGTGTCTGATTGGCCTTTCTCTATAGCTAACATATTTCATCAATTTCAGGGCATATTATTTTGTTTTGTTTTCACATTTCTTTTTTTTTTTTTTTTGATGCGGACCATTTTTAAAGTCTTTATTGAATTTGTTACAGTACTGCTTCTGTTTTATGTTTTGTTTTTTTGGCTGTGAGGCATGTAGGATCTTAGCTCCCCGACCAGGGATTGAACCCACACCCCCTGCATTGGAAGGCGAAGTCTTAACCGCTGGACCTGCAGGGAAGTCCCTGTTTTTACATTTCAACAGCTCTGAAATCAGGATGTATCTTATAATCATTGGTGTGGCATACTCTAATTAGCACTGCTTTCTTTTTTCAGTGGTTGATAAAATAATGATGCATCTCATAATCCAGGGTGTTACACAGATGAAATACAACACTGCTCTTATAGAGATAACATGCTTGTCAGCAGGATTCATTAAGGGGTCAAGGAGAAAAGTGAGGTAAGGTAGCAGTTGCTTTGGAATCAGATCAGGAAACAAAGACATGGGCCGTTTCATTTTCTTTCACCTTTCAGTTGCTAAGCATTACCTGGATATTTGGATTCTGCCCATTGATATCAGCTTTGGAAAGATCTGGAAAGTTTGGTAGATCAAGGAGAAAGGATCTGGGGCCATCTCTTTGCAATGAAGGGGGTCCAGCCT
Source organism: Monodon monoceros (assembly GCF_005190385.1). NCBI lineage: Eukaryota > Metazoa > Chordata > Mammalia > Artiodactyla > Monodontidae > Monodon > Monodon monoceros. The sequence goes on along the minus strand of NW_021703769.1, from coordinate 39,026,237 downwards.
CTTGCTGGAATTGCTGTCTGGGGAATGGTTGGTGTGCAGACTGGTGGTCCGAATGCTCCCCTGGTGTTTCTTTGGAGAGAGGAGAGCTGGTTTCCGATGTCGAGGCACTTTCCATGTTGAGGTTATTCTAAAACAAACGAACAAGCAAATGAAAAAATAAATAGGAGAGGCATGATTTAGAAATGCCACCCTTAAAAATTCAGGACAAGGACAATTTCAGGAGCTGGAATTAAGCCAGGATGGTATTCCCAACTTGTTTTCCTTCCATGGCTTAGTTTTTCTATCTTCAAAAAGCTAAATCATCAGGAAATTTTCCTAGCCTGCTACTTGGGAATTTTCTGAGGGCTAATGTGTGATGAGATATTAATCAAACATCAAAGCATATCAACAGAAAGTGCTAATTTGAAGGAGACTAGGTGCTCATTTAGAACTGGAATCAAATTATGGTTTCCTTATCACAGCTTCAATTGATTAACCACTCTGGCTTGAGTTATAGCCCCAGTATCCAGTGTTCGTTTCTTTGGTGTGGGTCAGCAGAAGATCTGACCAAACTGGGTAAAGTACTTCAGCCAAATAAATCATTGATTATTTCTAACCATCCATCCAACCATTTTTTTCATCCATCCACTCACTAACCTATTTAACTTTC
>NW_021703769.1:38967679-39025578 GCF_005190385.1 Monodon monoceros | reverse complement strand
TCCAACCATTTTTTTCATCCATCCACTCACTAACCTATTTAACTTTCATTCCTCCTTCCTTCAATTCTTTCATTCATCTACTCATCCATCCTTCCATCCATTTATCCGTCCATTCATCCACACAATCAACAAGTGTCAACCACATGCTAGGCACAGGAAAGCCATGAACAAGACAGGCACGGGTCCTATTCTCTTAGAGAGTATGTCTAGTTGGGGGGAATAAACAATAAATACACACATAAATAAGATCAGGTCAGAGAATGGTGATTGCTAAGAAGAAAAGGAAGAAGAAAATGAGATAGAGTGGTCAGGGCAACTTTAGATAGGTAGCTGGGGAAGACCTTCCTGAGAAGGTGACATCTGAAGTGAAACCTGAACACCTGTAATTATCTGGGGGAAGAACATTCTAGCAGAGGGAACAGCAAGTAAGACAGTCCTGAGGTAGGGATGGCTTGTCTCATTTGAGAAACACAGAGAAGGCCAGTGAGGCTGGGATGGAGTGAAGGAAGGGAGAACGACCCAAGATGGGGATGAAGCGGTGGAGACAGGCCAAGAAAAAGTGGCAGAAAGGCATCCTGAAATCGAATGTCTTTATCCCGGAAAGAAAGGTCCAAGTCTGTTGTTTTTCCAAACTAGCTGAAAATGTCCGTGTTTAGTTGTCACCAGGGGACATTTTTTCCAGTGACTGAAGCGTGTAGTAGTTGCTGGACTTCTTTCTCAGAGCAGCCCTTCTTCTGCTCTCACTCTTCCTGGACCTTCTTGTTGGATGTTTCCTCCATCCCTTCAGGGGCAGCATTTTCATGTTTACTGGTGGAGGGAGATGTGGAGATAGAATTTCGCCAGTGTTTGGGTCAGTGGTTAATGTTCTTGTTATTCTTGGGCGTGTTTGGGGGTTTTGGAGTGAATATTCCGGCACATTGCCTCCACACACACTCCCTGCCCCCTCTCACAGCAGCGTCTTTGACCCAGTCAAGGGGTTACACCTGGTATCAAAACACTCCCCAAGGTCAAGAATGGCCTGAGGATGAAACATGCAGTGGGTAATGATCTTATTAGAGAGCTGACCTGAGGGGATGGATTTTTCTCTCTTTGAACAGACATGGGGCTGTGAGGAATAAACTCACTTGTGCAGAGACCATGTGAATGTTCCCAGAGGCCAAGAAGAGGCTGAGCTAGAAAGAAGCATGTCTGCTGTCTCTTCCTTAACATGTGCAGTTACGGCAGGGGAAGCGGGCTGCTCTTCATCATGTCTTTGCTTGCCTTTCTCCTTTGCTCAGGAGATGTGGCCAGGGGCAGTGTCTTTGTTCACCTCTCCTGTCGCCTTTCTGCCATGTTTTCATCTCCTGGCACTTCCTCCTAGGGGGAGTTGCCCTGCCATCCCCAGGCATTGCTCAATGCAACAGAGGCCAAATGTATTATGCTGAGATTATATTATCCAGCACATAGAGAGAGAGAGACAGAGACAGAGACATGCTAATTCTTTCCTCAACGTAAGACCTCTCTATCATAGCCCAGGGGAAGATAACTGAATGCAACTGCTCCCTTGTTTTTCTCCCTGGATCCTCAACAATGTTAGTAAGGACAGTTGACTTCTCATGGAGAATTTATTGCACAGGGTTTGGGAATCTAAGTCTCAGAAGGGACCCAGGATTTGCTTGTCCATGGCTTGAGGGATCCCCTGCAAATCCAGCCCTCACTTCATTATAGCAACTGGGACATACTGTTTAACTCTGTTAAAGATGGAGCTCTTTTTACTTTTCCCTGTGATGAAGCACTCTTTCTACTATGAAAACTTATATTTTATTTTATATTTGGTACTTTTGTTTTTTGGCCACACCGCATGGCATGTGGGATCTTAGTTCCCCAACCAGGGATTGAACCCATGCCCCCTGCAGTGGAAGTGAAGAGTCCCAACCACTGGACTGCCAGGGAATTCCAGAAAAACTTGTATTTTAGAAGAAGAGATAGGAAAGGTATCTGTGCTGCTTATTTGGCATTTCACTTAGACGGCTGAAAAAACAAGGACTGAATATGATGGGTTTCTTGATCTGACTCTGGAATTTTTCCTGAGAGGAGATACACTACCCCAGAGTGATCCTGGCTTAGACAGGGACCAAGAAACCCCCTTAAACTCTCTGTGGCTCAATAATCCTCCATGTAAAACAAAGCAGACGATAAGGAGAATCCCATGCTGTCCCAGCAGGATGGTCAAGAGAACTCAGGGCGGGTTGTGACTATACTTGAAAAGAGAAATGTAGAGTTAGGGCAACTGGGCTGGACGATTCAGGCCTCAAGTGCCTCTGCCGCGAAGACGGGGGCTAAAGTACATTTTGGCTTGAATTATGCACACAGTTGTGGCATTTCTCCATCTTTCCCCAATCCTCATCCTCCCACCCCTCAAACAACATTTGGAAGATGAGAATGGGAATAATAAAAAATGCTAATCACGATCTCTGAATATCTGAATTATTCTTGCATTTTTACAAAAACATATTTATCTGGAAATCTTGGCTCCCTCGAAACCGTGGCATGCCCCCAGACTGTTCAGAAACTGGAAGCTCTACGGTAGGGGGAGGGTGCCTCACAGTGCATCATATGAAGTGAAGCTCCACTTTATTCAATCAATGACAAGATTCAGGGAGTAACCATTATTTTGGTAATCAAGAATTTAAATCTGGGGCGGGAGACAGTAGACAGGGTCTGCTAACGAGGCAGGAAAACACCTCTTCTTCATTCTTTCTCAAAGACCCACTGTACAGCTTCCTTGTAGAGGCCCCACTGGAGGTCATGGTTGATGCACCAAGCTCACTCACCAAGAGATCCACTTACTTATTCTAGCAGAGTAAAGATTCTCAGGAAGGGTGGATCTCAAAATGAAGATTTAAACAGTTTGTATGTTATTCAGAAAAGCAGACATTATTCTCTGAAGACGTGAGCTTTGGACAGTCCAGGGACTGAAGGAAAGAAATATCACCATTCTTTCCAAGGTGCTGCAGGATTCATTTTGTTTAAAGTCAAGTGACATGAGGGCATCTGTTCAGTTTGGGAAAATATTTCTTTACCCACAATGTGTCTTTGAGCTGACTTTCAATCTGTGACAGTGCTGCAGCTCCAGGAGCAACGTTCTCTCTAATCTGCGAGCTGTGACTACTAATAAAGAGAGATAGGAGAACTAAAGCTAGTTGGCGGTCTATACGCATGCAGTGTTCCACTGCCAAGGAAGGTGACCTGTGGTGGCCAAATTGTCCAGCTGCCGCTTAACGCTCCCCATCTTTGGGCATAGCTCCTGTCCCTCCACTGTTTTACAACTTATTCTTATTTAAAATAGGAGTAAAGTACTAATATTGTAAAGTGTTAACAGTAATAATAAAATCATAAGCTAGGCTCCATGCTCGTGCAGCCTGGAGTTTTGCCTTAGATGGCAGTATTATTGTGGCAGATACTGTAGTTTCCTCCCCCATATCCACTCCCCACTTTTTTTTTTTTTACTCAGTGTTTATTTCAGGTGGCAACGTGCCTGGCTAAAACTACATGTCCTAGCATCCACTGCAGCTAGGGATGACCACGTGACACGGTTCTACCCAATGAGATGTAAGTGGAAGGTGCCTGATGGTACTATTGGACAGAAGGCAGAGTCAGTTTGCCTTTTGCCTCTTTTCCGTCTTCCATTTTCTCCTGGCTGAAGTGTGGATAGTAGCATTGGAAGTGAAATGATGCCACTGGCAAGAGGCTGAAGATATACACCAAAGGTGGCTGAGTGGAAAGATAGAGGAACCGGGGTCCCTGATAGCATGGCAGAGCCTTCATACTAGTCCAGGAATGATGACCTCTGAACTTCTTGTACCCTTGATACAAGCAGTAGTATTGACAATACTGCAGCCCTAGTAGCAATGTTCCCTGTACGATTCTAATTTGAGAGCCGTGACTGCCAATAACAAGGGAAAAGCCCTGTTCAGCAAAGTGACTCAAGATTGGGTACCATCCCCAGCTGTAGGAAGTACCAAGAGGGCATATAGTGAACCATCACCGTGACCTTCACAATGGCAACCAGGTTATGGGTACTCAGCTCTGCTGCTAATTTTCATAATATCCTTTTCCAAATCTGCCCTCTACCCCCTTCTCTGTATACGTATAGAATCTTCTATTATTTCAGCATCTATACCTTACATTTCTCAAATCTATTACTCACTGGGTAATGTAATATTTCCTTTAATTTATCCAAAAATACTATCATTAAAGTTCAAGGACTTTGCCCTCAAAGGATCCAGAGATCCTTGGACAAATGGCTGATCCCAGAACTTGGGCAGGGAAGTCAAGGTGAGTTTGAGATATTTTGCTGTGTCAGAAAGCCAGGAAGACTTCAGTGATTAATGGGGTCCTCTTGAAAGAACACAGGATCCAGATTGAAGGGCCCACCCTGCACCAGGATTAGACAGTTTGGGCGTTAAAACAAAAAGGTTGTTGTTGATTGCCATACATTGCATCTATGACATTCCATGAGCCTATGATGATACTCATAAAAGAGAGGAAGCCAGAAAAACCATCACCCCCATTCGAGGTAGGGATTATAAAACTCCTTACTTTGAACATTTGTATTAAAAAGAAGTAGAGTTTTGTCTAAGGAAATAAAGTTTGAACTGAGATTGAAAAACACAGGTAAAATGAAGCCCGTGAAGCAGGTGAAGAGGACGGGGCAGAGGGGGAGATGGGCCAGGGAGCACTGCGATCCTGGCAAAGGATACGGTGGGTGCAGGCTCCCTGAGGCCTCCCACGGCCTGGCGCAGAGGCCCAAAGGCTATCAGAGCTGGAATGGGGTGGGTGTTAGGCTCAGTGCCAGTCTGCTGTCTTAGTAAGCGATCACTGAGTAAATAATAAAAGTGCTAGGCCCAAACCCAGACGTCTGGACCCACCAGCCTTCGGTCTGAAAGCTTTCTACCCTACTGTGCTGTGAGTTTTCCGTTAGGTCCCCACTCCCCCACTGGCATTCTCTGGGTCGTCTGGAGTCTTGCTAAGCTTTATGTGTGGGGATCGCCCCCCTGGCTCTCATCGGCTGGCCCTGGATGCCCCTGGGAAAGCTCTGTGAAGATGTGCTGAGAAGAGAAAACCTCTCATCGGCAGACCAGGTACAGTTTCTAAGATAACAAGCCCAGGCACTTTGTCATTCATGTCCTTTCTCCCCAGGACATCCCTGGCCCAAGACCAAGGATGCCCAGCAAACGCCCTTAGCCCCTGCGGCGTGGACTCGCTCATTTTGGCTGTCCTTGTGACCAAGGTGGATCACCACGGCCACATCAAGGTCAGCATGGTCACAGTGGACAGAGTTGCCAGCTGGTCATTTGACATAGGAGCGAGCGAGAGAGGGAGGGGTTCTTTGGAGAACCAAGTCACAGGGGAAATTAGGGCGATCAGCTCGAGGGGGACAATCAAGGTGTGAAAACGGGCGATGGGTCCACCTTTGGAAGAAGCGTGCTAAGCATCATTGTCCCAAGTCTGCAGCCAGCCACCTGCCCTGTTCCACAAACATCAACCAAAGGCTGGAGCATGAAAAACTGGGCTAATGTGACCACTTCCAGAACCTCCAGGAGAGGCACAAGCTGGTACCAAATTGTGGCTGGCTTGGACAGTTTTAGTGCTTTTTTTTTTTTTAAGGCTGTGGTAACTATTCCCAGATTAACACAACCAGGCAGACTTCTTGGAGGCAGATGGGATGGCAGATTTCTGGAGGGCAAAGAACAGGCCGTATCTACAATCTCAAACCCCACACCCTCCAATTCCACAAGCTCGGGGGGCACCCAATAAGTACTAGTTGATGATAATGATGGCCACGGGCCTAGTTAGATTTTGTTTTAATTAGGCTCAGGCTACAGGCCTCATTACCCCTAATGTGGCTTTTATGTGGGATTCTAAAGAAAAAAAAAATCCAAGACTCTTATATTGAAGATATTAAAGAAGATATTATTAGCAATGCTTTTGGTCTCATAGACTTTGAACAACAAACAACAAAGATTATAATTAACGTCACTGCAGCCTCTCTCCTTAAAATATATTAACAATATAGCTAATTAGCAATATGTCCTCATTTGGGGCTGGACATCTGCATATTATTATCGACAATGCTTGTTTCCTTTTTCCAGATTAAAGGCAGCCATGCTGCACCCAGGCATATGGCCACACTCCTTCCACATTAAAACACTCCATATTCTTCTCCCCACGATAAACACACTCGGGGCTTTATCTGTGTTGGGCATCGATTTTTGTCTGGAATATTTCCACACGTCTAAAAATAAGTTCAAGAATGCCATGGGTGGTATTTCAAAGGGAAGAGCAAAAATTTCCCTGTTTGGGGAGAAAAAAAGAATAAAAGGGTACTCTGATTATCTTTACACATGACTAGGGAGCAAGCGCTCCCAGGAAGAGAAAACCAGGAGAGTGAACAACGTGAATTTCAGACGGGAAAACCTGCTTTCTCAGGGGGTGCGCTCGTTCTTAGGGCTTGGGAAGATGGCAGAGAGATGGTGATCACAGGAACGGAAGCAGAGGTGGCGGAGGCTTGTTCAGTGCAGTGTCGGAGAGGAGGAACCAGGATCCATGGGGAGGTCCTCGCACTGTTGAACACACCGATGGTGAGGTCAGCCACCTTCTTTTCTCTCTAGCGGTGTGTGATGGTAATCACACCCCTTCAGGCAGCAGGAACAAATACACGTGGCTCTATTTTATGGCAAGCATGAACATGCAATGCCCCTTTGCAGGAAAGTACAAATTCCTGGCCGAGGGAAGTGGCCAGAACTGTGCTTCAATCTTTGCTGTCGGATCCTGAAGACAATCCTGGCAGCTAGTGACATAGGCACATCGTGTTTCAAGAATGCAGGAGTGTTTCATCTTGGTTGGGAATGGAGCCCTCTGTTGAAAGTCTGACTAATAGCTGAGGAATCTTCTGTTATGGGGGCAGAATGTATCAGAAGGCTGTTTACTCTAGGGCTTGGGAGTGACCTTGCTTATGATCTCAGGCGATGCTTTGGAAGGAATGAAGAATGGCCGACTCCTTGCACTTGGGCAGGGAGCTGGCTCCACAGGGGAAGGGGCCGCTGGTGTGGGTCTCCCACCCCTGTGTTTCCTTCTTGATTGAAGTCTCTTGGGGCCGGCTGACAAAATGGAAGTCAACGCCCCACTAGCTCGTCTCCGATACTTCTGTAAACAGCTTTGATCTTGAAAATGTGCGGATTATTGGTGATTTTTCAAGTTGTACTTTCTCCACTGCTGGCAAAGAAAACAGAGTGAGAACCACCCGGGCCCCATTTCCTTTATGTCCTGTTAGGCTAAAGAATGAACAGAAATGAGACGCAAATTATTTTTTTAAGTCTAAGAAAACATGTGAGAAGTAGAGTCCAAGGCTGGAAAGCCAATTTGGCTAAAGAAACCTTCAGCCATCATCTAAACCATCTCTGCCAACGGAGGGGGATGGAGAAATGGTATTTTCCGGACTCCTTCTCCGGGCAAATGGTGGAACTGCCTAGAAGGGACGCTTGTATAAGTTCTCTTGGGGTGTGAGACAAACCTGCTCCCCAGTAAGCTGAGGGAAGATTTTGTCTGCTGAGAGGGGTATTTGAATTTGAGGGCGGCACTAACTTGCTCAAGGCTATAAAGAACAGGTCAAGTGTGGCCACCAGGGGGCTTCAGCCACGTGGAGCTCAGCCTCCCCTCTAAGTCAAACTTTGAGCAAATATTGAATGAGTGTGGAGTACTGTGGATTTTTCAAATTGTGCTTTCTCCATATCTGGGAAGTAAACAGAGCGGTAGCTATCCAGATCCTTTTCTGGAGCCCAGTTTGAAGAGGTACCAAATTATTAGCGTGCCTAAATGGCCCAACTATCTAAGTCCTCCCTTGACCAGAGGGAGAGTGTCAAACAGGACAAGGAAACCCCGGAGGTGAATGCCCCCTGCAGTGATTCTGCGCCTCCCCACATGGCCTGGGGGACACCCAAGGCCAAGGCAAGGCTGGTGTCCGCTGTCCCAAGGCAGAACCTGGAAGGCAAGTTGAAGGGCAAAGACTGGCAGAGTTCAGGCTGGCCTGGGTGGGGGGTGGTGGCCTTGGGGACCCTTGCCCAGCTTATTGTTTTAATTAAGAGGATGGATTTCTCTCAACACGCAAAGTTAAGACCCATCACTGAAACCTACCACAAATCTTTCTGCTCCAAGTACCTCTAAACTAGGTTTTAAAGGGAACTGGACCTTAACCTTGGAATCCTAGAGAAGGGCTCATGGTGTTGAGGAAGGGTCCTAGGCTAGGAGGTATGAGGCCCGGTCTACGTCTCAGCATTGCCCCTACCTAGCTTTATAAGCTTAGGCTTTATAAGCTACCTAGCTTTATAAGCATTGCCCCTACCTAGCTCTATAAGCTTTGCACCTAGATTGGTAGGGTTTGCAAAAACGTCTTCTTTCTGTAAATATCTATGCATTGGGTAGTTGTCTCCTACACTGCCTTTGCATCTGGTCATGTGACTTACTTTGGCTGTTGGATAAGCAGAGATAAGTGTGTCTTAGAGCTTGCCTTTTTTTTTTTTATTTTTTTTTTTATTGCTCTTTGCAATCTCAAGGCCTGGGCTAGCCTGTGGGATGAGGACAGACATGTGGAACAGAGACGACCTACCCCAGACTGAACAGCCTGCCAATGACCAATCACTCAAATGGAGACCATCCTAGACCATCTGGACCCAGCTGAGCCGGTCCAGACTAGGAAAGCCACCCAGCTGACCCATGGAATCGTGAGAAATGATCAACATTGGTGGTTTTAAGCTAATGAATTCAGAGTGGTTTGTTACATGGCAAAAGCTAACTGATATCAGTTAGCAAAAGCTAACTGATAACAGGACTTCAGTTATTTCTTCTGTAAAATGGGTGTGGCGACGTAGGATGGGAACTAGAGAAAACCTCTCAATCCATCTAGCTCTGACTTCCTAGGAATGGAAGCCTCAAGAGACACTTGTCCTGGAGAAAGTGTTTTCTAACAATTAAAGAAAAAAACCTGATACCAAATGCTAAAAACATCAAACTGAGAGTGGAGAAATTAAACAAAAATGTGATGGTTCTAAATGCATGAAGTGCAAATACTATCTTCAATGTCGAGCACGCTTCCTTCTTTCTCCCATCCTTCTACCTGCTGACTCAAAGCTGGGTCAAATCTGTTGGAAAACATCCCTCTGCCTACTGCTTCCATCATTTACATGTGCTGCTCTGTTAACAGCTCCAAGGTCAGTGTTTCAAAGATTCGGAGCTGAGACTTAACAATTCTCCCTCACACTTTCATGATGCACCTGTATGGCTTTGTTGGCTCTCAGAAACTAGTAATGCTCATTTATTAGGGAAACCCTACTGACACTATAAAACAATAATAGAGCCATCATAGAGCAGCTATAGCCTGGGGTGAAGAGAAAGCGGTACACCACCAGGCCCGGTTCCCTTTCCCACCTGTCCGCACAGATTGTTCTTATTTGGACTCCTGTCTGTTCTCCTCCAGGGAAACTGTTTGATCCCTGCTTGGAAAGCTGGCAGCTGATGTGATTGTGGGCCCTGGACTTAGCTTGGCTAATCTTTCTCTATAAATGGATGGAGTTTTGTTCTGTTTATAGATTCACTCAACAAACACTTTCTGGGCATCTACGGCTTGGCCAAAAAGTTCCTTCGGTTTTAAAGTAAAAATAAAAGACACGTTCTTCATTTTCACCAAGGACATTATTGAACAACGTATTCACTGTTTTGTTCCACTACCTTCTGCCATTTTTCAGGCAACTTCATAATTCCATCTTCCCAAAACTTTTTATCTTTTTGAGCAAAGAACTGTTCCAGTTGCCTTTTACAGTCTTCCAGGTAATTGAAATTTTTTCCATTAAAAGAATTTTGTAAAGACCTAAATAAATGTAAACTGAAGGTGCAATGTCTGGTGAATATGGCGGATGAATCAGAACTTCCCAGCCAAGCTGTAACAGTTTTTGCCTGGTCATCAAAGAAACATGCGGTCTTGCGTTATCCTAATGGAAGATTATGTGTTTTCTGTTGACTAATTCCGGACGCTTTTCATCAAGTGCTGCTTTCAGTTGGTCTAATTGGAAGCAGTACTTGTTGGAATTAATCGTTTGGTTTTCTGGAAGGAGCTCATAATAGAGGACTTCCTTCCAATCCCACCATATACACAACATCATCTTCTTTGGCTGAAGACCAGTCTTTGGTGTGGTTGGTGGCGGTTCATTTCGCTTGCCCCACGATCTCTTCCATTCCACATTATTGTACAGCATCCACTTTTCATCTCCTGTCACAATTTGTTTTAAAAATGGAACGTTTTCGTTATGTTTCAGTAGAGAATTCCATGCGGAAATACGGTCAAGAAGGTTTTTTTCGCTTAACTTATGGAACCCAAACATCAAAGCGATGAACATAACCAAGCTGGTGCAAATGATTTTTAATGCTTGATTTGGATATTTGGAGTATGTCGGCTATCTCCCGCGTGGTGTAACGTTGATTGTTCTCAATTAATGTCTCGATTTGATCTCTACCAACTTCCAACCATGGAGCCTCGTCCAGCGGGAAATCTCTAGCACGAAACTTCGCAAACCACTTTTGACATGTTTGATCAGTCACAGGACCTTCTCCATACACTGCACAAATCTTTTTTTGTGTTTCAGTTGCGTTTTTACCTTTCTTGAAATAATAAAGCATAATATGCCGAAAATGTTGCTTTTTTTTCCATCTTCAATACGAAAATGGCTACACAAAAATTCACCACTTCTGATAAGTTTTTTTTAAATGCACGCTAATATGACAGCTGTCATAATACAATGTAACAAAATTGTTTCGAATGAAGTTAAAGACAACTAAACGGTACCAGAGCCATCTTACAGAAAAAACCAAACGGATGTTTTGACCAACACAACACTTTGTGCCAGGTGCCTTGCTGGGATGAGACAGTCAACAGCATATACCTTGTTAAGAGAAATGATCCAAAACTTGGAAATAAAGCAAAAGGATGATTGCAAGTTGATTAGTTCATAGCAGGACATAGTATGACAGGACTGTCCTACTTTTCTAGGAGAATGGACCTTTGTTTCACTTATTATTTACTATTGCTTAGGGCCTAGGGTAAAAGTTACATGCTAACTTGGTGATTTTCACCCTGTAGAAATATAAAATTTTTTTTTGGTCTGGTAGAAAAAATAACTCATTAAAAGTTCTCATCACAAGGGAAAAAAATTGAAAGTATGCGAGGTGATGGATGTTAACTAAACGTACTGCGCTCATCACTCAAAATATATCATATATCAAATCATTATGTTGTACACCTGGAACTTATGCAATGTTATATGTCAATTATATTTCAATAAAACTGGGAGAAAAAGAAACAATAACTCAAAGCTTACTGTTTTATTGCCCTATAGGACATTAACCAGTTTTGCTTCTAACTTGCAAATTTACTTTGTCATGATTTTCCCCACAAATTTTATAAATATCTGTCCCTCACATGCTCTGAACTAGAATTAGCATGTCCCTAGTTCCCTCACTAATTAGTTAAATAAGGCTTTGACATGTATTCATTTTATATGAGACATTTTTAACATTATGAAAATCATATTTGGAGAAGGTTTTGTCTTGAAGGACTTCAGACTCCAGTGGGGAAGTTAAGAAATGCTTACATATAAAATGCCAGGTAGAAAGTGAGAAATTCTCTAGGAGTGAAAGAGTTCAGCGTCAGGAAGTGAAATTATCCATACTTCTAATTATGATTCCACAACTCACCATCTATTGAATCTTTAACAATCACCACATATTCTTCTTTCATTTTCTCTAAAAGACCTGTATCTATCAATAGATACCGGTCCAATGTAATAACAAGCTGAAATAAGTATGGAGAAGAACGGTTTGTGAGCAGGACTTTTTGTGGGGTTCTTTTACTGGGGAGGGCAGAAGGCCAAGTGTCAGATGGCAGAGGGCACACCCCCCCCCACTTTCAACCATTTTATTACCTCCCTTCCCCCATACAATTTCCTACTCTGACCTTAGAGAAACAAAGCACCTACTAGTTTTTTTCTCAACAAAGATCATTCTTCCACTAGAACTCAGCTGAGCTTCAAGGAAAGAGAAGAGCAAGTTTCTCAGGGGCTTTCTTTTGGGGATGGTCATGAAAGGCGGGGTATGATAGAGCATGTACTTACATGTTACTACTCTCCCCAGGATAAACATCACAGTACTAGGGTGTATCCATCTGAATCTGGGCAGCAAATGGATGGCACTGAGGTATGTATGGGTGACCAAGGGAGCTTAATGAAGGAACAATTGACAGATGTCTGGACAAAGAGGCTGGGAACCACCAAAGATGCTACAGTATGGCCAGGAAAGCCAGGGAGATCTTACACTCCCAGGCCTGAAGAGGCAAGGAAAGGGAGACGTTACTGTTCCCCAAAGGGAGAGAGAGGTGTGGCTGTGTGTGTGTGTGCATACACATGCACATTGGGGCCTTACTAAATACTGCAACCTCCCTCTCCTCTTCCTCTCCTCTCTTGCCACCTTTACCATTGGCCAAGTCCAAACAGAAGCTCAAGAGTAAGGGAGCCCATTGGTGGGACACATTCCGATCACACATCTGAGGCACAAGGTAGGATGGAGAAGGGTGAAAGGTGGATCTAGAGAGGTGAATGGAAGATACTGAGCACACAGGACATGTCTGGGAGGAACCGCACTATCACCCAGGCCAGGCACTGGAAGTTTAATCTTCACAACATCCCTTTGAAGGAGACATGAGCACCCGTGTTCCAGGGAGAAGGAAACTGAATCCCAGAGGCCCCTGGATGGCAAGTAGGCACCATAGCCCCGTTCCTTCCACTGCACGGTGCTGTCCTAATTTCTCTCCTGGGGGTGTTATTTAGAGTAAAAGGATCTGCAGCCCCCTTGGAGTTCCCATCTTCCCCCAGCTGCAGCCCTCGCCCAGGTAACAGGTCCAAGAGGCCTGGTTCAGGCACACTGGCCTGCAGTGCACTGTTGATTTAATCCTCAACTCTGCTCCCCTACCTTGTTTGGTAGGGGGGTCCTGGCCGCATTTTCTTAGGAAAACTCCTACGTAGATACCAGTCCAGCCCAAAGCTGCTTGGCTTGTGCAGGCTGATGACATCGCAGGTCCAGTTAGTGCTGGTCAACAAAAACGGTTGGTATAATGAGGCCGAATTACAATAATGGCAGCAAACTCGTGATGGAAGAAGACAGGAATGAAATGGCACATAGCACTTCATGCAAACATTATGGGAGTTATTTCGGTGGGCCAGAGAATGGAGAAAGTAGGTCACAAAGAGCCAGGTTCCAAACTATCGCTTTGGTTATTAGCTTTTGGGGTCATCACATTCCTCCTGAGATTTGCTAAGCATTTGGGGTGAACTTTGAAAGTGACAGGGACCCAAATGGCCATCCACAGTAGAATGTATAAGGAAGGTGTATGCATACAATAGTTATAGAATGAAATATTATCAATGAAGCTCTCAAATGAAAGGTTGAACAATCCAGATAAAACATATGATTCTATTTATACAAAGTTCAGAAGCAGGTAAAACTAACCAATGTCGTTAGGAGTCAGGACAGTGGTGACCCTGGGGTGCTGGTGACCAGAGGGGAGCCCGGGGAGGGGGATGTCTGGGAGGAGTAGCCATATTCTGTTTCTTGATCTGGCAGCTGGTTACACGAGGTGTTCGCTTAGGGGAATTTGTTGAGCTGTACACGTATGATCTGTGCTCCTTTCTGTATGCAGGCGACTTATCTACGGAACTTATATAACTACCAAAAACACAAGGGAAAATAAAATAGAAAGGGAATCATAGAGAAATGGCAGTTGGCGAGGTCACAGAGATTTCTTAAAGACACCAAGCTTCTGTTACTGCTATTTTCTGAACAGTTAAACGATGCAGGAAAATATGGTATTTGAAACACGAGGGCCTCCACTCCGCCCATTGTTTCCCTGTGACCTAGTGTTCTCACCTCTAAAATGAGGAGCATCTCTGTAATAAAAACACTTCTTTTCTCCCCTTTATTATCCCCTCTCCCATTGGTCTTTCCTAGGACTCACTCTTACCTTGTTATCTTTTCTCTTGAATGTTTTCTTCTCAGGTCCAGCTCCCACCTTCCCTAGTCCAAACCTCCACCTGCACCTCCACCTCCACTATCTTTCCCAGTGTTGTCCCATAGTCTTGTCCAAACACTCTTTATGGATCATCTCAATCAATGTCTCCCGAAGCTCCCCACCAGATGGGTACAATTATCATCACCCCCATTGTACAGATGAGAAAACCAAAGCTGAGAATGTTACCAAAGTCACCAGCTCCTAAAGGGTCCAGTGGGGACTGACCATGACTGTGAAATCTGGCTGACAGGCAGGTGCTGATGGGGTTCGTGCTGGACCAGTGGAGACAAGGGAAAGCAGCCTGTGTTGGCTGAAGCCACGGGAAAGAATGTCGATATCTCTTTCAACCACCCCAGTGCCAAGAGTGGCCAGGATACAGAGGGACGACCTAGACGCTGGCCTCTCTCCAAAGAGGCCCGACTTCGGGAAGGATGGGGAGGCCGGTGCATTAGTCTTTTGAATTTTAAAGCCATTTTCATCTCTACAATCCATGCTAAAATACAGCTAGTCCTGAGAATAGTTACACCAGACCTGCGAGGCAGGAGCAGGACACAAGGTGGGTCCCAGGATTCAATGCCCCATCTTTACAGAACATGGTGCGGGGGGTTCGTTGGGCAGGGGCGGCACATGAGAGGGTATCTGGCCTGGCCCCGGGATACAGGGTGTCTGCCTCCCAGCCTGGTGCTCTTCCTATTGAACTGGCTGCTCCGGCTGTCCCATTGCCCTCCACGCTTTCCCAAGATTGAATTACAAAACGTTAGCCTTTCCCTTTAGAATTGCAGTCACACCAAAAAATCTGGACCTCGCTAAATGCTCTCTGAGTGAATGGATGGATGGATATCCATCCATGGATGGATGAAAAAACAGAATTTCAAAGCCTGATGGGTGTGGGCGCAGCTGACTCCCTGTGGTTTCATTCAGGGCCACCATGCAAGTGGTGTAATCTGTGCATGGAAGAAAAGAGTCTGGTGGGGGGCAAGTAGGGGTTGAAATTGAGACTGGAGGAAGGGGTGCTGTCTGCCCAGACAGAGTGCCTTGCTGTGTAACTCATATAGAGGCTAAGAGGTGCTCATAGATGCCTTTGGGTCAAATCTCTCTGTCTCCTCTAGCTGCAAAGACTTTCTTTCCCTTGGCTACATAGAAAACTCCTATGCATCCTTAAAAACCCTGTTTAGATATTGCCTTCTTTGTGAAGATTCTCTGAGCTTCAGCAGAATTAGTCTCTCCTTGCTCTGCATTACTTTCCATACCTTATACATACTTTTTTTATTGTATTTTTATACGTTATTAGAATTTTTTCATTTTTGTCCAGTTTCTGGCTAATAAAGGCATACAAAAAGTGACTGAACTGCAAACTTAGCTGCACAAGGGGTAAATTATATTAGCCATGTTAGCTTCTTCAAGTCCATTCATCCCTGCTGACAGCACAAAGGGTGTTTTGTCTATTTCTGAAATTCTTCTGCCATCGCCCTAGTCCAGGCTACCATCATGACTTTCTCCTCTGTCTTTCAAATCTCAGCTTAAATATCACCTCCAGAGAGGGAGGACTTCCCCAATCATCTAAGTAGTGTCTCTCCCCCCAGCCAGTTCCCTTCCATCATTCTGCTTATTTCCTTTATAGTATTTGTCACAAGCCAGAACGTTTCCATTTATAGGCTTTCTACTTTGTTGTCGGCTCCCTTCGGAGTGTCACCTCCTTGAAGCAGGGATTGTGTCTGTTCTGTCACTTCCATGTCTTGGCACTTAGCCCAGAGCCCGGCACACACTAGGACCTCACTGCTGCCCTCTGAATGAATGGATGGATGGATGAATAAATGGACAAACAGGATTTCAAAGTCTGATAGGCTAGGCACACTTTACTCACCCTACATGTCTGGAACCACATCTGGGTCCTGGGGTGTGGGAGTGAGGAAGGTCTCCCTGGCTTGGTTCCTGGATTGTTCTGCACTTGCATGGTGACTGCAAGTCCTGGCACAGTCACTTCCACCCAAGTCATGTCATGAGCAATGCCTGGTGCCTCCCTTTGCCCAGAGAGAGAATGTGGAGACTGCGCTGGGGGTACCAATGGTGACAGATGCCTGGGTGGGACCGATTCACCACTCAACACCCAGCCAGTGCAGCAAGGAGCAGCCCTGGTGGAGCTCAGGGAACAGTGGGATTGGGAAGCAGGGGCCAAAAGGAGACTCTGAAGGAGACGAAGCACAGGGACCCAGGTATTTTGCTCTTTGGAACTCATTTCTGACCCTGAACATTTTCTGAATCTACTTGCTTCTCTTCAATGTCAAATAATTCAAAGACTTTATATAGATGTATATCTATATACATATTTATTTATAAATGCACATTCTTATGTGTACATAAATATCTATTTGTGTATATAACCATGTATATAAGTACATATATGTGTATAAATATACACACATATTTATACATACATATATGGATAGGTGTGTTTTAATTTTAATTTTTAATTTAAAGGTATCCTAAGTAGCCCATTCTCTCCTAACCAAGCTCAGAGAAAATATGGTAATAATGCAGAATTATCACTTTAACGTAGTTGTTCTCAAAGTGCCATCCTCAGAACAGCAGCATCTGGCCACTTGTTAAAAATGCTGATTCTCAGGACCCACCGTCACCCTGCAGAATCAGAGTCTCTGGGGTAGGGCCCAGTAGCCTGTGTTTTAACAAGTTCTCCCAGTGATTCTGACGCAGGCCAACATCTGAGACCCTCAGCTCAAACCAGGGGAAGATGAGGAATGGGCAGCTGAGCAGTAGTTAGGAGCTATTCTTCTGAGGGTCACTTTGGCAAAGGGAAAGATTTCCAGAAAACGAAGGGCTCTCAAAGGGTTGGTGTACTTTTCTTAGGGGAAATGTAAGCAGGGAAACAGCAAATGAGCCCCAAGCACCAAGTCTAGCCCGGGGAGACCCTCTGAGCAGTCAGGGATACCCCCACGATGAGGACACTGTGAGGGTCCCTGAGTCAAGTGACATTCGACACCAACACACAAGGTGAAGAGACCAAGCCCCGAAGATGGAGGGTGAACCACACAACTCGACTGGCTTCCCACTTTCCCCGGCATCCGTGCCTTCCTGTCTCATCATGCTCGTTTGGGTAGCAAGTGCCCCCCATGGGGCACCAGAGGGTTTCTGGCTGATTTCTCCCTCACTGTGTGTCTGTCTCCGAACAAGCTGCATGGGTCCGTGGGGAAGGACAGGCTTGTGTCCTGATTGGCAACTGGATAAACTTTTCTAGCTCAGGGGGCTGGCAGAGGATTAAACAAGGCCTGGAAGGGGGCCCTCAGGCAAGCCTAAGAGAGAGAAATTATCCATCAGTTTTTGAGATATGTGGAAGAGAGATGGTGGGAGATAGAGAGTCGGACAAAGAGTTTCTCCAGGTGTCCCGATGCCAAGGTGCCTGTTCCCATGGTTTGCAGATGGCTGCTTTTTCACCTGAGAGCTCCATGGTGCCCATCAAGCCCTTCCACCTGCAAACCCATTGGCAAGGATCAATCAGAGACCATCCAACCCCTAACTTGCAGTTTTCTGGGAGACTTAAGCAAAGACTCGTGTGAAGTTGAAGAAGCAAATTCTATCTGTCCCCAACACATCCACCTCAGTCACCGTCTAAGCCAAAGGTTCCTTCTTGAAGGGACAGCGTTCAGTCACCAACTTGCACACCTGTTCCTGGTTCTTCAGGGTGATCTTCCGGCAAACAGAAGCCTGATGGACGCCTTCACCCTGGGGGTCTGAAGTCCCTGTAGGCAGTGTCCACTCCTGCCAGGAATCCACCCCTACAAAATGGTCTCTTCAAACAAGTCACACAGGCCCCAACTGGAAAGGCTCATGTAGCGACCAGAGCTTTGCTCTCCGCTAGCAAATTTATCCCTCGTTCATTGACAACGCCATGTGTCTGCTTGAACTCCAAATCTTTCCTATTCACTCTCCACGTCTGCACATAGAAGCACTGGTTTTTAGATAGAGCCAAACCCATTTTTAACCAGAGCCCTGGGTATTCAGTCACTAAAAGCTCCAAACACCCTCCCCAGGGCCTACAGAAAAGGCACGCTGTCGGCAGAAAGTTCTCTACCTTGGCCCATTTCATGAACTTATGAATGGCTTCTTTCAAAATCCTGATTTTGAAAGCAGCCTCCAGAAGGTCAGGAGACAGTTTGTTACAAGTGGATCTGTTCCCTCTCTGACCAAAGGAAATAGTTTCTAGCTTTTCCAAAGAGAAAGGTTCCCTCCCTCCCTCACACCTTGCTCTCTCTCTGCCGGATCATGATCTCAGGCCTGAAGCCCCAGGAATAGAAGATTCCTGTCCTCGGAATCCTCGCCCCCGCCCCCAAGCAGAATTTCGCTCGATCCAGGTCTTGAAGAAAGATTCCCCGGCACACGTTTGATCTCTTCACGCTCCATTCTCATTAGTCCTTCACACTCTCCATCACTTGGAAAAATACAAACAGCATGGTTCAGTTTTAAGGTTAAGAACTGACAGTCTCCATAAACATTGTTACAGTAAAAGCCGACTTATCCAGTGCCAGCATTCAGTGTCTGTGGGAGGGGGACGTGGAAACCCTGAGCATCAGAACAAGAGAACAAGTGCTGAACGTCCAGCTGCTGGGTGAAGGATGCCCCCATGGTGTGGTTGCCAAAGACCTGCATGGATCCATCCCTGGAGAGTTAAAGGATTACAGGGAGAGACAGGGAAATTCAAGGAGCAGGGTAGCTCAGGTATAAATTCCTGACCTATGAAAAACACAAAGCCATCAATGGTCCTAAGTTATGAGATCGCAAAAATTAAAAGTGGTCCATGAAGAGGCTATACAATCATTCTCAGGATGCTATAAGTAGGAGGAAGCAGAGGGTGAAATAGATGGAGGCAAGGAAGACCTTGAACTGCAGCCACACTCCACCCTCAACCATGTCAAATATTTATGTGCTGAAATCATCTAATTAGCTGGGATTTATTTTGATGGTGTGTGGGCAGATAAGCATCAGAAACCTTATTCACTTACTCACTTATTCATGCAACATATAATTACTGAGAGCCAATTGCTCTGTTCCAAGTGCTGGGAATACAACAGAGGGGAGACAGGGACAGTCCTTGCCCTCATGGGGTTTACAGTCTCCAGCGGCAGTTCTTAAACTTTGCTCACCTCCTGATGTCCAGGTCACACCCCACGCCATTTAAATCAAGGTGTCTGGGTAGGATCCAGGTACTAGCACTTTTAAAAGATCCCTAGGGGATTCCAATGTGCAGCAAAGTTTGGGGACAACATAGGAGTTTTAACTGTGTTGACACGATTGGCCTGAATGGTGGGCGTGGAAGCCTGGCCCACGGCAGCTCCTCCTCAGCTCTGTGAAATGACACGTGCCGCAAAGACTGCATCCTAACATCTTCGGTGCAAGGACAAAATTCTCTGTAAGCTCAATCCTCTCGGATCTCTTCCCAGGGAGTTTCCTAACTGAAAGGACTAGCCACATCCTCACACGCTGGTAGAGAAACTTCCTTAATCCAAACCCCAAATCAGGACATATTACCCTGCACCTGATTTGATCATGGTATAAAATATTTGAAACCCAGGCCATCCCAGAAGCTCTAAGTCCCCTGGTTGCTATATTGACAAGGTCATTTCATGGTATGAATCCTGGGAGCAGACTCCCAGCAGGCTTAAATCACACGATTTCTTTGTTAAGTTTGAAAAAGGGAACTTGCTTCTTAAGCCTTTGCCTTCCGTTCTCTCTGAGCTTTGATGTCCTTCAAGTGACCAATGGAAATCCATTATAGACTTTCTTGGACCTACTCCTGGATTTTCATCAATTTAGAAAGGAAATGTTACAATAAGTCTTTTTTTTTTTTTCTGGAAGTCCCCAGGAGTTTTCAAAAATGAGAATAAAGGAAAAGAGAAAGAAAAGAGGAGTCTGCTTTGAAGTTGCAATGACCATGCCAGAAAACAAAATAAAACAAAACAAAACAAATATGGATCTTGAGAAAAATGTTTTAGGAGAAGGAGGTCCCCCTGCTTCCCATCGCGCCTTCTTAAGGGTGAAGTGGTCTGCACTCAAGCCACCAGAGCTGCCAGTTGGCTAACTCAGCAGCATTCCACTATAGAGATTAAAACCAACTTTATGATTGTGGTGCAAATAATAAAGAGCCTGGCCGGATTTCCTTCCAAAATGAAAGCTCATTTGTTTTCTGAGGTGTATGATTTGGTTGTAAATGTTTCCTTTGGGCCAAAACATCCCAGATTGGGTTTTTGCCTGGAACACATCACTGCTTTGCTGGGGAAGAATGGACTCTGTGTGGTCCCTCCGTGTCCATCCACTTGGGGCATGGAGGGGTTCAAGCAGGCCCACTCTTGCTTCACGTCTGGTCTGGTGGCAGCAGTCTAGGGGACAGAACCAGGGATGGGGAAGCAGGAGGTGCTGCGCCTCAACTGGCTGCACCCACTCCCAAATCCTGGTCCATCTGTGAAATGGGCTGGTTCACCGCTGGCTCCCACTCAGGCCTGTTCCCATCCCTCTCAGTGGTGGGGAGAGGGGAAGAGCCTTAGGAGCCCTGTTCCCTGTGAGACTTGGCTTTTCTTCCAGGTCTTTGCATCCTTATTTTATTCATCTTTTCCAAAAAGATCATCCTAAAAACGTCCACCCAGAAATGACTAATATTTGGATAAAGGCAAAGCCAGCTTTTTTCCAGGGCTCATGGGCTTGCCACACGTACTTGGGACCAGAGTTTGGCCCATGGTGTTAAGCCAATCTCACCCAAATATAAATAGCTTTCTCTCCTATACAAGCAGATTAAGAAATAACAAGGTTTGCTACCATTTTCATGTTTATCAACCCTCTCCCTTACATCATATACTTTTAACCTGCCTTCCATTTGCATCTTCACGTCAAATTCAAAGCCAGTGCTATGCTTTGTAGATGAAAATATATTTATTCTACAGTTTTTTTTTTCTTTTCCTTCCAAACAGCTGGTAATGCAGAACAGGAAAACATCTTGTGGGATCTAAGGGGTGGCATCAAAAGTCATCATGTGACATCCCTTTAAGATATCAGAAGTTTTTCCTCTAGCACTGGGATTGGGTGAAGAGGCTGAAAGGGGAAACAGAATCAGTGCACTTCACCCAGGGAGCATGAGAAGAACAGTGGTAGAAATTATTAGGGTTACGGGACCTGGCTCAAGAGGTGAAGTTCAATGGTGTCGTGTATCATGAAGTCACCCGCCAGGAAATGATGGAGCATACTTTCGCTAAACCTGAGATCCTCCTGAAACAGACCTCAGCAGTATGTCAGGCAAAAGGTAACATAAAAATAGCTTCCTATGGCATGTAGATGTCTCACTGCTAAGATGAATGATCCACCCACTTGTCAAAATTATATCTAATTTGCCAATTGGCCATGGCCACTCTGAGTCAGTTCATATACCAGCTACACAGTTCACGCTCAGCTTTTTGGATAATCACCTGCTACTGGACATCAGGCCCCTAATTCAAGTGGAGCAATAAGAAATGTTCTTGAAGGAGAATGGAGTGAAGAAATGTTAGAGAATAAACGTTTCTGACGATTCATGTACAAAAAAAGATTCTAATATGGACTGGGCAGCCACAGCCTCAGTCTCCGAGTAACCCAGCGACTCTAGATAATTCTTTCAGCCACTGCCATAAGCAACACATTGCCCACCTGCAACTTGGAAAATCAGATTCACACAGTGTTTGGAAACCACAATACTGACACAGGATGAAAAAGTCGTAGAGGAAATTTCGACTTTCCTCAGTGTCAGATGCACAAAAGCAAGGGATTCAAACCACGCCTGCTGCATGAATGTCAATTTTGCACTGTGGTTACAGGGTTTTATTCTAGGACACACACATCATACTGCAATAAAAGAAAGGCCAAGAGCGACTTCTTTTTGACAACCATAATTCTTTCCTACTTCACTACCTTATGTCAATACATCTGAGCCTCTGGGGCTGTAAGTCACTTCCTGTCGTGGTCAAGTTTCATTTCCTCTAGAAGCTTTCAATCCTTTTCACAGTTCCCAGGTGCAAAGATGACTTGACTGAAAGTCATTTTGAATTCAGAATGTTGCCCGCAGAGTCTGGACAGTGGGGTTTAAGAAATAATTATCCCTGGGCTTCCCTGGTGGTGCAGTGGTTGAGAGTCCGCCTGCCGATGCAGGGGACACGGGTTCGTGCCCCGGTCCGGGAGGATCCCACATGCCGCGGAGCAGCTGGGCCTGTGAGCCATGGCCGCTGAGCCTGCGCATCCGGAGCCTGTGCTCCGCAACGGGAGAGGCCACAACAGTGAGAGGCCCGTGTACCGCAAAAAAAAAAAAAAAAAGAAATAATTATCCCTCATGCCTTAGTCCCCCTTTTAAATTATTCTTCCTTCTGTGAACATGCATGCACACGCACACACACACACACACACACACACACACACACAACAGACACATACAGACACACACACACCAACAGACAGACACACACACACACACCACGTTCCTGACAAAAATGCCTGTGGTTCCTGCCAAGGCATCTGGCAAAGAGATCCTAAGTCACTAGAACATTCCTGACCTGTGCAAGCTACGAGCTGCATGACACCTTACTTCATCTCATGGTCAGAAGTGAATCAGGGGACAGCAAGAGACATACAAAGTGACATTTTAAAACATGATGTTTCCTGACATTGCTTTTTTGGGTAAGTTGAAATGGTTAATTCACAGAAGAACAAGAATTGCAGATCCAGGCCCTCCTCCTGCCCTGATGGTCTTTTATTTATTTATTGAAAAAAAAATCTCTGTTCTACTCCATCCGTTGCCCTGGAGTGGTGAAAAAAATCAAAGAGTAGCATATTCATTACAGTGTAGGGGTTGGTGAGTGACTGAATTGTTCCATTAAAAAATCAGGTCAAGTTAGGTGGTTTTACATTTAGAAGAAGAAAACAAATATGAACAGAGAAGCCCAAACCAGTCACTTCCTGCTTATAGGCCAGGCCACCGGGAGATTGGGCGATACCTTGGAACTCAGGAATTTAATCAGGGCTCTGTCGCTGTCTGCTGTTAGCAAATAGGTAAACCTTCCAGGTCTCAGTTTCTTCATGTATAAAATGAAAATAACAATATCCACTCCCCAAATGTGGGGAAGGCATTTTGGAAAGCACAACACTAAGTGACATATCTGATTTTACCAAACAGGTGCTATATGCCAGGGGCTACAGTATATGCCGTGGGGTATGAAAGAGAAGTAAGTTACCATCCTGTTCCCTTACTCCATTTTGGCAGGCAGAGTGGGGAGTAGGGATGCTTTGTATCTTTTATATATACACATATATATGTATATATACATATGTATATACATATATACATATGTATATATACAACTATATATACACATATATCTATGATTGCATTGTATAGATATAGATTAGATAGATAACCGTATATAAGGAGGAATGTAACCCTCGCTTAATGGATGTGCAATGCTGTAAGTGTTCAGAAATGAGCCATTTCTACGTCGACAGTTCACAGGAAAGTTTCTGTGGCTTGTCCAGAATTTTTGCAGCTGGAAAGAGGGAGAAGTTAGTTGTAGCTTGAGCAGAGAGGCAACAGAGCATGGGGAGGGCACAAAGTCTAGTAAGAGTCTAATTTGGCTGCAAATACAGCGTATAAAGCAAAGGGCAAGAAAAGTTGATTAATTCCAGATACACAGCTCCTCAATACATGTTTTCAGGCAAGAAATGGGGTGGGAGGAACCACTGGACTTCTTAAGCAGGGAGGGCAACAACTTTTAAGAAGATGAAGCTGAGTATTTATTATATTTTGATGAGTATGAGAAGAGAGACACTGGAATTGAAAAGGAGATCTGAGAAAGTAAAGACACAGGTCGCCACGCCAGAGAGCGCAGGGGAATTGTCACTATCGGGACAACAGAAATGGGTAGGGACCGATGTCTGTTTGGAGGGGAGTGTGATTCCATCTCCTGGAATTCACACCTTTGTGCAGTTCACTCCCTTTGAGTGTGGGATGGAGCAAGTGACTTGCTTCTAATAAACAGAATGAGGCAAAAGTGATTGGGGGTCACTGAGATTAGGCAGCAGAAATCCATGGATTTCATCTTGCTAGTACTCTCTGGCTCTGATGAAGCCAGCTGCCATAGTTGGGCTGCCCCATGGAGAGGCCCACATGGCAAGGAGCTGAGGGTACCCTCTGGCTAACAGCCCTCAAGAAAATGAAGAAAACGGAGTCCTCACCCAGCGAGTGAGCTCAGAAGCCAGTCTTCCACCAGCCACACCTGGATATGACTGCAGCCCTATCTGATACACTATTTCAGCCTGGGAGAGGCCCTGGACCAGGGGTGACCAGCTAAGCTGTGCCCCAATCCACAGAAATTCTAAGTGTCTGTTTTTTAAGCTGCTAAATATTGGAACAAGAGACAACCAATACAGGGAGGAAGATACTTAACTGACCTGGATGTTGAGAAACAGATGCTCTCTGAGATTAGAATCCCAGACTCATGGGCCGAAGTTGTACATACTCTTTCTTCTAGACTTTGTTGATTTTAGAAACTTTTCATAAAAAGAAACCTCTCCACCACCCCTTTCTTTCACTGTTTCCTAGGGCTGATTTAAGAAACATGACTTGATTTTCAATTTCAAGCGACTCAGAGGGGCATTCAATAGAAAAGCGTCAGGAAATTAATGCCATACACACCAGGCAAGGCAGATGCTTCTGAAGCTGACACGTAGGTGAAGCACACCTTTCCTGTGTACACATCTTACACTCTTTTGATTTTACACTGGTATTTGTTTTGGGGGGCCTGGGAAAGGGGGACACATCCTTTCAATATAAAATGACTCATTCCAGAAATGCATGAGTGGCACCAAAATACTTGAATGATAGTTAAAAAAAACTTGGCCAAGGGGTTTTTAAGAAATCTCATTATCTCTTCATTTATGTTTGAATTATAGACGTATTTAGAAAATATTGTGCCTGTGAGATAAACCTCCATGCTAACCTTTCTATTATGTTTTTTATATGAAGCATAATTAGTTGTAGTTAAATTCTTTTCACCCATTTTTTTCTGTGAGTAAAAGAAATTGAAGAACTCTCTTGCCACATAGTTTGTAGAACTTAAAGATATGTAACGTCCAAATAATTAACCACACTCTTTTTATCAGCTAAGGCTGGTTTTGCATGGTAGTGGAAAACAGAGCCTCCGTACTTGAGCTTGACACCTCAGTGAGATTGGTGGTCCTCTCAGTGCTGAGGGACTGTCACTTGCAAACCATTCAGAGGTGAGCTGTTCTGAATCATCTCCTGCTACGTAGACTTTTCAGCCTTTGAAAGGGTGAGCAGATCTTTGCATTTAGTCCAAGACTGAGGCCAATTTTCTCTCTGCCTGAGTTTACCTCCCCTGTCCGTGAGTGAAGGAAAAGAGAAAAGCACCCTGTTTGCGCTTGTTCATAAGTGTTACCTTTTAAAACTGGCTAAGGGTGTATCTCTCTTCCTGACCTGTGTGGGATGAGCACTGCCTCCACTGCAGCTGTGGTAACAGATAAACATTCCCTTCTGCAAACACCTTGAGCTCTGAGGCTTCTGTCCATTCCACTAAAGCAAACCTATTATCTGGATAATTGAGGAAATAAGTCCATCTTTCCTTCAAACACCTGACTAATTCAGGGAAACTGCACCTGCTACTCTAACTGCAGAAATACCGTGAATTTCTAAGTCTTGTACTCCCTATCAGATAGGTTATAACAAGTCCTACCCAAACTGTGTTTCACTGATTAGTATCTGGATAAATATTCACAGTGCAAATAGATGCTTACAGGTGATGAATATGGCTTCAAATTCTGGGCGTGCTTAATTTCTTCCCTGGGTTTTGGCACTGGGGAAGGACTAGGTTTTCTCTTGACTCAGGCTTTGTTTTCTGAGAAGTGATGGGTTGCATGGCAGGTAATGGTCAGTTATTGGTCATGTGATGAGAGAACCGAGAGGTGAGGCAGGAAGAAGGCAAACAGATGACAGTCCAGGCCCAGGTATGGTACCCAGAAGTATACATACAGAGTCCTGAAAGCACGAGCCACCGTGAGCAATATGGCAGAGAGGGCCAATTGTCCACCAAACATAGGCACTCCTGCTCCAAAGTAGAGGCAGCCCCCTGCCCCAACCCCCAGGGAATGAATTTCCCAGCAACTTTGCCTCAAGTATGATTGATGCGGGCAGAAGTGATGTGTGTTCCTTCTGAGCTGATATGGTTAAGAAGACATCAGAGGCTCTATCAGCTCATTTCCCTAGTTTTCAAACTCAATGAGATCCTCATTCCACTACCATTTTCTCACCATCCTTCAGCTTTCTCTTACTTGTGCTTATACAACACATGTTCTTTCATTGTAACCATTCTTTTGCAACTGCCCTCAACTCTCCTTGTCCCCTTCTCTCCCTCTGATCTATTCACCAGCAAAACTTCAGTTCTGGTTGAACCCAATTATTCAACTTCTCTAGGTTAGTGGGCAAGTAGATGGGTGATGGGAAAAATAAAATAGCCCAACTTGAAAACCTCGGTCCATTTTGGATTCATGTTCTCAGACCTCAGGTGAGCACTCAGGACTGTTGCAAAGCCCACTGCCCTTTCCTCAGAACCTCCCCTTCTCCAGTATCCAAGATGACGGCTTAATATCTTCTGTCTCCAAATTTCCTACTCTTCCTCACTGCATATTCATTGAAGGAACAGGAGTCACCCATTGAATGGTAATGCTCACATTCCCGCCACTAGGTCTGCACTCCCAGCGGCATGCTCGCCTTCTCCCTCATCTCAGCTGTTACATGGAATGATCATCCCTGCTTCTATCAAAGGCCAATTCCCACACTCACGATCTTGCCTTCTCGAGGAATTTACTCCCCAGTCCTCCTCTCTCTATATGGCATCATTAATTTCTCCCTTTCTACTGGCTCAGTTTCATCAGCATCAATGATGCCCTGGTATCTCTGATCTTAAAACAAATGAACCAAAACCCCCTCCTTCAGTCCCATGTCCATATGTTTCCCCTTCATAGCAAAACTTTCCTAAGACTTTCCCTTAGATTCTATTTTTACTTCCTCACTTCCCATGTGCTCCTTTACCCAGGAGAGGCTGACATCTCGTCCCATAATGCCTCTGAAACCGCTCTCATCAAGGACACCAGCCATGGCCATGCTGCCCACGGACACCTCTCTATCCTCAGCTTCTTTGCTCTGACAACAGCATTCAAAGGGAGGGTTCTTTACTGAAGGCAGTCTCCTCCCTTGGTTTCTGTGACACAACCCTTGGTTTTCCTCCTACCACTTTGGTCATGACGTCCCAGTCTCAATTCCTGGTCCGTTTGACCACTTCGCTGCTCATCATCTTCACCTAGACATCCACAAATATCTCAAATGCCATATGTCCCATATAGATCCACTGACATGTACGCCCCCGCCCCCATAAAACTGGAAGTTGTCTGGGACTCTGAAGTCCCGATTCATCATCACATCCTGCTGGCTCTGCATCAGAACTGTATCTTGCCTCTGTTAGCCATCGACCCCTCTCCACCCTGGTCCATGTCCCTTCCTCTCTTGCCTACTGACATGTCTGCATCCTTCCTTCCCTTCTCCACAAAGCAGACAGAGCCGTCACTCAAAATCTCTTGAATGTCTCCTTTCTTGCTGATATCAAAAGAACGGGCAGATTCTTCACCATGGCCTACAAGGCCCCACACTCTTCTGCAAGTTCCTAACACAGTGTTCTTCAGTCTCTTTTCTGTCCATTAGTCAAGCTGAAGTCCCTTCCACCTTAAGGCTTCAGTACCTGTGATTCCACCTGCCTGACCTGCTCTCCCCCTTGTTCTTTGAAGATCTGGCTCTTTCTTATTCCCCAGCTCAGGACTTAGGTGTCACTTTTCAACCAAGTTCTTCCTTGGCCACCCTCTTTTAGTAGGTACCCCCAGGCATTTTCTATCTTTGCTCCCATTTATGTCCTGATAAGCACCTATCACAATCTATAATAATTACTTTATTTATGAATTAATTTTTTTTCAATCTCCCCATCTGGAACATAAGCTTGCTCTCTATTAATCTCCAGCGTCTGGTGCAACACCTGCATACAGTAGGCACTCAGTATGTGAGTCCTGAATGAATGAACGGAATCGTGGAATGCTTACTATACGGTTGGGTCGTGTCCTATACTTATATGTACATTATTTCATTTACTTGACTGCCGTCTGGTTGTCTCTGAAATAAGAGACACAATTCAAGTTCATTTAATTTCCTTTCAACACCCTTAACAATCAAACAGCAGCTGTAACATGGCAGAGTCTGGGCATCTGAGATGGACATTTGCTGCAATTCCCTTTGGCAAAAAAAGACCATGAAAACTCTTACAGATGTTCAGAAATGGGGTTGTGCAGCTTTGTGAAGGAGGAACGGGGTCAGTCACCCTGGAATGAGTATTATGGTCTTGGGCAAGTCCTTTCATTTCTCTGGGTTTTTGATTCCTCGTATATAAGAGATGTCAGGACTCAGTTTTCCAGGTTTTTGCCAACAGTGAAATTCTAGGATTTGGTGAGTGTCTGCAACCTGCCTCCTAAGCAGAGCGCCTCACCGTGGTTGTGGGGCTGGCGTTGAACTTAGAGGAGCCCGTTCAGCCCAGAGAGCAGGGCACTGAGCATGTGCGCAGCCGTGTGTAGTGAGCCTTGTATACACGAGCACCTGCCATGTGCCCACATATCCTGTCGACACAAAAGGCATCCTAGTCATATTGTAGGACCAAGACAGAAACTTCCAGGGGCACAGCCATAGCCATTCCCTGCCAGCATCCAGCTTTCCTTGGATCTTCAGGGGGAGCCCACAGATGGCCCCCCGAGGTCACTCCAGGCTGAACACGTGGGGTTTTGTGGGTGCCGAATTTTTCTTTTAAAGGGAGTCTGTGTAGTGTTCTGGCAGCTCCCGGCATCCAGGCAGCCCCCACTGCACTGGCAGGTTTCCACGGCGCTTCTTGTATACCCCATCCTAAGTGGCACGAAGAACCCCAACCCAAAGGAACAATGGACACACCCGGGAGCCCTCCGAGCAAAGTAAATTGAGTTAGTGGTTTGAGCAATCTTGGAGCAACCATTCAGAGGCCCAGGGAAAAGATGCGTCTCCTTAATTAGAGGGTAGCTCTTTGAAGCTGTGATTCTATCTCTTTGTTTTCCCCTGTGTTCACATCCCCGTCCTTCATTCACATGAGGATGATGTGAATCATGCTCTTCCTGGCCCCGCGGCACACATGTCCCCCCTGACTTGGGGCCACATCATTCCGTAATTGAGTTTACCGGGTCTGAGCAGGCCCACTTCCCTTCTCTTATTCCCCTCCTTCCCCATTTCTGAGCAAGTTTAAGGCCAAGGATATTGACGTTAATTTGGGGGTTATTGCAGACCCTAGCACGGGGCAGAGAATACGCAGTGACAGAAGCCCTGTGGGGCCTGGGGACCACACTGGATGGCGCTTCAGGGTGGCGAGGCCAGCGGGGAGAACCTGGAACAGGAAAGCTGCCTGCGCAGGTGCCTTCCAGGGAGCCTGGCTCCCATCACTCCCACCTGAAGTTCAATATCGCAGTCACTTTCTTGGGATTCCACGGCCTCTCCAAATACTTCCAATGTCTTCCAGTTGATGCTCATTCTTATTTAAAGGTGAGACTGATCTCATTTCCTAGGTGTCTTTGGAATTGAGTATTTGGCCTCCATCAAAATCTCAGCAGGAAGATTGCAGCCATTCATACGGTTGGTGTGTCTTCTGGAACGTGCCAGCCAGGGGAGCAGAAAGCAAAGGTTCTGCCCAGTCATTAGCCTTTTTCCAGCAAAGTGTGGCGTGCTGAACTTTTCAAGAGTAATGGATTAAACAGAAGGGGAAGCTCCGAGCCAGGTTGACTTGGCCACTCTTTAAAATGCTGTAACCTCCGAGGACGGATTTGCTGCTGTAATAAGTGATCGTATATTGGAAGGTCCGTTCTGGATGATTCCTCTTGGGCTGGTAATGTTGATTGCAGGTGCCTCAGTCTCCACCACCTGGAGAAAGACTCCAAGTCAAGCCAAAGACATCCTTTAAATTATAAGTCATTTTACTTGTATGCTTGGAGCTATTTTCCCTCTATATTTCCCTCTTAGGGAATAAGGTGCTTCATTTTCTGAGAGTCGTACAAACAGCTCCATTCCTTCCTCGCCCAGTTCTAGTATGTGTAAATGCTAACAACTCCCTGAGATTTCCGCACCAGGGTGATATAAAGAAATGCTGTCCGTGTAGATATTGGGGGACTGCATAGAACTGATCCAGGAGCTTAGTCTGGCCTCAGTCCTTAAAAAATGTTTACTCCATGAAGGATAACTTCAAATAAGTTAATGAGTAACGGTATATGAACTTTGCCATTTTGCCCAAGTTGGGTGAGGTGGCCCTCTGATTTGATTTGAGGCAGATCCCCTCTCTTGAATGACTTTCCCAAGACCTTGCAGACCCTAGGGAAAGGGTTGGAGCATAAAAATATAACTCAATTAGTCAAAAAAGTCACCATATTGAATAGAAGGCTCTCAGACCAATGGTTAGACTTTGGGGAGTGTTTGGGCATATGTAACCACAGTGATGGAATGCCCATCTTGCAGTGCTCTCAAAGGTATTCTTTTAAAAAAAAATTTAAGTTACTGCCTCGCTTTATTGTACACGGTGTCCTATAAAGAAGATATATGTTCACAACTGAGCTTTGAAAGAGGACCGTGGGGCCAGTTCCATTTAAAGGGAGTGAAGTCAAGCAGTAAATTTGCTGGTCACTCTTTTCCTACGGACTGTATCTTGGCCAGCAGTTGGTCTTTGATGTCATAACAATAGCCCTGGGCTACGGAGGCAGAGGAGGATGCCCCCTAACACCGAAACTAGTCCACACTCATTAAAATTTGGAGACCAGTCTGCGGGGTAGCACACATGAGGGAGCACAGGGAGTGAACTCCAGGCTACCAGGTGCCTTTCTCAGTGAAAAATGGCCATCTCTTCTCTACTATCTACCCTGCCTGCTGCATTCTTTGCTGTATTTTTAATTGAAGTATGATATACATACGGAAAAATGCACGTATATAACCATAGAGCTCAATGAGATTTCACAAACTGAACACACCCGTGTAACCAACACTCAGATCAAGAAACAGAACATTACCAGCACCCAGATGGCCCCCGTGTACTCCCTTCTAGTTACTTCCTTGGCAAGGAAGCCGGCGTCCTCTCTTCCAATAGCGTAGATTAGCTTTTCCTGGTTATTCAACATAAACAGAATGATCCTGCATGTCCTCTTTTGTGGCTGGCTTCTTCCACTCGACGCTACATTTGTGAAGTTGTACATGTTGTGTGCAGTTGTTTGCTCTTTCCCAGTGTTTACACTTACTGCCTTACTATCCATTCTACTGTTGATTGGCATTTTGGATGTTTCTAGTCTGGGGCTATTTTAACTAGCACTGTTATGAGCATTCTTTTTCCAGTTTTTAAGTCCACAGATGAATACATTTGTATTGGGTATATACCCAGGATTGGACTGCTGGGTCAGAGGGTATGTATATATTCTGTCTTAGTAGTTACTCTGGAAAACAATTTTCTAAAGTGTTCATATCAGTTTATATTCACTGTGGGTGCTCCACATTCTTGCCAACATCTGGTGTCTTCAGTTTTTGTTTTTGTTTTCAATTTGCCATTCTGGTGGGATAATATAGTGATTTCACATTTCTATCAGTCATATGGTATTAAAAGTTATTTTTTCTATTTTACCGACCTACCCAGTCAGTGCTCAAACCCCTGTGACAATCACAAAATTAATAAGCTATTAAGATCGTTGAAATGAGACTGGTCCCAACTCAACATTTAGGGAGCAAAGGAAGAAGAGAGAGGGTGTTATAGAACATATCCAAAGTATGAGACAAGTTCTGTCAGAACCAAAGCAAAAGAAAGGATAAAATTCACTGGGGGTACAGGGCAGTCAGAGACTTGGGAAGAATGACAGAGAAAGATCTAGAACCAGAGTCACCCACAAGCTGATCAGATATTAGCAATGTAATGCCATAACCAAAAAAGGAAATATGATACTCCTCTCAACTATGGGAAACATTTAAAAAACCCTGACCACTTGTTCCTCGGAAGACCTTGAGGAAATAGACTTTGTGACACACTGAGGAAAGGGAAAATCTGATTAGTCACAAGGAAGAGATTCTCCTGGCCAGCAACCATAATTAGGAAGCAGAATATACAGCTCAGAGAGCTTGTGAAACTCCTGTCCCCAGGCATGTCCTGTTTCTCTTGTTATGTCTGGGAAAGGAAGGTAGGAAAGGGTGCCCCTTCGTCAGGGAAAGTGGTTGCAGGCTTCGATTGTTAAAGCTCAGTGGGTGATGAATAACATATTTGCGGCCACGGTTCCATCCCTACCATGGAACACACGATTTTTAAGCAGTAACACTGCACAAGAGAAACCATTCAGAAGGAAGATGGAAGGAGAGGGACGTGTGTATCTGTTTTGTTTGTTTGTTTTGTTTGTTTTTGCGGTACGTGGGCCTCTCACTGTTGTGGCCTCTCCCATTGCCGGAGCACAGGCTCCGGACGCACAGGCTCAGCGGCCATGACTCACGGGCCCAGCCGCTCTGCGGCATGTGGGATCTTCCCAGACCGGGGCATGAACCCGCGTCCCCTGCATCAGCAGGCAGACTCTCAACCACTGCGCCACCAGGGAAGCCCGACGTGTGTATCTTGACTCAGAAACAACCTTTGGTGGAATCCAGTGCTGACAGAGCAACCCATGGCTTTTCTGGGTCTGATTTCTCAGAGGCAGGGTCCTTTGGGCCCCACCCTTCCCCTCAGCTCGACTGCAGCCCAGAGTCAGGCTAAGCAGCTCCACAACACAGCCTTGGGCAATGGTTGGCTCCCACTGGAGATGTTCACATGTCCATCCGGCATCCGCTTCCCGGGACGTGGACTTGGACGTGGCCACATGGTGGGTGGGGTGGGAAGAGGGGCTGTTTAACCAGGAGGCCAGCTCTTTCCCAGTCTCTTCTCCTTAGCTGTCCCTGCTCTTTCCTTTCCTTCTCCCACATGAGAGAAGAAGCCAGGAATAACCTTTTTAGAAGCATCGCTGATTGGCATGAGGCACAATGTGTGTCAGCACATGGAGCCAGCCTGGACTGCATCCCTTCTGTGATATGTTTCCCCGCATAGGAGGTGCTCAGAACAATCAGACATTAAACCTTGATTTCCTGACATTGCTCTGCCTCAGTTTCTTCAGCTGCAAAATGAAGAGAATCTTCATTGGGCTATAATGAGAATTAAAGGTGCAAATACATTTAAAGTTCTTACAGCAGTGCTTGGCTCAACGTTAGCTTTTGTATCACCATCACCATCATTATCACCAGGTTTGAAGGTGAAGTTCAAAAATCAGTAGAATTATCCCATTAGGATGTCTCTTTTAATTTTATTTTTTTAGGATGTCTATTTTCAGATAAGGGAAATGAAATGCAAAGAGTTGAAGTGACTTGTCCAAGGTTTTACTGCTCTGTAATACCAGCATCCGTGAGTTAAACCATTCCTATGCACCAAGGATGGTCCTTACAACATTATAAACTCCCAGGGATATAACTTTCATTATCTCATTTTTCTGAATAGGACACAGAGGCCCAGAGAGGTGTGAGACTTTTGCCTAAGGGCACACACATAAGAAGCAGATGTTGAGTTGAAACAAATCCAAAGCCCATGCCTTTGGCCACTTTATTGGGCCTTGTGACTCGTTTTGGCTGATGGGATGCTAATAGGTGTGACCCAAGCAAAGGCTGGGGTGTGCTTGTCCATCGGGCTTGCCTCTGCCTTTCTGTGATTTTTCATCACCGTGAGAGAAATGCAGGACAGGTAGCCTGCTGGTTGCAGTAATCTGGGAGATGCACGGAAGAAACCCAGACCCAAACCTCAGCCTGGAACCCAGCCCGCCTAGATCTACTGAACCCCAGCCACCCATAGACCCACAAGCATGAGAATATGTGTTTCTTGTCACAGGCCACTGAGTTTTGGGATAGTTTGTTGTGAAGCATAATTGGATAATAGCTAAATAATACCTGATCTGTACTGAGTGCTTTCTGGGACTTGTAACTTGCAAGAAAAGCATGCATCTCAACCAGTGCTTCTTAACCTGTGTATATGTTTCCTCTGGGACCCTGATTAAATTGCAGATCCTGATTCAGTCATTCTGGGTGGGGCCTGAGATTCTTATTTTCTGACAAGTTCCCAGGAGATGCTGCCGCTGCTACTCTATGGACCACACCGTGGGTGCAAGTGTGGAGAAGTCACCCCGAGCTTCTCATCTGTACCTGTGGGTCACGACTGGTGAACTCGGGGCAGTGGATGAGCCACCTTAAGTGTAAGGGAAGGACAGTTTTTGCCCTCCGGTGAGAATCCTCTGTGGGTTTCTAATAATCATCACTCTTCTCATATCTAGTGTGGTCGGGGGTCAGCTCATGTTAACATTTCTGCAGCCTGTTTCATGGGCTAAGGATTAGGAACACCTAATGAGATCTCCCCTTTGTAATTTTTGCCCCTCCTGGAATCTGAAGGTTCCCAGCAATAAACCTGGCTTCCAATTAATTTTGGGTTCATAACCAATACCAGATTTCCAGGTCACAATGTAATTGTGTCTCTAGGCAGGAGAGATACAAAACCTATTTCTGGTTTTCTTAATTTCCAGTCAGGCAGGGCTTGGGACATCAGACAGCAGCTTACGGAGGAAGCTGAGTCTTCTGCTGGGAGACTTTTCCAGCTGGTTCCAAACATAGTCCAGCAACTACGTTTCTTTCCACCATCACCATCACCACCACCAGCACCACGATCACCTGGAGAATTGAGCCCCATGAGACTTTTGTACTTGGAGAATCCTGAAAAGATAGGAGAATTCTTTCCAAGGAAACAGTATCTTCTCCCCGCTTCCTTCAGCGTTTCATAATATATTATCGATTATACACCTATGTATTAGCTGTAGGAAGATATCATCCTGACACTCAACTTCCAAATTCTCTGAAGTTTTCTAACAATGTCTTTGGTTGTCGTAGATCCTAAACATGCTATGTGAGTACCTTTAAAAGATTGCCACAATTTTTAATAAGGTAAACATACAAACAGCCATTCTCCTCCTAAGTATTCACACAAAAGAAATGAAAGCATATATTCATGCATGGACTTATACCCGAACGTTGGTAGCATCTTTATTTTAATAGACCCAAGTTGGAAACAACCTAAATGTGCCTCATTGGGTGAATGGAAAAGTATATTGTATGTGCATACAATGGAACAATAACTGGCAATAAAAGGATCAAACTCTTACGCACCGAACAACATGGATGAATCCCAAAGCCATTATGGTGAGCAAAGGAGCTCACTGCACTGTACATTCTGTATGAGTCTACTTATATAAAACTCTAGGAAATGCAAAAACAGAAGGCAGATCAGTGGTAGAGATTTATGGGAAATGAAGGAGAAATCCCCAAGGAGCACAAGGAAGCTTTTGGAGATGGTAGATTTATTCATCATCTTGATGGTGGTGATGGTTTCACAGGTGTCAACTCCTCAGACTATTCACTTTAAATATGCACAGTTCATTGTATATCAATTACACCTCAGTAAAGCTGTATTTTAAAAAATAATAACACATTTTCCCCCTCATTGTCTCCCCATCGCTATCTCTAAGAGGTGGCTGGGAGCCAAGGCATGTGTTTTATTTGTTTCATTGGCTTTGGCACGAATACTCTCTCTGGATGCTGGTGGGAGTAAGGTAACATCTGGGTGGCCTATGACATCATTTCTAGCCTCCCTGTATCCTTCATATAGATTCTAGCCACACCTTGTTATTTTTAAAAATAGAGATGAGGTATCCAGTAGGAAGTAGCCTCTTGAATTCACAGTTGACCTTCCTTTTTCCAGGTCAATTCTGGTGCACATCTGGGGATCGGGGTGTCCCAAACTGTGAGTCTCGCAGCCCAGAGCCCCATACTCGAAGCTGGAATTCTCCTATTCCATTGGCCCTGCAGCACTGTTCCTTTCAGGGGGCCCAGGGGTGTTGCTCTCTAATGGAGGTATGTCAGCCATAGACAATGCTCTCTGTGAGATGACTTGTTTTACTAAAATGTGCATGGGTCAGGTCAACAGGAAGAAGGGGTAGTTAACCTACTGTTTTTACTTCTACTCAGTTTACAGAAACAACTTTCCAGTGA
This sequence comes from Monodon monoceros, assembly GCF_005190385.1. Lineage (NCBI taxonomy): Eukaryota > Metazoa > Chordata > Mammalia > Artiodactyla > Monodontidae > Monodon > Monodon monoceros. The sequence goes on along the minus strand of NW_021703769.1, from coordinate 38,989,162 downwards.
CACATGCTGGTCTGTGCCTGGGGAGTTGATGCAAAGCTACATTTATCAAAGCACCCTAGCCTCTGCCTTTTTTAGGCGTTAGAAGACAGTCCCACACACCACTGATGACTTCCCATCGTTGCTCATCCTCCCACTTAAAAGAGCAAACAAGCACGGGACGGACGAGGCTCTCAGGAGAAAAACAACAGTCATCTCTCTAAACACCAGCAATTCGTAGGCTTTCCCTAGGCCTGAACTTTCCCATTCCTACAATTTTGGAATTCCTCTCTTCCCAGCTGCTCTGGGAGAAGATGGCATAACCTGATTCTGTTGCTGCTGCAGCACATCCATTTCTGAGGCTAACAGACTTCAGCTTTGTTAACAGTGACAAGAAGCAGCAGGTGCCTCATGGAAACTCCACCCTGTACCTTTCCTACGTCATCACTACCTAGAGAAATGGCCATGTTCCCACGGCAAATGTTTGAGTAGTGCTTTTTTTCGTTTGGGTTCTCCCAGAATCAAACCCTGGGACAAAGAGGAAGTGGTATACTTGGGAGATGCCCCCAGGAAGCTCTGGTAGGAGAAAGGGAAAGAGGGTAGGGAAGGTAAAGAGCCATAAGTTTATGTTATCAAGTCTGTGACTAGAGTGGGCTGTGAGTGCTTAATCCCAAGGGGAACACTGGGCACTAGCATGTTGACTTCATTTTATTAGCATTGTGTCCCATCCAACCTTTGCACTGATACACCACAGAAAGAAAGAAATTAGGCTTTATATCTTTTATGTTCAGGGCTTCTTATGAAGTTCTTATGGAAGAGGAGTACAGACAAAGTTTAAGTAAAATGCAGAATGAGACTTTTTCAGTAACACACTCCCTTGCTATTTCTTTAACATCGTTGCATACAATCCCAGGAATTAAATGGACAACCCCATTCCCACTCCCTAAATAATCTTCTGTCTCTTGGGTGATGCGTATAGACAGAGGGACACCCTTAGCTGTCACTGAAGAAAGGGGCTTCATCACCATCCTTTTCTTTATAAATCATAAAATCTTGAGCCAAGGATTGCAGAAGAAAGATGTTCTCAGATGAGAGAGAAATAAGAGGACCACAGAAACCATTAAAGCGTTGTAAAATAAGATCAGTGAAGACAAATTTAAAAACTGAGATAATTAAATCTGGAGAAGACAGAGGAACTATTAAATAATAATCTTCAAGTCCTGCATGAGATGTTTCTTGAAAAGTGAATGAATAGTGGGAAGAAAAAAAGCAAACATGAAATTAAGATGTATCATAAAAGATTTAAAGGACACATCAGAGAAAGAAACGTTCTGTCATTGAAGGTTGTTAAAAAGTACTTGTACAGGTACTGGCTTGGCCAAAAAGTTTGCTCGGGTTTTTCCGAAATCCCGAATGAACTTTTTGGCCAAATCAATACAAGTGGGATTCTTTCCTTTGGAGGGTTTAAAACCACAATAGATTCTTCTTTACTGAATGGACAGTTCTCATGACTTCTGAGGGTGTCCCCAGGCCTCAAAAATCAATGCCTTTTAGAACATGGCTGGAAAAGAATGAATGAAGCAGCTGCACAAATAATAGAAATTTCTTCTGGTTTGTATACAGGAAAATAAAAGGAAGGAATAAAATTATAGTGTTTCTGTTCAAGGTGGCAGACTAAGCATTTTTGTTTACTTCTTTTCTTTCTCCAAATTCTGCTGAAAAAGGAGATGAAATATGAAAATAAATCCCCAACAGAAGTGGAAAGCTGAGAGGGGAACATCTACAGAAGAAGGAATGATTTCTGGTAGATATGAAACCAACGGTAACCAATTGAAAGTGAAACATTACAGAGCTGAGAAAGTGAGAGAAAGATCACCAAAAACATGAGTTTCTTTAGAGGAATTCCCATAATAATATAAAGAACTGAGCCTGTGTCAGTTTCACTAGCAGGTATTTACTCACAAGAAATAAAAACCTATGTCCACAGAAAGGCTTGTACAAGAAAGTTAACATGATCTTATTTATAATATCCAAACCATTAGAAACAACCCAAATGTCCATCAATGGGGAAATGGATAAATAAATTGTGGCATACTCATACAATGGAATACCACTCAACAATAAAGAAGAGAAATCTGCTGATGTACACAGCAATGTGAATGAATGTCAAAAATACTACATTAAGAAAAAGAAGCCCAGACACACACACATACACACACACACAAATGCACACAGTATGATTCCATCTACATGAAGATTTAGAAGAGGCAAACTAATCCATGGTGATAGGAGTCAGAGACTGGTTGCCTGTGGGAGGAGTAAATTGCATACAAAGGTGCACTGGAAGACTTTCTGGGATGATAGAGATGTTCTATATTCTAATTTTGATGGTGCTACGTAGGTATATATAATTGTGAAAAACTGGAACTGAATCTTTAAGATGCATTCATTTTATTGTATGTAAATTATTCATAATGAAAAAACTTTAAAAAATGTAAAGAGAGAAAAAAGAAGAGGAGGAGAGGAGGGGGAGGGGTGAAGGAAGAGAAAAGAAGGGAAGAAAAGAGAAGAAGCTATAGAAGCTGGGTGAAAAGGATGAGGACAGGAAACTGATAAAGAGTGAAAAAGCTAGCACTAGGGTGGCAAAAGCTGGAAGATTAAGGTAAGACATAAAACACATTAGAAAAATGCAAAGAGATAAAACTACAAGAGAAAAAAATTGAGACATGGAAGACTGATAGATCTTGAAATCCCAATATTAGTTTCAAAGTCTAACAGGAGTTCCAGAAGGAGAGGACAAGGATATTGGAAATAAGCAAAGAAATTACTGAAGAAATATTCTTAAGCTGAAGACAACCTTGAGGATTCAGATTGAAAGGGTCCACCAAGTGCTGAACAGGACTAACAACTAAAGCCTTAAATCTAAACACAAACAGATAAAATTTCTGAACATTGTGAATAAAGAGAAAAATCCTAAAGTCTTCCACTTAAAAAAAAAATCACCTGCAAAGAAATATCATCAGACTTTTCACTGAAACATGAGACGGTGTAAAAAAAAATGCAGTATATCTTCAAAATTCTAAGGGGAAACAAGATAGAACATAGCCAACTGCCAAATTAGCATTTAAATGTGAGAAGTAAATAAAGGTGTGCTTAAAAATTTAGGATCTCAGAGAGCTTATCCTTTGATAAAACCTTTCTGAGAGAACTTACTGAGAATGTATTCTAGCAAAATAAAAGATGAGAATATGAGATTCCAGAAGCAGCAGCAGATAAATAAATAAATAAATCTTATAGTTAAGTCTAAATAATTATTGGGAGAATATACTACTGCTAAGAAATTGTTCCTAAGATAGATATAATGAAAAAGAATGAAAGAAAAAAGGAAGAAAAAAAGAAACAAAGAAGAAGGAATGATCTAGCACTAAATGTTCAGATAATGTGATTAAAATTTGAGAGATAGAGATAAGAGAAAGAAAAAGCATGTTGGAATTTTGTTTTGGGGAGGTTTACATTATAAATACTGACTGGCTCTCAGCATTGATAGAAAAGTGTAAGTTCAAATCTGTTTGTTAAAATGTTAAGAGTTAGAGAAATAGAACAATTTCCAAACTTGAGGGGTTATGAGCAAAGTAAATAATATTTAAATACTTATTAAATGTTTAAGTGCCAAGTTCTAACAGAGCACTTACATGCATTCAGTGTTTTAACCCTTACAACAACACTGGGAAATAGTCTTTGTATACCTATTTTACAGATGAGGAAGTTTAGACATAGGCTAACTCTCTTGCCAAAGTACGAGATAATAAACTGGAAGGTGGGAGGCAAAATGAAGAAAATTGGAAATTTGAAAACACCAAATAAAATTGAAAATACACCTTCAAATCTATTAGTAATCAATAAATATAAATGGGTTATATTCATTGACCTATTACATGGCAAAAGAAAATTTGGCTATTGGTTATTAATAAGAGAGATATTCAAACAAAAAAGGCAGAGAAAAGTTGAAAATAAAGGTTGGAAAAAGATACATAATTAATGACAAGAGAAAAAAAATAAACAGGAGATGCAAAATTACTATCAAACAAAAAAATGTGTTCAAGACAAATGTCAATAAAAAGATATATATAAAGGAATTTCACCTTGATAAAAATATAACCATCAAAAAAAGACATTTTATGTCCTAACACCATGGATTCTAAACAAGTAAAGTGAAAATTAAGGGGATAATAAGGAGAAACAAACAAACCCACAATGGTAGTGTCAGAATGCAATTAAGTTTTTTGAGGAATCAGCAGATTAAGTAAACAATAAATAAATCAAGATTTGAAGGGTTTTCATAATATAATTAACCATCTTGATCTGACAGGTATTATAAAGAGATTTAAGACTGTACATCATAAACAATATGCAGTCATGAAATAGCTTTAAAATATGCTTGTATTACATACAAACTTTATACTGATAAAGTAAAACTCCAGTAGAATGTATGATTTTCTGAGAAGATATAAATTATCAAAAATGACTAGAGAAAAGTTATAGTATCTGAATAGGCTACTGACCATGGAATAACATGGAACATTAATCAGAGGTCTCAACCAAAGAGGTACCAAGCCCAAGACAGCTAAAATGAGTGAATTCTAACAATCTTATAAGAAACAGATAATTCTTATTATTTAAAGTGCAAAAGTGGAAAAAGAAGGGTTTTCAATTAATGCCATGGAACTATAATGATATCACTACTGAAATGGATACTGTTAGTTCTCATGTACACACCAAGAAAAATGTAAGCATATACTGCTAAGTATAGCTTTCCTGGATTCTGGAACTAACAAATTGGAGAATATAACAGAAAATAAAACAGAAAATTCACAATAGCAATCAAACCTAGAAAAGAGCTTGTCAAAAGAAATGTGAAAAGATGAAGAAAATCTAAAACTTTATTCAAGAAATAGATACCTTAACCATGTCCTTAATAAGAGGATTAAATATTATAAAATTCTCAATTCTTCTAAACTTACCCCCCTAATATATATAGCAATTCCTATTAAAAGCTCAATGAATTTTTAAACAAAATAATTCTAAAGTCTGTTTGAAAGAAAACATTTTATAAAAATTTCTAAGAAAAAGAATGTTGGGGGTGCTGGGAAGATGGCGGAAGAGTAAGACGCGGAGATCATCTTCCTCCCCACAGATACACCAGAAATACATCTACACGTGGAACAACTCCTACAGAACACCTACTGAATGCTGGCAGAAAACCTCAGACCTCCCAAAAGGCAAGAAACTCCCCACGTACCTGGGTAGGGCAAAAGAAAAAAAAGAAAAAACAGAGACAAAAGAATAGGGATGGCACCTGCACCAGTGGGAGGGAGCTGTGAAGGAGGAAAGGTTTCCACACACTAGGAAGCCCCTTCGCGGGCGGAGACTGCGGGAGGCGGAGGGGGGAGCTTCGGGGCCGTGGAGGAGAGCACAGCAACAGGGGTGCGGAGGGCAAAGCGGGGAGATTCCCGCACAGAGGATCGGTGCTGACCAGCACTCACCAGCCCAAGAGGCTTGTCTGCTCACCTGCCGGGGCGGGCGGGGCTGCGAGCTGAGCCTCGGGCTTCAGTCGGAGCCAGGGAGAGGACTGGGGTTGGCGGCTTAAACACAGCCTGAGGGGGTTAGTGCACCACGGCTAGGCGGGAGGGAGTCCGGGGAAAAGTCTGCACCTGCCGAAGAGGCAAGAGACTTTTTCTTCCCTCTTTGTTTCCTGGTGCGCGAGGAGAGGGGTTTAAGAGCGCTGCTTAAAGGAACTCCAGAGATGGGCGCGAGCCGCGGCTAAAAGCGCGAACCCCAGAGACGGGCGCGAGCCGCGGCTAAAAGCGCGAACCCCAGAGACGGGCGGGAGACGCTAAGGCTGCTGCTGCTGCCACCAAGGGGCCTGTGTGTGAGCACAGGTCACTATCCACGCCCCTCTTCTGGGGAGCCTGTGCAGCCCGCCACTGCCAGGTTCCCGGGATCCAGGGAGAACGCACGTCGGGCCTCAGGCTGGTGCAACGTCACGCCGGCCTCTGCCGCCACAGGCTCGCCCCGCACACCGTACCCCTCCCTCCCCCCGGCCTGAGTGCGCCAGAGCCCCCAAATCAGCGGCTCCTTTAACCCCGTCCTGTCTGAGCAAAAAACAGACGCCCTCCAGCGACCTACACGCAGAGGTAGGGCCAAATCCAAAGCTGAGCCCCTGTGAGCTGTGAGAACAAAGAAGAGAAAGGGAAATCTCTCCCAGCAGCCTCAGAAGCAGCGGATTAAAGCTCCACAATCAACTTGATGTACCCTGCATCTGTGGAATACATGAATAGACAACGAATCATCCCAAATTGAGGAGGTGGACTTCGAGAGCAAGATTTATTATTTTTTCCCCTTTACCTCTTTTTGTGAAGGTGTATGCGTATGCTTCTGTGTAAGATTTTGTCTGTATAGCTTTGCTTCCAACATTTGTCCTAAGGTTCTATCCGTCCCTTTTTTTTTTTCCTAAATAATTATTTTTTAATTCAATAACTTTATTATACTTTATTTTATTTTACTGTATCTTCTTTCTTTCTGTCTTTTTTCCTTCCTTCCCTCCTTCCTTCCTTCCTTCCTCCCTCCCTCCCTCCTTTCTTTCCTTCTTGCCTTCTTTCCTTCTTTTCTTCTTTCTTTCTTTCTTTCTTTCTTCCTTCCTTCCCTCCTTTCTTTCTTCCTACTTCTACTAATTCTCTCTACTTTTTCTCCCTTTTATTCTGAGCCGTGTGGATGAAAGGCTCTTGGTGCTCCAGCCAGGAGTCAGGGCTCTGCCTCTGAGGTAGGAGAGCCAACTTCAGGACACTGGTGAACAAGAGACCTCCCAGCTCCACATAATATCAAATGGCGAAAATCTCCCAGAGACCTCCATCTAACACCAGCACCCAGCTTCACTCAACGACCAGCAAGCTACAGTGCTGGACAGCCTATGCCAAACAACTAGCAAAACAGGAACACAACCCCACCCATTAGCAGAGAGGCTGCCTAAAATCATAATAAGTCCACAGACACCCCAAAACACACCACCAGATGTGGACCTACCCACTAGAGAGACAAGATCCAACCTCATCCACCACAACACAGGCACTAGTCCCCTCCACCAGGAAGCCTACACAACCCACTGAACCAACCTTAGCCACTGGAGACAGACACCAAAAACAACGGGAACTACGAACCTGAAGCCTGCAAAAAGGAGACCCCAAACACAGTAAGATAAGCAAAATGAGAAGACAGAAAAAAACACAGCAGATGAAGGAGCAAGATAAAAATGCACCAGACCTAACAAATGAAGAGGAAATAGGCAGTCTACCTGAAAAAGAATTCAGAATAATGATAGTAAAGATGATCCAAAATCTTGGAAGTAGAAAGGACAAAATGCAAGAAACAGTTAACAAGGACCTAGAAGAAATAAAGATGAAACAAGCAATGATGAACACCACAATAAATGAAATTAAAAATACTCTAGATGGGATCAATAGCAGAATAACTGAGGCAGAAGAACAGATAAGTGACCTGGAAGATAAAATAGTGGAAATAACTACTGCAGAGCAGAATAAAGAAAAAAGAATGAAAAGAACTGAGGACAGTCTCAGAGACCTCTGGGACAACATTAAATGCACCAACATTCGAATTATAGGGGTTCCAGAAGAAGAAGAGAAAAAGAAAGGGACTGAGAAAATATTTGAAGAGATTATAGTTGAAAACTTCCCTAATATGGGAAAGGAAATAGTTAATCAAGGCCAGGAAGCACAGAGAGTCCCATACAGGATAAATCCAAGGAGAAATACGCCAAGACACATATTAATCAAACTGTCAAAAATTAAATACAAAGAAAGCATATTAAAAGCAGCAAGGGAAAAACAACAAATAACACACAAGGGAATCCCCATAAGGTTAACAGCTGATCTTTCAGCAGAAACTCTGCAAGCCAGAAGGGAATGGCAAGACATACTGAACGTGATGAAGGAGAAAAACCTGCAACCAAGATTACTCTACCCAGCAAGGATCTCATTCAGATTTGATGGAGAAATTAAAAGTTTTACAGACAAGCAAAAGCTGAGAGAGTTCAGCACCACCAAACCAGCTTTACAACAAATGCTAAAGGAACTTCTCTAGACAAGAAACACAAGAGAAGGAAAAGACCTATAATAACGAACCCAAAACAATTTAGAAAATGGGAATAGGAACATACATATCGATAATTACCTTAAATGTAAATGGATTAAATGCTCCCACCAAAAGACACAGATTGGCTGAATGGATACAAAAACAAGACCCTTATATATGCTGTCTACAAGAGACCCACTTCAGACCTACAGACACATACAGACTGAAAGTAAGGGGATGGAAAAAGATATTCCACGCAAATGGAAACCAAAAGAAAGCTGGAGTAGCAATTCTCATATCAGACAAAATAGACTTTAAAATAAAGACTATTACAAGAGACAAAGAAGGACACTACATAATGATCAAGGGATCGATCCAAGAAGAAGATATAACAATTGTAAATATTTATGCACCCAACATAGGAGCACCTCAATACATAAGGCAAATGCTAACAGCCATAAAAGGGGAAATCGACAGTAACACATTCATAGTAGGGGACTTTAACACCCCACTTTCACCAATGGACAGATCATCCAACATGGAAGTAAATAAGGAAACACAAGCTTTAAATGATACATTAAACAAGATGGACTTAATTGATATTTATAGGACATTCCATCCAAAAACAACAGAATACACATTTTTCTCTAGTGCTCATGGAACATTCTCCAGGATAGATCATATCTTGGGTCACAAATCAAGCCTTGGTAAATTTAAGAAAATTGAAATTGTATCAAGTATCTTTTCCGACCACAACACCATGAGACTAGATATCAATTACAGGAAAAGATCTGTAAAAAATACAAACACATAGAGGCTAAACAATACACTACTTAATAACGAAGTGATCGCTGAAGAAATCAAAGAGGAAATTAAAAAATACCTAGAAACAAATGACAATGGAGACACAACGACCCAAAACCTATGGGATGCAGCAAAAGCAGTTCTAAGAGGTAAGTTTATAGCAATACAAGCTCACCTTAAGAAGCAGGAAACATCTCGAATAAACAACCTAACCTTGCACCTCAAGCAATTAGAGAAAGAAGAACAAAAAAACCCCAAAGTTAGCAGAAGGAAAGAAATCACAAAAATCAGATCAGAAATAAATGAAAAAGAAATGAAGGAAACAATAGCAAAGATCAATAAAACTAAAAGCTGGTTCTTTGAGAAGATAAACAAAATTGATAAACCATCAGCCAGACTCATCAAGAAAAAAAGGGAGAAGACTCAAATCAATAGAATTAGAAATGAAAAGGGAGAAGTAACAACTGACACTGCAGAAATAAAAAAGATCATGAGAGAATACTACAAGCAACTCTATGCCAATAAAATGGACAATCTGGAAGAAATGGACAAATTCTTAGAAATGCACAACCTGCCAAGACTGAATCAGGAAGAAATAGAAAATATGAACAGACCAATCACAAGCACTGAAATTGAAACTGTGACTAAAAATCCTCCAACAAACAAAAGCTCAGGACCAGTTGGCTTCACAGGTGAATTCTATCAAACATTTAGAGAAGAGTTAACACCTATCCTTCTCAAACTCTTCCAAAATATAGCAGAGGGAGGAACACTCCCAAATTCCTTCTACGAGGCCAACATCACCTTGATACCAAAACCAGACAAGGATGTCACAAAGAAAAACTACACGTCAATATCACTGATGAACATAGATGCAAAAATCCTCAACAAAATACTAGCAAAGAGAATCCAACAGCACATTAAAAGGATCATACACCACGATCAAGTGGGATTTATTCCAGGAGTGCAAGGATTCTTCAATATACGCAAATCTATCAATGTGATAAACCATATTAACAAATTGAAGGAGAAAAACTATATGATCATCTCAGTAGATGCAGAGAAAGCTTTCGACAAAATTCAACACCCATTTATGATAAAAACCCTGCAGAAAGTAGGCATAGAGGGAACTTTCCTCAACATAATAAAGGCCATATATGACAAGCCCACAGCCAACATCATCCTCAATGGTGAAAAACTGAAAGCATTTCCACTAAGATCAGGAACAAGACAAGGCTGCCCACTCTCACCACTCTTATTCAACATAGTTTTGGAAGTTTTAGCCACAGCAATCAGAGAAGAAAAGGAAATAAAAGGAATCCAAATCGGAAAAGAAGAAGTAAAGCTGTCACTGTTTGCAGATGACATGATACTATACGTAGAGAATCCTAAAGACGCTACCAGAAAACTACTAGAGCTAATCAATGAATTTGGTAAAGTAGCAGGATACAAAATTAATGCACAGAAATCTCTGGCATTCCTGTATACTAATGATGAAAATTTGAAAGTGAAGTCAAGAAAACACTCCCATTTACCATTGCAACAAAAAGAATAAAATATCTAGGAATAAACCTACCTAAGGAGACAAAAGACCTGTATGCAGAAAATTATAAGACACTGATGAAAGAAATTAAAGATGATACAAGTAGATGGAGAGATATACCATGTTCTTGGATTGAAAGAATAAACAATGTGAAAATGACTCTACTACCCAAAGCAACCTATAGATTCAATGCAATCCCTATCAAACTACCACTGGCATTTTTCACAGAACTAGAACAAAAAATTTCACAATTTGTATGGAAACACAAAAGACCCCGAATAGCCAAAGCAATCTTGAGAATGAAAAACGGAGGTGGAGGAATCAGGCTCCCTGACTTCAGACTATACTACAAAGCTACAGTAACAAGACAGTATGGTACTGGCACAAAAACAGAAAGATAGATCAATGGAACAGGATACAAAGCCCAGAGATAAACCCACGCACATATGGACACCTTATCTTTGATAAAGGTGTCAGGAATGTACAGTGGAGAAAGGACAGCCTCTTCAATAAATGGTGCTGGGAAAACTGGACAGGTACATGTAAAAGTATGAGATTAGATCACTCCCTAACACCATACACAAAAATAAGCTCAAAATGGATTAAAGACCTAAATGTAAGGCCAGAAACTATCAAACTCTTAGAGGAAAACATAGGCAGAACACTCTATGACATAAATCACAGCAAGATCCTTTTTGAACCACCTCCTAGAGAAATGGAAATAAAAACAAAAATACACAAATGGGACCTAATGAAACTTAAAAGCTTTTGCACAGCAAAGGAAACCATAAACAAGACCAAAAGACAACCCTCAGAATGGGAGAAAGTATTTGCAAATGAAGCAAATGACAAAGGATTAATCTCCAAAATTTACAAGCAGCTCATGCAGCTCAATAACAAAAAAACAAACAACCCAATCCAAAAATGGGAAGAAGACCTAAATGGACAATTCTCCAAAGAAGATATACAGACTGCCAACAAACACATGAAAGAATGCTCAACATCATTAATCATTAGAGAAATGCAAATCAAAACTACAATGAGATATCATCTCACACCAGTCAGAATGGCCATCATCAAAAAATCTGGAAACAATAAATGCTGGAGAGGGTGTGGAGAAAAGGGAACACTCTTGCACTGCTGGTGGGAATGTGAATTGGTACAGCCACTATGTAGAACAGTATGGAGGTTCCTTAAAAAACTACAAATAGAACTACCATATGAACCAGCAATCCCACTACTGGGCATATACCCTGAGTAAACCAAAATTCAAAAAGAGTCATGTACCAAAATATTCATTGCAGCCCTATTTACAATAGCCCGGAGATAGAAACAACCTAAATGCCCATCATCGGATGAATGGATGAAGAAGATGTGGCACATATATACAATGGAATATTACTCAGCCATAAAAAGAAACGAAATTGAGCTATTTGTAATGAGGTGGATAGACCTAGAGTCTGTCGTACAGAGTGAAGTAAGTCAGAAAGAGAAAGACAAATACCGTATGCTAACACATATGTATGGAATTTAAGAAAAAAAAATGTCATGAAGAACCTAGGAGTAAGACAGGAATAAAGATACAGACCTACTGGAGAACGGACTTGAGGATATGGGGAGGGGGAAGGGTGAGCTGTGACAGGGCGAGAGAGAGGCATGGACATATATACACTAACAAACGTAAAGTAGATAGCTAGTGGGAAGCAGCCGCATGGCACAGGGATATCGGCTCGGTGCTTTGTGACTGCCTGGAGGGGTGGGATAGGGTGGGTGGGAGGGAGGGAGATGCAAGAGGGAAGAGATATGGGAACATATGTATATGTATAACTGATTCACTTTGTTATAAAGCAGAAACTAACACACCATTGTAAAGCAATTATACCCCAATAAAGATGTTAAAAAAAAAAGAATAAAATTACAAAAAGTGACATTAACAACCATTCTAGAAGAAGCACACAGCCTCTGTAGAAATACAAGTAAATTCGCTCTTTTTCCTTAAAGGAGCATTCAAGTGCATTTTGTTCATTTTTACAGTAATGAAAGAGAGTGCCCTTCAGTCAATTTTCAGGACCTGGTACAAATTATTATATTTTCTCCCTTTAAATGTCAAGGGCAAAATGTGGAGGGCTCCCCCGCCACCCAGAGCCAAGCGCCTGGGCCAGCAGTGGGAGCTGAAGGATCCCCTGTGCTCTGAACACAGGGGTGCCCCGCGAGGCCCCGGGTCCGGGAGGCCCCGGGTCCGCGAGGCCCCGGGTGGGTCCGCGAGGCCCCGAGTGAGTCCGTGAGGCCCCGGCCTAGCGCGCGCAGGACCTCGTGCCCAGAGGTTCCGACGCCCCACGAACCGTCCCACACCCCGATGCCAACGGTCGCCTCAGCGCCGTAAGCTTCGCGTCTACAGACTTCGGGGCCGCCCAGAAGCCAAAGCCCGTCGAAGGTCCGACCCCGCTGACCCGCGAGCATGGGCAGCTACTTGAGCATGTACCTGGGCACGGCCAAGGCCACGTAGCCAGCTCACGCCCGGAAGCGCTGGTCCCCATGGTTCCCATGGACCGGGCCCGCCCGCAGCACCTGCCTCCCGATGGGCCGGGACGGGTGCCAAACCCTGTGCTACCGCCGCCGCCACCAGGATCACGGGCTCTGGTTCCGCAGCAGGCGGCCGCTCCCCGCCGCCCTGCGCAGCTGGAAGTACTACCCGGTCCGCGGGTCCTCGGTGCCCCAAGGCTGGAGGCGCCTTCCCAGCGGGCCGCCCCTCCGTACCCTCTCAGGCCTGGGGTTTTCCGGCCATGTGGCAACGGTTTCACGATGAGGTCTCAGTGGAACGCCCGCCACTTCTGCCACACGCAGAGCCTGGTGGACATCCGTACCGCCCCCGTTGAAAGCCTAAGCAGCTTGTCCACGTGTCCGTCCAGCCAGGAGTCCCCGGACCGCTGTGCCAAGGAGACCGCGCTGAGGGCCCTCAGCCGATGCGAGGAAGGACAAAGGCGGCTCGACGGGCCTCTCAGATCTGAGACCCCCGAGCCCAGGCTGTCGGCCTTCCGGCCCGTGGTGAGGAATGGAGTGGTTCCTGTCTTTGTGCCCAGGCCGGGGCCTCTGAGAAGAAGCATCTGCTCCGGGTGCAAGCGCCTCCGAGAAGAGGACACTGAGCCCCGGCCTGACCAGCAGCCCTGCCTGAGCCTTCCCTGTCTGCCGCCCACCCTGCTGTGAGGCCCCCCCACCCCCCACCCGCCCAGGGCACAGTCACATAGCCTTGCTGGAGAGTTGGGGGGCGGATCAGCACTCCTGGGCCTAGGCCTCCTGCAGCCTGACGTCCTCCTTGAGTCCTGAGAGCCAAGGCCACCTCCTCCTGACACTCAAACCCACATTTCTTTTACCCAGCTGACTCCTGCCCTACCCCTGCCTGAGTCACTGGCACGGACCGCCAGGCCAGCTCCCTCCACTCCAGCCAGGAGCTGCCAAGTCCCAGAGCCACCTCTCTTACCTGCAGAGCCCACCCCGAGGAAGCACCGCTGACGTCCAGGCCTGCACTCCCTCCTGCTCACCCACCCTTGCTGCCTTTGCCCCTGAGAAGACCCTTTTCGGAGGACCCTTCTCAGGAAGGTGTGCTTCTCCCCTATTGCCCACTTCATACGGTTTAAAGGTTGTCCTTATTTTAAATAATACTAAAATAGCTTCATTATCCTAAGGAAAAAAAAAAAAGTTTCTCAAATACTACTTCCATCCAAATCACTGCTCAAGAATACATGCTTTTTAATACTTAAAAAAAAAAAAGAAAAAGAATGTTAATGACAGGGCATTTGCCCTATTAAAAAATACTGTGAAGCTACATGAAATAAAAGTGTGGTGTTTGTACATGAATAGAAAAATGAAGGTAAAGAAATAGACTAACATATATGTGAAAATTTTAACATGTGATAAAACTGGTATTTTGTACCAACAAATATAGAATGGAGTATTTACCAAATACGATAGGAGAAGTGGCTACTCACTTGGACAAAAAACAAAGTTATATCTTTATCTTAAACCTAAAACCCACAAATAACTTCAAAGTAGATTGTAGTTCTAAACAACAACAAAAACACTATAAAACTGTTAGAACAAAATATATTTAAAGATTTTGACAATCCTTATTTGAGTAACCCTTTCTCAAGTAAGGCAAGAAAACAAAAAGTCATAATGGAAATGATTCAGATTTGATTATATTTAGAGTGGAAAGTTTGTGCATGGCCAAAAGTAGCATAAACAATTAAAAAATGAGTGAAAGATTGGTTCAACATTTGCAAAGTATATGAGATAAAAGGTCAATATGGTAGCTATTTTGCAAAGACAGCCACAATGACTCCTCCCATCGCTGAATACACACTCTTTTGCAATGTTATTTTGCTGGTCCTCCCATCAAGAGGAGTCTATTTCTGGTCCCCTAGAATCTGAGATGACCAAGTGGTATGTTTGGCCAGTAGAATGTGGCTGAAGTTGTACAAGTTCATCAAGAGACCTTGCAATTTCTGATTTACTCTCTTGCTGCTCTGAGTTCACCATGTAAAGACATGTGGAATAACTTCCTTGAGGATGAAGAGAGAGCATAGGTGACAGCCAGCACCAACCATCAAACATATGAGTGAGGCCCTTTTATTTTTTTAACATCTTTATTGGAGTATAATTGCTTTACAATGGTGTGTTAGTTTCTGCTTTATAACAAAGTGAATCAGCTATACATATATCCCCATATCTCCTTCCTCTTGCATCTCCCCCTCCCCTCCCTATCCCACCCCTCTAGGTGGTCACAAAGCACCGAGCTGATCTCCTTGTGCTATGTGGCTGCTTCCCACTAGCTATCTATTTTACATTTGGTAGTGTATATATGCCCATGCCACTCTCACTTCGTCCCAGCTTACCCTTCCCCCTCCCCTTGTCCTCAAGTGCATTCTCTACGTCTGTGTCTTTATTCCTGTCCTGCCCCTAGGTTTGTCAGAACCATTTTTTTTTTAGATCCATATATATGTGTTAGCATACGGTATTTGTTTTTCTCTTTCTGACTTACTTCACTCTGTACGACAGACTCTAGGTCCATCCATTTTACTACAAATAACTCAAGTTCATTCCTTTTTATGGCTGAGTAATATTCCATTGTATATATGTGCCACATCTTCTTTATCCATTCATCTGTCAATGGACACTTAGGTTGCTTCCATGTCCTGGCTATTGTAAATAGTGCTGCAATGAACATTGTGGTACATATCTCTTTTTGAGTTATGGTTTTCTCAGAGTATATGCCCAGGAGTGGGTTTGCTGGGTCATATGGTAGTTCTATTTTTAGTTTTTTAAGGAACCTCCATCCTGTTCTCCATAGTGGCTGTGTCAATTTACATTACCACCAACAGTGCATGAGGATTCCGTTTTCTCCACACCCTCTCCAGCATTTATTGTTTGTAGATTTTTTGATGATGGCCATTCTGACCGGTGTGAGATGATATCTCATTGTGGTTTTGATTTGCATTCCTCTAATGATTAGTGGTGTTGAGCATCCTTTCATGTGTTTGTTGGCAATCTGTATAGCTTCTTTGGAGAAATGTCTATTTAGGTCTTCTGCCCATTTTTGGATTGGGTTGTTTGTTTTTTTTTGATATTGAGCTGCATGAGCTGCTTGTAAATTTTGAAAATTAATCCTTTGTCAGTTGCTTCATTTGCAAATATTTTCTCCCATTCTGAGGGTTGTCTTTTCGTCTTGTTTACAGTTTCCTTTGCTGTGCAAAAGCTTTTAAGTTTCATTAGGTCCCATTTGTGTATTTTTGTTTTTATTTCCATTTCTCTAGGAGGTGGTTCAAAAAGGATCTTGCTGTGATTTATGTCATAGAGTGTTCTGCCTATGTTTTCCTCAAAGAGTTTTATAGTGTCTGGAGTGAGGCCCTTTTAGACCATCTAGCCCACGTCAAGCCAACAGAAAGCTATAGCCACATGAATAAACCTAAGCAAGATCAGCAGAAGAACCACCCAGCTGAGCCCAGGGTAAACTGCTAACACACAAAGTCATGAGCAAATAAAATGTGATTGTTTTAAGCCACTGTGCTTTGGGATGGTTTGTTATATAGCAATAGCTAAGTGGGAGAGTTATTCATAATTTATAAAGAATACCTGAGATAAAAGCAGACAGCCTGCCTGGAAAATGGGCAAGGCAAGTCATGAAGCGAGAAACACAATGGCTGTTGACTTGTATCAGAGCTGGAGGCATCTTGTTGATGAACTGGAACAAGAATTCCTGCCTCCCTGGGTCTGAATCCTGGCCCTGCCAACCTTGGTTGTGTGGCCTTGGGCAAGTTACTCAAATCTCTCCAGGTCTCAATTTCATCATCTGTGAAATGGGTATATAAATACTATCTATCTCATAGGGTCATTGTAAGGAAACTCAGTAGCATTAAGTACAAATAAATGTTGCTTTTGCTTTTACTGTTATTAATATAGCTCAGATCAACTTGTGAGTCTGAAGCAGTGAGTACAAGATGCTGAGCAGTTTTGTTGAAGGCAAGTAGAGGGATGAAGGAGGAATGTACTGATAAAGATGGTAGTTAGGAATTAGAGAACAAAGACATTTAGTTACATTTCAGAGTTTGGTTTGCTTTAATGTTATTGTAAAAATGATCAATGTGATGATTTCTAACACTTTCTTAAATCTCATTGTTTTAATGAGTTCTAGCTTTACTATGTAAAATCTGTAGAAATTCATGCTTCTGAATCTGAGATTTAGTAGAGAGACACTCATTTGAATTTCAAGTAAAAGGGATACTATTATTATCATTATTCTTATCATTGCCTGTGGTTCTATATTTTGGGATATTCTGTCTTCCAGACTGCTTTTTTAATATATATATATATATTTGTTTTCTTACTATTATCAATTAAAGACATATGAAAGAACTAAGCTGAGTATCTGATCAACATGACACCAGAGGAGATAAGATTTCATTCAAAAGTGAAAAAAGTTGATTTTTCTGTGCATTTTTATACAGCTGTTGCAGACCACTGTAAAATTTCTTATTAGATGTTTTAAAATACTGAAAACAGTACAAAGACTAACATCATTATTTATTATTTTTATGAGCCACATAACCACTAGAAATAGTGTGTTCAAAGCATTTTACTACCACCTCATAACAGTATACCTAAGAGTACAGGGACAGTCACTTACAGAGTCAAAAAACATATCTCCTACTATGTTGAAACTACCAAAAAAATCATGTTAGATCATGTTTATATATGTGTGTTTATGTATGTATATATACTTTAGATAGATAGATAGATAGATGTGCTCATATTTGACACACTAAGACTGTCAAGATGTGTTTGAAAATGTAAATTGTTAGGGACTTCCCTGGTGGTGCAGTGGTTAGAATCCGCCTGCCAACACAGGGGACACGGGTTTGAGGCCTGGTCCGGGAATATCCCACATGCCACCCAGCAACTAAGCCCGGGCGCCACAACTACTGAGGCTGCGTTCTCGAGCCTGCGAGCCACAACTACTAAAGTCCGCTCACCTAGAGCTCGTGCGCCACAACAAGAGAAGCCGCCGCAAATGAGAAGCCCCCGCTCGCCGCAACTAGAGAAAGCCCGAGTACAGCAACAAAGACCCAATACAGCCAAAAATAAAAATAAATAAACCCCCCAAAACCTAAGCCCTGAAAAAAAAAAAGAAAGAAAGAAAATGTAAATTCTTAAAAGACTTTTTCTCTTTTGTAGCCAGCAGGATGACTTTCTCAAGAACTTGGAATACAAATATTCTTCAAAGATTTTTAAACTTATAAAATAACAACAACAAATTAAGCAGCTTCTGGCTCTGCAGCTGTGGGCAAGTTTCCCAACCTCAGTTTTTTCATTTGAAACAGGGATAACGATAATGCCTAATTCACGAGATTTTTGTGAGGATTTAAAAAGAAAATATATGAAAAGTGCTAAGAACAGTGTCTGACACATAAAAGGCACTTGACAAATCTTAGCTACTATTGTTATTCTTACTGTTGGGTGCCCTTGATATGCCAGATCTCTAATAAAGGTGCATTCTCTTTTAAATGTTCCCAAATATACTACAATTTGGGAAAAGAAAGCTACCATTGTGTATTTCTGACTCCAACCTCATATTTCAGAATATTTTAAGCAGAGATAACAACACAAATAATGTAATATAAGGATTGATGAACTTTCCGGTTACAAAGAATGATTTTAGCAGCTTAAGATAACCCAGAGGCAGCAAACTTAAGTTTAAATGTAGTTAGTTAAGATATGTTATGACTTCCCTGGTGGCGCAGTGGTTAAGAATCCACCTGCCAATGCAGAGGACACGGGTTCAATCCCTGGTCCGGGAAAATCCCACATGTCGCGGAGCAACTAAGCCCGGGTGCCACAACTACTGAGCCTGAGCACCACAACTACTGAAGCCCATGCGCCTAGAGCCCATGCTCCACAAGAGAAGCCACCACAATGAGAAGCGTGCGCGCCGCAACAAAGACCCAATGAAGCGGAAAAAAAAAAAAAAAAGATAGGTTAAACATGACTGGTAAACAGAAAGAATATGGCACCTACAATTTTGTTTTCAAATACACCTGCTACTAGCTAATTCACATCCTGGGCCCTGAAAACGATAAACTAATAAATGTCTTTTGCAGACCTCCTCACTTGAAGGAATATATTCTCTCCATTTGAATCATAATACGTTTGGAGTGTCAGAGGGCCAAAGAAATAACTTTAGTCAGGAAGAATATAAAACTTTTATAATAACAAATTACAAAAGAGAGTAAAATTATGAACTAAACTGTTAAACTCATCATTCTGCCTGAATAAGTTCATTGAGTGGACAGAATAACAAAACACGATTACAAAACAAGCTGAAAGCTGATGGATTAGCAGCTACTTGGGACCCAAGATACTCCTGGGAGCGTTACTCTTTCTAAATCCCCCATTTCTTTTGCCCTCTTGGGACAGTTCTTCAGCCACACGCTCTTTTGAGAATTTAATCCACTTCCCCTTTGCAGTTGCCACTTCCACCAGCTGCTTCTCTCATCACCTTACCAGTCAAACAGAAAAGGCCAAGCCTAGGTTATTCTAATGATAGCAAACACCTCATAAAGGAATCTGCCAAATTTACTTTTCCATAGAACATCATTTTTACAGCTTTTCATGAGTCCACGAGGAAAGAAAGCATCATGTATAAAATGTGACTTCCAGAAATCTTGAAGATATTAGGAATTGTTCTTACAGTGTTAGAGTGGGTCGGTGTACCACCATCTACAGAATGGGGTGTCTTCAATTTCCCCAAAGGAATCCCGTCAGGCTGTCACTGTACCTGTTTGCCCACAGGAGAAGAGAAGAGGGCCTCATAAAGTTAGGACATTTTCGGAAATGTTCCCAATTTAAAAGAACTTTAGGCTCTGGGGTGCATACTTTTTCATTCCTGGTTTTGCATTTGTGTGTAAGGATCACCTTGCTTTAGTCTATATAACATCCTGGCAGAGAGAAAACATGATGTAACTAATCAAGAGTTTGGAATGTGTAAACCTTGCAAGTTTCTTAACCTCTGTACCTCAGTTTTTGCATCTATCAGGGGAGGATATTAACAGCATAGTACATCATTAAATCGGTTAAGTTCTGTAAAGCACTTAAAACTAGCACATGGTAAGCACTGTGGAAGTGTTTAAGTGAATTCCTTCTCTCTACAACAGTAGGGTTTTCAGGCAACAAATTACATAAAGATGTGAGAAATGAACTAATAGGGGCAATGGTCTTAAAGCCCTTTGGGAACAATGAATAATGCTTATCTCGACATAAAGAGTTTTAGAGGGGCTTGTTTGAGGAGGAGATTTTAGGGGAGAATTCCCGCTGCTTCCTGGGAAAATCCCTGCTGACTTCTACCCATGCCCCAAGTTGACAGTTGTCACACGTCTGATAGAGCCAAGGAAAGGCGCTTCTTCCCAAGACAATGGCAGGAAATCCCTACCTGGACAATCCTTTATTTGGAAACCAGAGAATTCCTCTTGTGTCTGACGCCCACTACCCGCTCCCCAGTTGCGACCCCCTCCCCTGCCTTGGAGCTGCACAGACCATCAGAATTCCATTCCTAAGGAGACCTTCAACAGGGGCAGAACGCTGGAAGAAGTCTTTGCTGTAAGTTTAAAAGCCCCAGGTAACGCCGGACCAAAGTACAACCGGTGGCTTGACTCCACGCCCTCCGCCCGGCTGAGGAGGTATAAGGGAGGCATGGGGACCACGTGGGCGAACAGGGGATGTCTGGCCATTCTTTTCGGGGAAATTATTTGCTGATCTTTGCGTAGCTTTCTGAGGGGGCAGATTCACTGGGGTTCTTCCTCCCAAACCCAGTTTGGGGATTTATCCTAAAGTCTCCTTCCGCTCCCCCCTCCTCCCAGAGTAACGTTACTCAGTCTCTAAAGGGTAACCAAAGAGTGGCAGCACCCCAAAGCAAACGCAGACATACTCCACACTTCCTCCGCCCATCTCAAGCTAGCACCCTCAGGTACCTGGTGACAGACGACCTGGAGGAGCGTGCCTGCCAGACCTCCAAAGCGGTCCAGGCTCCAGGCACGTACCCCGCTCCGCCTCAGCCGGAGATCTGTGGCCCCGGCAAAACTGCTGCCAAAACAGATGCTCTTCGGTGGGGCGGGGACCCGCCTCCTCGCTACCATCAGGTGCTAGCTAGGTCAGCTCCCCGCCACCCGGCTCCCCGCTGCCACGCGCGCCCCTCTCCGGCAGCGCACTCACCTGCAGCTGCGTCCGGCTGGCGTTGGCCGCGGTCGGCCCGTCGGCGGCTCCCGAACCGCGCAGCACCGTGATGTGCAGCGTGAGCAGCAGCAGCCCCAGCAGCAGCAGCAGCTCGGCCGCCAGGCGTACCATCCTCCTGAGGCGCGCGGCTTTAGGACCCGGCGCGGCGGGCGGCGGCGGCGGGGGAGGAGGAGTCGGAGCCCGGGAGCCCGGCGGCGCGGCTCCCGCCTCGGCCCCCGCCGGGGCCCCGCTCCCCG